>NC_135235.1:178661407-178963532 GCF_051348905.1 Ranitomeya variabilis | reverse complement strand
GCTAAGTGGACTCTTGTCCTTATTGTTTTGTTTTTCTTGTCCAGTTTACAGTTTTGTCATTTCCTGTTACTGGAAGCTCTTGTGGACTGAAATTGCCACTCCTGTGTCATGAGTTGACACAGGAGTCTTAAAGTAATTTCAGGATGGGTTTTTTGAAAGGGTTTTTCAGCTGACCGTGAAGTCCTCTTTTGTATCCTTCCTCTATCTAGTAAGTGGACCTCGCTTTGCTAAATCTACCTTCATGCTGTGTATGTCTTTTCCTCTGAACTCACCGTTAATATACGTGGGGGCTACTATCATCTTTGGGGAATTTCTCTATAGGTAAGCCAGGTCTGTTCCTTCCTCTTCCAGGCGTAGTTAGTTCTCCGGCTGGCGCATGGCATCTAGGCAGCCGTAGGAATGCTTCCTGGCTACTGTTAGTTGTGTGGTAGATTTAGGTCACGGTCAGCTTGAGTTTCCATCTCCCGAGAGCTAGTCTGTTATTTTTGTGTTTCTGATGTTCCCATGCCATTGGGGAATCATGACAGATGAAGTGCTCTAAATTTTCCTGGTAGACGGCTGCCTTGACTTTGGTCTTGATAAAACACAGTGGACCTACATCAGCAGATGACATGGCTCCCCAAACCATCACTGATTGTGGAAACTTCACACTAGACCTCAAGAAGCTTGGATTGTGCGCCTGTCCACTCTTCCTCCAGACTCTGGGACCTTGATTTCCAAATGAAATTCAACACTTACTTTAATCTGAAAACAACATCCTTAGACCACTGAGCAACAGTCCAGTTTTTTTTCTCCTTGGCCCAGGTAAGATGCTTCTGGCATTGTCTGTTGGTCATGAGTGGCTTAACATAAGGAATATGACACTTTTTGCCCATGTCCTGGATATGTCTGTGTGTGGTGGCTTTTGAAGCAATGACTTCAGCAGCCTTGTGAATCTCCCCCAAATTTTTGAATGGCCTTTTCTTAAAAATCCTTTAAAGGCTGCGGTTATCCCTATTGCTTCTGCACCTTTTTCTTCCAAACTTTTTCCTTCCACTCAACTTCACATTAATATACTTGGATACAGCACGCTGTGAACAGCCAACTTCTTTAACAAGGACCTTTTGTGGCTTACCCTCCTTTTGCAGTGTGTCTATGATTTCCTTCTGGACATCTGTCAAGTCAAGAGTCTTCCCCATGATTGTGGAGCTTACTGAAACAGACTAAAGAACATTATTAACACTGAGGAAGCCTTTTCAGGTGTTTTTTGTTAATTATTCTAATTTACTGAGATAATATCTTTTGGGTTTTCATTGGCTGTAAGCCATAATCATCAACATTGACAGAAATAAACACTTGAAATAGATCACTGTGTTTGTAATGACTCTTTATAATATATGAGTTTCACTTTTTGTATTGAAGAACTGAAATAAATTAACTTTTTGATGATATTCTATTCTAATTTTGTGAGAAGCACTTGTATATGTACTTTGGAATGTTGCACACTGGTGAAAATGATTTTATTTGTCCTCTTAACACTCACCCACATTTTCTTATGGGCTTTATTATGCACTGTTGTGCAAACTTCTTAGGCTATGTTCAAATGTCACAAATTCTCATGCATTCTTCTGAAATCTCATGCACCTGCTACATATTTTTTCCATGCAGATTTGAAGCAGTTTTAGTCCTGCAACATGCCAATTATTTCAGCATTTTTTGCAGCATTTTCAAAAGCATTTTTCACCTAGTCATGTTGTTGTTGCTAAAATGTCTGCATCAAATACTTAATGTGTGCACATACCATTTTCTTGTGTTTTTTTTCAGAGAGTTGGTAATCCAGTAATTTTTCATTTTTTTTTGTTCAACTGTTTAACTGCTTTTTCTGTTTTTGATTTCTGTATATATAGCAACATTGCTTCTGTGGAAGTTCTAAAACATCACTGTTTTTTTTAACTCCTTAACCCCCCGGAGCTTTTTTCGGTTTTGTGTTTTCAGTTTTCGCTCCCCTTCCTCCCAGAGCCATAACTTTTTTATTTTTCTGTCAATTTGGCCATGTGAGGGCTTGTTTTTTGCGGGACAAGTTGTACTTTTGAACAATACCATTGGTTTTACTTTGTCATGTACTAGAAAAAGGGAAAAAAATTCCAAGTGCCATGATATTGCAAAAAACTGCAATCCCACACTTGTTTTTCGTTTGGGTTTTTACTAGTTTCACTAAATGCTAAAACTGACCTGTTGCTATAATTATCCAGGTCATTACAAGTTCATAGACACCAAACATGTCTAGGTTCTTTTTTATCTAAGTGGTGAAAAAAAGTTGCAAACTTTGTTAAAACAAAAAAAGTGCCATATTCCGATATATGTGGCGTCTCCATATTTCGTGATCTCAGGTCAGGTGAGGGCTTATTTTTTGCGTGCCGAGCTGACATTTTTAATTATATCATATTGGTGCAGATACGATCTTTTGATCGCCTGTTATTGTATTTTAATGCAATGTTGTGTCGACCAAGAAAATGTAATTTTGGCCTTTTTACTTTTTTTCTCGCTACGCCGTTTAGCGATCAGGTTAATCCTTTTTTTATTGAGAGATTGGGCGATTCTGAACATGGCAATTCCAAATATGTCTATGTTTGATTTTATTTGTATTGTTTTATTTTTAATGGGGCGAAAGGGGGGTGATTTGAACTTTTATATTTTTTAATTTTTTAAATATTTTTAAAAACATTTTTTTTAACTTTTGGCATGCTTCAATAGTCTCCATAGGAGACTAGAAGCTGCCACAACCCAATCGGCTCTGCTATGTTCAGATCACCTCTCTATAGCAGAATTGCTCACTTGGTATGAGCGTCGACCACTGGAGCTCACAGCAAGCCAGCCCTGACAACCATAGTGGTCTCCAGGAGACCTCAGATTGTCATGCCAACACACCGGTGAACCGCGATCACATGACAGGGATCACCGGTGTGCGTATTTCCGGCCCGATGGCTGGAAGCGCTATTCAAATGCTGCTGGAAACGCACAATGTCGGTATGGGGCTAAATAAACAAGTAAACTATGAAAAATGACCTATAATCCTAATGGAAATACTTGCCCCAATTTGATTACCCTAACTAGACCATGTTATATCATGACAGTAGTGGAAAAATATGACGTCTATGCTAAGAGTAAAGTATGAATTTTAAAGATAGATAGATAAATAGATAGATAGATATTGGATAGATAGATATATACAAAAAGGAAGGCAGCACTCCATTAATATTCCAAGTGATAGTGGATTTTATTCAGACCCACATGGCGTGTCGACGTTTCAGCTCAACTGAGCCTTTCTCAAGCAGTGAAATTATCATTTGAACAGGTTTATACAGTATAGGGGTGATATAAGTATCTCAATTCACAATAATTCTCATAAAAGGTATGGTTACATATATTATTTCATCATTAGTGCAATATAGGTAACAATCATATATTCAACCAAAGTGCATGTGCCATAAAGTGCTAAGTGAACATGTGCCATACTTTCAAAATGCACTGATTACATTTAATTGCTCAATTAATGCAGCTGTGACTATACACATTATTGGATTTCGACTCACAAGCATGTTCAGTGTCCCTGAATTTTCACTGCACATCAAGAGTGCATCACAGTCAGCCAGCCAATAAGAGCAGAGATGCGATCAGATTCTTACCTGTTCATACGTACAATTGCAGTGTGGTCCGATCAGCGCCATGTTTGTTATGGCAAGCTGCTTCACTGCACCCATACTCTGCTCTAAGTGTCCGCTGTCAGCGTACATTGATTGACCCTGGCGCCACCACTCAATCAGTTTACAATCCACCAGCATTTTAATTCTTATTATCTTCTCTTATTACGATATTACGATATAATCCGGTTTCTTCACAGAAGGCAGCACTCCATTTACTTCAGGTGAAAAAGTGGATTTATTTAGACACACATGACGTGGTGACATTTAGGCTCACACTGAGCCTTTCTCAAAGCTTTGAGAAAGGCTCAGTGTGAGCTGAAACATTGCCATGCCATGTGGGTCTGAATAAATCCACTTTTTCACCTGAAGTAAATGGAGTGCTGCCTTCCTTTATTCTTTTTTATGGACTTGGGCAAGTATTGAATAAACTGCTGAGACGGCCTGTGCACCCGTTTATATAGTGTTGTGCTGTTCCATTTTTTCAATGAATAGATGGATACAGGTGCTTCACACAAAATAAAAATATCATCAAAAAGTGAATTAATTAATTAGTTAATTTCATTTCTTCAATACGTAAAGTGAAACTCACATATTATATGGAGTCATTACAAACAGAGTCATCTATTTCAAGTGTTTATTTCTGTTAATGTTGATAATTATTAGTGATGAGCGAATATACTCGTTACTCGAGATTTCTCGAGCACGCTCGGGTGTCCTCCGAGTATTTTTTAATGCTCAGAGATTTAGTTTTTATTGCCGCAGCTGAATGATTTACACTATGTTCCAAATTATTATGCAAATTACATTTTTATCAGATTTTCCTAAATGGTCGGTGCAAATGACAGTCAGTCCAATAAAAGTAATCACCCGTTAGATTATACATCAAATTTTATTGAAGAAACCTCCCAATGATAACAGTATAATCTCCAAAATGAATAAAAACTCAAAATGCACTGTTCCAAATTATTATGCACAGTAGAATTTCTAAACATTTGATATGCTTTAAAGAACTGAAAATGCTCATTTGTGGAATTTGCAGCATTAGGAGGTCACATTCACTGAACAAAAAAGCTATTTAATGCCAAAACATCCCAACAGGCCAAGTTACATGTTAACATAGGACCCTTCTTTGATGTCACCTTTACAATTCTTGCATCCATTGAACTTGTGAGTTTTTGGAGAGTTTCTGCTTGCATTTCTTTGCATGAAGTTGAATAGCCTCCCAGAGCTGCTGTTTGGATGTGAACTGCCTCCCACCCTCATAGATCTTTTGCTTGATGATCCTCTAAAGGTTCTCTGTAGGGTTGAGGTCAGGGGAAGATGGTGGCCACACCATGAGTTTATCTCCTTTTATGCCCATAGCAGCCAATGACACCGAGGTACTTTGCAGCATGAGATGGGGCATTGTCAGCATGAAGATGATTTTGCTCCTGAAGGCACGTTTCTGCTTTTTAGACCATAGAAGAAAGTTGTCAGTCAGAAACTCTATATACTTTGCAGAGGTCATTTTCCCACCTTCAGGAACCTTAAAGGGCCTTACCAGCTGTTTCCCATGATTCTGGCCCAAAACATGACTCCTCCACCTCCTCGCTGACGTTGCAGCCTTGTTGGGACATGGTGGCCATCCACCAGCCATCCACTACTCCATCCATCTGGACCATCCAGGGTTGCTCAACACTTATCAGTAAACAGGACTGTTTGGAAATTAGTCTTCATGTATGTGTGGGCCCAATACAATCATTTCTGCTTGTGAACACTGTTTAAGGGTGGCCGAATAGTAGGTTTATGCACCACAGCAAGCCTGTTGTGAAATTGGATTTTGGGCTCCCCCGGTGGCCACTGGTGGAATTGAACTGGTGTGCATCATCCCCTCTGTTCACCTGTTCCCATCAGGATGTGGGAGTCGCTATTTAGCCTTGCTCCTCTGTCACTTCCATGCCGGTCAACATTGTAATCAGAAGCCTTTCTGTGCATGTTCCTGCTGCTAGACAACTTCCAGCTAAGTTGGACTTTAGTCCTTGTTTGTTTTTGCATTTTGTTCCAGTTCACAGCTGTAGTTTCGTTTCTGTGTCTGGAAAGCTCTTGTGATCTGAAATTGCCACTCTGATGTTATGAGTTAATACTAGAGTCTTAAAGTAATTTCAGGATGGTCTTTTGATAGGGTTTTCAGCTGACCATGAAAGTGTCCTTTCTGTCTTCCTGCTATCTAGTAAGCGGACCTCAATTTTGCTAAACCTATTTTCATACTACGTTTGTCATTTCATCTAAAATCACCGCCAATATATGTGGGGGCCTCTGTCTGCCTTTCGGGGAAATTTCTCTAGAGGTGAGCCAGGACTATATTTTCCTCTGCCAGGATTAGTTAGTCCTCCGGCCGGCGCTGGGCGTCTAGGGATAAAACGCAGGCAACGCTACCCGGCTACTGTTAGTTGTGCGGCAGGTTTAGTTCATGGTCAGTTTAGTTTCCATCCTTCCAAGAGCTAGTTCTTATGTTTGCTGGGCTATGTTCTCTTGCCATTGAGAACCATAACAGTTTGACCGGCCAAAAAAGGGTTAAATTAATTGACAGAGAAAGGAGAGAAAAGAGAAGTCTGCTGAAGATTTTTTTTTTTTTCCTTCCCTTCAGTTCTGAGTGTGCTTGTAATTGAATCTCTTGCAAGTCTGCCTATATTGCAGCCTTCCTCTCTCTCTCTCCTTCTAATCCTGGAATGGCTCTGTGTTCACCTGTTTAAAATGGATTTTCAGAGTTTAGCTGCAGGTTTGAATAATCTCACCACGAAAGTTCAAAATTTACAAGATTTTGTTGTTCAGGTTCCTATATCTGAACCTAGAATTCCTTTGCCTGAATTTTTCTCGGGGAATAGATCTTGCTTTCAAAATTTCAAAAATAATTGCAAGTTGTTTTTGTCCCTGAAATCTCGCTCTGCTGGAGATCCTGCTCAGCAGGTCAGGATTGTGATTTCCTTGCTCCGGGGCGACCCTCAGGATTGGGCTTTTGCATTGGCTCCAGGGAATCCTGCGTTGCTCAATGTGGATGCGTTTTTTCTGGCCTTGGGGTTGCTTTATGAGGAACCCCAGTTAGAACTTCAGGCGGAAAAGGCCTTGATGTCCCTATCTCAGGGGCAAGACGAAGCTGAAATATACTGCCAGAAATTTCGTAAATGGGCTGTGCTTACTCAGTGGAATGAGTGCGCCCTGGCGGCGAATTTCAGAGAGGGTCTCTCTGACGCCATTAAGGATGTTATGGTGGGGTTCCCTGTGCCTGCGGGTCTGAATGAGTCCATGACAATGGCTATCCAGATCGATAGGCGTCTGCGGGAGCGCAAACCTGTGCACCATTTGGCGGTGTCTACTGAGAAGACGCCAGAGAATATGCAATGTGATAGTATTCTGTCCAGAAGTGAACGGCAGAATTTTAGACGGAAAAATGGGTTGTGCTTCTATTGCGGTGATTCAACTCATGTTATATCAGCATGCTCTAAGCGTACTAAGAAGCTTGATAAGTCTGTTTCAATTGGCACTTTACAGTCTAAGTTTATTCTATCTGTGACCCTGATTTGTTCTTTATCATCTATTACCGCGGATGCCTATGTCGACTCTGGCGCCGCTTTGAGTCTTATGGATTGGTCCTTTGCCAAACGCTGTGGGTATGATTTGGAGCCTCTTGAAACTCCTATACCCCTGAAGGGGATTGACTCCACCCCATTGGCTAGCAATAAACCACAATACTGGACACAAGTAACTATGCGGATTAATCCGGATCATCAGGAGATTATTCGCTTTCTTGTGCTGTATAACCTACATGATGTGTTGGTGCTTGGATTGCCATGGCTGCAATCTCATAACCCAGTCCTTGACTGGAAAGATATGTCTGTGTTAAGCTGGGGATGTAAGGGGACGCATGGGGACGTACCTGTGGTTTCCATTTCATCATCTATTCCCTCTGAGATTCCTGAATTCTTGACTGAATATCGTGACGTTTTTGAAGAACCTAAGCTTGGTTCATTACCTCCGCACCGGGAGTGCGATTGTGCCATAGATTTGATTCCGGGTAGTAAATACCCTAAGGGTCGTTTATTTAATCTGTCTGTGCCTGAACATGCTGCTATGCGAGAATATATAAAGGAGTCCTTGGAAAAGAGACATATTCGTCCTTCGTCATCTCCCTTAGGAGCCGGTTTTTTCTTTGTGGCTAAGAAAGATGGCTCTTTGAGGCCGTGTATTGATTATCGGCTTTTGAATAAAATCACGGTTAAATATCAATATCCGTTGCCACTGCTGACTGATTTGTTTGCTCGCATAAAGGGGGCCAAGTGGTTCTCTAAGATAGATCTCCGTGGGGCGTATAATTTGGTGCGAATTAAGCAGGGGGATGAGTGGAAAACCGCATTTAATACGCCCGAGGGCCACTTTGAGTATTTGGTGATGCCTTTTGGTCTTTCTAATGCACCTTCGGTCTTTCAGTCCTTTATGCATGACATTTTCCGTGATTATTTGGATAAATTTATGATTGTGTATCTGGATGATATTTTGATTTTTTCGGATGACTGGGACTCTCATGTCCAGCAGGTCAGGAGGGTTTTTCAGGTTTTGCGGTCTAATTCCTTGTGTGTGAAGGGTTCTAAGTGCGTTTTTGGGGTTCAAAAGATTTCCTTTTTGGGATATATTTTTTCCCCCTCTTCCATTGAGATGGATCCTGTCAAGGTTCAGGCTATTTGTGATTGGACGCAACCCTCTTCTCTTAAGAGTCTTCAGAAATTTTTGGGCTTTGCTAACTTTTATCGTCGATTTATTGCTGGTTTTTCTGATGTTGTTAAACCATTGACTGATTTGACTAAGAAGGGTGCTGATGTTGCTGATTGGTCCCCTGCTGCTGTGGAGGCCTTTCGGGAGCTTAAGCGCCGCTTTTCTTCCGCCCCTGTGTTGCGTCAGCCTGATGTTGCTCTTCCTTTTCAGGTTGAGGTCGACGCTTCTGAAATCGGAGCTGGGGCGGTTTTGTCGCAGAGAAGTTCCGATTGCTCCGTGATGAGACCTTGTGCTTTTTTCTCGTCTGCTTTCCATCCTCAGACTAATGGCCAGACCGAGCGGACGAATCAGACCTTGGAGACATATTTGAGGTGTTTTGTGTCTGCAGATCAGGATGATTGGGTTGCTTTTTTGCCTTTAGCGGAGTTTGCCCTCAATAATCGGGCCAGCTCTGCCACCTTGGTGTCTCCCTTTTTCTGTAATTCGGGGTTTCATCCTCGATTTTCTTCTGGTCAGGTGGAATCTTCGGATTGTCCTGGAGTGGATGCTGTGGTGCAGAGGTTGCATCAGATTTGGGGGCAGGTAGTGGACAATTTGAAGTTGTCCCAGGAGAAGACTCAGCTTTTTGCCAACCGCCGGCGTCGGGTTGGTCCTCGGCTTTGTGTTGGGGACTTGGTGTGGTTGTCTTCTCGTTTTGTCCCTATGAGGGTTTCTTCTCCCAAGTTTAAGCCTCGGTTCATCGGCCCGTACAAGATATTGGAGATTCTTAACCCTGTGTCCTTCCGTTTGGACCTCCCTGCATCTTTTTCTATTCATAATGTTTTTCATCGGTCATTATTGCGCAGGTATGAGGTACCGGTTGTGCCTTCCGTTGAGCCTCCTGCTCCGGTGTTGGTTGAGGGCGAGTTGGAGTATGTTGTGGAAAAAATCTTGGACTCCCGTGTTTCCAGACGGAAACTCCAGTATCTGGTCAAATGGAAGGGATACGGTCAGGAGGATAATTCTTGGGTGACTGCCTCTGATGTTCATGCCTCCGATCTGGTCCGTGCCTTTCATAGGGCTCATCCTGATCGCCCTGGTGGTTCTGGTGAGGGTTCGGTGCCCCCTCCTTGAGGGGGGGGTACTGTTGTGAAATTGGATTTTGGGCTCCCCCGGTGGCCACTGGTGGAATTGAACTGGTGTGCATCATCCCCTCTGTTCACCTGTTCCCATCAGGATGTGGGAGTCGCTATTTAGCCTTGCTCCTCTGTCACTTCCATGCCGGTCAACATTGTAATCAGAAGCCTTTCTGTGCATGTTCCTGCTGCTAGACAACTTCCAGCTAAGTTGGACTTTAGTCCTTGTTTGTTTTTGCATTTTGTTCCAGTTCACAGCTGTAGTTTCGTTTCTGTGTCTGGAAAGCTCTTGTGATCTGAAATTGCCACTCTGATGTTATGAGTTAATACTAGAGTCTTAAAGTAATTTCAGGATGGTCTTTTGATAGGGTTTTCAGCTGACCATGAAAGTGTCCTTTCTGTCTTCCTGCTATCTAGTAAGCGGACCCCCATTTTGCTAAACCTATTTTCATACTACGTTTGTCATTTCATCTAAAATCACCGCCAATATATGTGGGGGCCTCTGTCTGCCTTTCGGGGAAATTTCTCTAGAGGTGAGCCAGGACTATATTTTCCTCTGCCAGGATTAGTTAGTCCTCCGGCCGGCGCTTGGCGTCTAGGGATAAAACGCAGGCAACGCTACCCGGCTACTGTTAGTTGTGCGGCAGGTTTAGTTCATGGTCAGTTTAGTTTCCATCCTTCCAAGAGCTAGTTCTTATGTTTGCTGGGCTATGTTCTCTTGCCATTGAGAACCATAACACAAGCCTTTGAAGGAGCCTACACCTTGAGGTTCAAGGGTCTCCAGAGGCTTCAAATATCTGTTTGCTGCTTTGTAATGGCTTTTTAGCAGCTGCTCTCTTAATCTGATGAACTTGCCTGGCAGAAATCTTCCTCATTATGCCTTTATCAGCACAAACACATTTGTGCTCAGATACAGCCACAAATCTCTTAACAGTACGATGATCACGCTTATGTTTTTGGAAAATTTCTAATGTTTTCATCCCTTCACCAAGGCATTGCACTATTTGATGCTTTTCAGCAGCAGAGTGATCCTTTTTCTTTCCCATGTTACTTGAAAACTGTGACCTGCTTAATAATGTGGAACATCATTTTTAAGTAGTTTTCCTTTAATTAGAATCACCTGGAAAACCAATTATCACATGTGTTTAAGATTGATTTCAGTGATCCATTGAGCTCTGAGACACAATACCATCCACGAGTTTATTTGAAAAACAAAACAATTATATCTTTATGACATTTAAATCCAATTTGCATAATAATTTGGAACACAGTGTACATCTGTTAGCCAGCATAAGTACATGTGGGGGTTGCTTGGTTGCTAGGGAATCCCCACAAATCACTATGCTCGGTATACTCGGTGAGCACCAAGTATTTCAGGGATTATTCAGCGGGAGCTTGGGTCTCCGCCCTGCAGTTTTGGCGCACTTTAGAGCGCCAATGACCATGCAGGGATTGTCTGCCATGCACTGTAATGCCACAACCATCTTTGTTGTGGTATTACAGTGATTGGCTGGCCGCACAGCATCATCAGGTCTATAAGAGACCTGGCGCCACCCTGCTCGCCGCATTCTGCTCCGGAGTCAGCTAGTGTAGGGAGAGCTGCTGCTGAGATAGGGTCAGAATCGTTCTTTTAATAGTTAGTGTGGGTCTGCTAGTGTTCAGTCCACAAATCCTGATAAACCAACAGTCCTTTTTAGGGCTAATTTGGCGGTACATAGATTGCAGCGCTAGGTAGGCAGGGGAGTCTATGTGCACATTTCCACATCAGTGCAAGTCTGCAGGCAGTGTATGTGAGTACATAGATCTCACTGCATACCTCAAAAAGCTCCATTACTGTCTGCTGCTGCTTATTTTACATATACCTAGCTGTAGTTATTCGTGGCAATATTTTTTTTTGCAGCTTATGCCTACTACTTTTATTATACAGCAATGCATAGCCCCTTTTTTTCTACATTTATTTGCTTGGTCACGCTGCAGACTACAGCCAGGTCATTGCAAAACAAGAGCGTGCGAATATAAGAATTAAAAAAAAAAAAAAATTGTCCCAGACATCAGATTTGAGTGCCCCCAAAAATCTGTCCTTTTTTTGTACTATCTAATATTTTGCAGTGTCTTACAACATTTTTGGACACCATTTTGCTGCCCCAAAAATCTGTAGCTGGCCGAAACATATTTAGCTACAGTTCTTAGATTTATCACTGTGAGTTGTACGCCACAAGCATCACATATCATTGCGCAAAATATCTTACAATTTTAGTACTCCATTTTTTTCGTGTCATAGCCAACTTATTGACACAATTTTGGTGTGCCCCAAGAAATCAAGGCCACATTTTGATAAGTCTGTTATCTCTGGCTGACGCCTTGTGTATCTGTGGTGTCAAAATCCTTGCTTTGTAGGCATATGTTGCATTATTCTGTCTGCTAGCCTTAGTCTACTCAGTATTTAGTGTTTTCAAAAATTAAAAAAAAAATTATACAGTCTGTTATCTCCATCAGACACCTGGTGTATCTGTGTTTTAAAAATCTTCGTTTTGCAGGCATACATTGCATTTTTATGTCTGCTATCCTTGGTCTACTCTGTATTTAGTGTTTTCAAACATTACATTACAAAAAAATGTAAAAGATTTATACAGTCTGTTATCTCCATCAGACGCCTGGTGTATCTGTGTTTTAAAAATCTTCGCTTTGCAGGAATATGTTGCATTGTTCTGTCTACCAGCCTTGGTCTACTCAGTATTTAGTGTTTTCAAACATAACAAAAAAAATTAAAAAAAATGTATACAGTCTGTTATCTCCGTCAGATGCCTGATGTATCTGTGGTGTAAAAATCTTCGCTTCGCAGGCATACATTGCATGGTTGTCTGCTAGCCTTGGTCTACTCAGTATTTAGTGTTTTCAAACATTACAAAATTTTTTTAAAAAGTTTATACAGTCTGTTGTCTCCGTCATACACCTGGTGTATCTGTGGTGTAAAAATCTTTGCTTCTCAGGCATACGTTGTTTTTTTTGGTCTGCTAGCCTTGGTCTACTCATTATTTTTTGTTTAAAAAATATTTTTAAAAAAATATATATTTTAACTGTCAAATACTTGCTTTTCAGGCATGCTGATCACATTATAATTTTTCTCCAAATAAATCCATTTGTATTGACCATTTCAAATATTTCAGTAGTCCATTTAAAATGGGCAAGGCAAGGGATGGGGAAGTGGATGTGATGCTGATGGTGCGTGCAGAGGATGAGGCTGTGGCCAAGCTGAAAGTGGACCACAACAAAGACTCAAATCTTCGTGCTCGACCTTCCTGTCCCAGGTTCTAGGGGACCGCAGAACACCACTATTGAAGGCAGAGCAGTGTGAAACGGTTGTTGTTGGATAGCGGATAATGCTTCCAGTCACTTAGCCGCCACCACCACAACCACCATGTCTTCCACACAGTCAAGTATGAGTAGCCGTTAGTGTGGACCGGATATTACCCCCCCGATCCTCCTTCCTCCCACCATGCGGAGTGCCCTGAGACAACTTATTCCACACTTGGACACTCCGAAGAGCTGTTCAGTTTTCCCTCTAAAGATTCTGGACTCTCGGCTGCTCAATTTGAAGTGGGGCCAGATGAGATCGCATGTAGCAATGCCCAAAGATTTGAACAGCCATGGTCACATGAAGGTGATGCTGGGAAAGTGTCACAAGAGGTGGATGATGATGAGACACAATTGCCAGAACGTCTGGAGAAGGAGCAGGGTGCAAATGTTGAAGACAAAGTGGTGGATGACATAGTGACTGACCCAACCTGGCAGGAGGATATGCAGAGCCAGGACAGCAGCATACATGGGGAAGGAGGCATATAACCCCAACAGGCATTCTGAAGCAGTGTGGTGGCCACAGACAGAAGGCATGCTTCCATTCCCCATAACACCAAGATGACGGAAGTTGCCATTCCAACTGTTAGATTTTCCCAAGTCTGGTTATTTTTTAAATACTCTGCCGATAAGCCCTAACAGGCCATTTGCAGCACCTGCCATGCTCGCATCAGCAGGGGTAGCAAAACTACCAGCCTGACCACCACCAGCATGATTAGGCATGTGGTGGCAAAGCACCTGACTTTGTGGGTCAAACCCCAGGCTCCAGGAACACTGTCTGCAGGTGACAACCCTGCTTTTTCCACTGTTTTGCAAAGAAGTCAATCCGCAGTTCGCAGTGCCTGTGAAGATGCCTCGGGCCCTGCACCTATTGTTGCCCACAGTCAACCAGCACCATCATCAAGCCGGTCCACATCCTTGTCCCAGCCAAGCCTTCAGTTGTCTATACCCCAGTCATTGGAACACAAGCGGAAATACTCAGCCAATGCCCCTCAGGCCACAGTACTAGATTCTAACATTTCTCGTCTGCTTGCGCTCGAAGTGTTGCTTTTTCGGCTCGTTGAGACGGAAGCTTTCCGCAACCCGATGGCGGCGACCGTCCCAAGGTACTCGGCCCCCAGTCGCCATTATTTCTCCCGGTGTGCCATACCGGCATTACACCAGCATGTTTCCCACAACATTATCGGTGCCCTCAACAATGCTGTTACTGGGAAAGTCCACCTAACCACATGTGGACAAGTGCTTGTGATCCGGGACAGTACATCTCACTGATGGCACACTAGGTTAACATAGTGGAAGCCGGGACCCAGTCGGACCTTGGGATGGAACACATCCTCCCCATGCCGAGGATTGCAGGCGCTACGTCAGTCAATCAGGGTTGCCCCCACAGTCTACAGCTCACTCACCTCTTCCTCCTCCTCTTCAGCCTCCATCTCTGAAATTAACACATCAGTAAGAAGCTGGAAGCACTGCAGCACTGCCTCAGCCAAGCGGCAACAGGCTGTGCTGAAGCTAATTTGCTTAGGTGACAAACCACACAATGCTGAAGAGTTGTGGACCATACAGAAAGAGCAGTCAGATGTTTGGATGACACCGCTGAACCTACAGCCAAGCATGTTCATTTGTTACAATGGCCAGAACCTGGTGGCGGCTCTGAGACAAGGTGAGCTCACACAGGTACCTTGCCTGGCCCATGTGTTTATCCTCGTGGTTCAACATTTTCTCACAAGCTACCCAGAGCTGCTGGATCTGCTAGTGAAAGTATGTCAGTCTGCCCATTTTAGAAAGTCAGCTACAGCTTCAGCCGTCATTGCCATGCTTCAGCAGCGTTTGCGTCTTCCAGCTCACTGACTGGTGTGTGATGTCTCCATGTGTTGGAACTCTACACTGCATATGTTGGAAAGGATTTGTGAGCAGAAGAAGGCAGTTGTTGACTACCAGCATCAACAAGACCATCGATATTCAGTTCAGACTCCACACATAAGACCCCTGGAGTGGACATGGATGTCAGACATATGTAACATCCTCCAAAACTTTGAGGACTGCACCAAGATGGTGAGCAGCAATGAAGCCATAATTAGCATCATCATCATCCCGCTTCTCTGCATTCTGAAAACTTCTCTGCTCACAATTAAAGAGAATGCATTGCAGCCAGAGCACGAGGACAAGGAGCAAGGAACCATACAGGGTGATTACACTCAGCCCAGCCTCATGTCGTCCCAACGTGGATTGGTAGACAATGAGGAGGAGGATGAACAGGAACTACTTTCATGCGCTATAGACTGTACTACAAGCACAGCTGTCATACCGTCTGTTCAGCGAGGATGGCCTGAGGACAGGGAGGAGGAGGATGACGAGAAGGAGGACAGCATGGTCAGTCATCCTATTGGTGATGACATGGAAGTCTTGCCTGTTATCAGTCTTGCTGACTTTATGTTGCGCTGTGTTTCCAAGGACCCTCGCATTATTACAATTTTCAGTGACATTCATTACTGGTTGGTGACACTTCTAGACCCACGCTACAAGGAGAGCTTTCAATCTCTTCTTCCAGAGGCAGACAGGTGTACTAAAATGATGCAGTGCCAGAAGGCCCTTGTAGCGGAATTCCTTAAAAAATTTCCATCTGAGAATGCTTTCAGCAGATATCAGAGTTTGTTGTATATCCAAGGAGTCCAAGCGAGAGAGACAGGCTTACAATCCAGCTCAGGCAGGGGAACAATGGCAAAATTCTGGGACAGTTTTCTCAGACCCTCCCATCCTGCCAGCACAGAGGCAAGGGGTGCTGTCACCAGAAGTGCAATGTTTGGGAAGATTCTGAGGGAGTACCTTTCAGATCATACAAACATCCTTCTGGATTCCTCTGCGCCTTTTAATTATCTCTACACCTTGGAGGTCCTGGCCTGTCTTTCTGCTAGCCTTCTGTGAGAGAGGGTTTTTTAGTGCCACTGGTGGAATTATAACAGATAAGTGCATTCGCCTGTCAACTGAAAATGCTGACAGGCTGACTCTTATCAAAATGAACAAGGCCTGGATTGGGAAAGACTTCTGTACACCATCGAATGAAAACAGTCAAAATGCACCTTTTCACAACCACGTATTGGTATACGCTTTCTGATTTGGTCTTTTTGGTGTTTTCATCCTCATTATCCACAACCACTAGAATACCAGGGTGGATGTATTCCGTGATGCAAAAGTCACTCAATTTTTGTGCAAGGGTGTTTTTATGATGCCCGTTACTAATTTGAAACCAAAACAAATGTTACTCCCCCAGGGGGAAATGTCATAAAAATGAGATGTACGTATAGTCTTCCCATTTACTCCTATATTTTCCATTTTTCCTATCTCTGGACCATCCTCTTATAACCTAGTGTATACCTCTCCAATATAAAAATATTGAAATACTATTATATTATATTTTTATTTATATCCCTGTCTTTGAGCTGTTGCTAGGGACCCTCCCTTTTGTTAATTTCTTTCATAGATGGTTCACATCCTTTATTCATGTGTTTGATTTCGGTATGATTGATCATTATTATGTCTCCTCATTCTCTGCCACTAGATCACCAGGGTTAACGTGTTCTGTGCTGCTACAGCCAGTCCAATTTTTGGCAAGGGTGTATATGATGCCCATAAAATATTTTAAAAAAATGCACCCCTCATGGGGAAATGTTTGTCAACCCATGCACTTTGTGTATGGGCATTACAAGTCTAGGAGACCCACTCCTTTACATTGGGCCTAGTTTTCAATGAGGCCTTCATCAATGTCTCCTCATTCTCCGCCACTAGAACAACAGGGTGAACGTATTCCGTTATGCAAAAGTCACTCAATTTTTGTACAAGGGTGTTTTTACGATGCCCGTTACTAATTTGAAATCAAAACAAATGTTACTCCCCCATGGGAAAATGTCATAAAAATGAGATGTACGTATATTCTTCCCATTTGTTCCTATATTTTCCATTTTTCCAAACTTTCGACTATCCTCTTATGACCTAGTGTATACCTCTCCAATATAAAAATATTGAAATACTATTATATTATATTTTTATTTATATCTCTATCTCTGAGCTGTTGCTAGGGACCAACATATCTCATTGGACACATTCTGGCTTCATATCTATGAACATGTTTTCGCCCCTCCCTTTTGTTATTTTCTTTCATAGGTGGATTCATATCCTTTATTCAGTATGATTGATCATTATTATGTTTCCTCATTCTCCGCCACTAGATCACCAGGGTTAACGTGTTCTGTGCTGCTACAGCCAGTCCATTTTTTGGCAAGGGTGTCTATGATGCCCATAACATATTTTGAAAAAATGTACCCCAATGGGAAAATGTTTTTCAGCCAATGCGCTTCGTGTATGGGCATTACAAGACACGCTCCTTTACATTGGGCCATTTTTTAATTGTGCTAGGTAGGCAGGGGAGTCTATGTGTTCATATCCACATCACTGCAAGGCATGCAGGCACTGTATGTGAGTCTATAGATCTTTCTTCATACATCAAAAGGCTCCTTTACTGTCTGCTGCTGCATATTTTATATATACCTAGCTGCAGGTACCTGTTGCCATAATTTTTTGGGGGGGGGCACCTTATGCCTGCTAATTTTAGTACAAAAAAATACAGAGCTCCATTTTTTACAACATTTTTTGGCTTTGTCACACAGCAGACAACAGCCAGGTAATTTTAATACAGGAGCATTAAAATCTAACAATTTAAAACGGTTGTTTTTGCCCCAGGCTTCAGATGTGAGTGCGCATAAAATTTTGGCCTTTTTTTTGTCTACTATATATTTATTTTTGGAGTGTCTTACAACATTTGGTGACCCAAAAAACTTTAGCTGGCCAAAAAAAATTTATTTACAGTTCTTATATTTAGCACTGTTATTTGTACGCGACACACAACAAATATCATTGTGCTAAATACTGTACAATTTTAGTACTCCAAATGTTTTATTTTAGTGTCATAGCCTACTTATTGACACAATTTTGGTGGTCCCAAAAAAATCAAGGCCACATTTTGATCACTCTTATCTCCGTCAGACGCACGGTGTATCTGTGGTGTCCAAATCCTTGCTTTGCAGGCATACATTGCATTTTTTGGTCTGCTACCCTTACTGTATACAGAACTTTTTTTTTTAATATCTTAAAAATATGGGCCACATATTGAAACAGTCTGCTATCTTCGTCTGATGCCCGTTGTATGTGTGGTCTAAAAATAGTTGTTTTTCATGCACACATTCCAACTTTCGGTTTGTCTTAAGGTACCTTCACACTAAACGATATCGCTAGCGATCCCTGACGTTGCAGCGTCCTGGCTAGCGATATCGTTTAGTTTGACAGGCAGCAGCGATCAGGATCCTGCTGTGATATCGCTGGTCGTTGAACAAAGTTCAGAACTTTATTTGGTCGTCAGACCGGCGTGTATCGTCGTGTTTGACACCAAAAGCAACGATACCAGTGATGTTTTACACTGGTAACCAGGGTAAACATCGGGTTACTAAGCGCAGGGCCGCGCTTAGTAACCCGATGTTTACCCTGGTTACCAGTGTAAAATGTAAAAAAAACAAACAGTACATACTCACCTTCGCGTCCCCCGGCGTCCGCTTCCCACACTGACTGAGCGCCGTAAAGTGAAAGTGAAAGTACAGCACAGCGGTGACGTCACCGCTCTGCTGTTAGGGCCGGCGCTCACACAGTGCAGGAAGCGGACGCCGGGGGACGCGAATGTAAGTATGTACTGTTTGGTTTTTTTACATTTTACGCTGGTAACCAGGGTAAACATCGGGTTACTAAGCGTGGCCCTGCGCTTAGTAACCCGATGTTTACCCTGGTTACCCAGGGACCTCGGCATCGTTGGTCGCTGGAGAGCGGTCTGTGTGACCGCTCTCCAGCGATCAAACAGCGACACTGCAGCGATCGGCATCGTTGTCGCTATCGCTGCAGCGTCGCTTAATGTGAATGTACCTTAAGACCCTAGGTTTATACACTATCTTGGTAAAAAAAACAAAAACAAACATATACTACAGTGTGGTAGTTCCGTGACATGCCTCATGTATCTCCGTCAGACGCACGGTGTATCTGCAGTATCCAAATCCTTGCTTTGCAGGCATACATTGCATTTTTTGGTCTGCTACCCTTGCTGTATACAGATTTTTTTTTTTTTTTAATTTTTTATAAATACAGGCCACATATTGAAACAGTCTGTTATCTCAGTCACACATCTGGTCTATCTGTGGTCTTCAAATCTTGGCTTTTCAGCCATACATTCAAGTTTTTGGTCTGTAACCCTTGGTGTATGCATATTTTGTAGTTTTAAAATTTTTTAAAAATATAGGCCACATATTGAAACAGTCTGTTATCTCAGTCACACATCTGGTCTATCTGTGGTCTTCAAATCTTGGCTTTTCAGCCATACATTCCAGTTTTTGGTCTGCTATCCTTGGTGTATACAGTAGTTTGTTTTTTTTATTGTAAAAAATACAGCCCACATATTTAAACAGTCTGTTCTCAGTCACATGTCTGGTCTATCTGTGGTCTTCAAATCTTGGCTTTTCAGCCATACATTCAAGTTTTTGGTCTGTAACCCTTGGTGTATGCATATTTTGTAGTTTTAAAATTTTTTAAAAATATAGGCCACATATTGAAACAGTCTGTTATCTCAGTCACACATCTGGTCTATCTGTGGTCTCCAAATCTTGGCTTTTCAGGCATACATTCCAGTTTGTGGTCTGCTACCCTTGGTGTATACAGTTTTTTTTATTTTACAAAATACAGCCCACATATTGAAACAGTCTGTTATCTCAGTTACACATCTGGTCTATCTGTAGTTTTCGAATCTTGGCTTTTCAGCCATACATTCCAGTTTTTGGTCTGATACCCTTGATGTATACAGTATTTTGTGGTTTTAAATTTTTTTAAAAATACAGGCCACATATTGAATCAGTCTGTTATCTCCGTTCGACGCCTGTTGTATGTGTTGCCTAAAAATAGTTGTTTTACATGCATACATTCCAACTTTTGGTCTGTCTAATACCCTAGGTTTATACACTATCTTGGTAAAAAAAAACATATATTACAGTGTGGTAGTTCCGTGACATACCTCATGTATCTGTGGGCTACAAAGTGTGCTTTTGAGGCTTCCATTCTTTTTTTGCAGTGTGTTACCCTAGCTCTAAACACTATTTAGCAGTAAAAATTAAATATACAGGCCACATATTCAAGAGTCTAGTATCTCAGTCAAATGCCAGATGTATCTATGGCCTACAAATTGTGGTATTTTAGGGCTACATTCCACTGTTTTTGCTGTCTTTGACCTGATTTCTATACACTATTTTTTTGGCCAAAATAAAAACACAGGCCACATATTTTACAGTGTGGTATGTCAGTGATACGCCTCATGTATCTTTGGTCGACAAAGTGTGCTTTTCAGGCTTCCATTCACCTTTTTTTTTTTTTGCTGTGTTACCCTTGCTCTAAACAATAAACACTATTTTGGGCTGAATTTTTTTTTTCAAATTTACCCCCCATGTGGAAATGTTTGTCAGCTCATACACTTAGTGTATGGGCATTTCAAGTTTAGGTGATCCGCTCTTTTAAATTGGGCCTAGCTTTTAATGAGGCCTTCCTCCACATCTCATCATTCACTTCCACTAGATCACCAGGGTTAACGTGTTCTGTGCTGCTACAGTCAGTCCAATTTTTGGCAAGGGTATCTATGATCCCCATAAAAAAAATTTTAAAATGTACCCCCCATGGGGAAATGTTTGTCAGCCCATACACATAGTGTATGGGCATTGCGAATCTAGGAGACCCACTCCTTTGTAATGGGACAGTTTTTTTTAGGAGGCCCTCCTCCATGTTTCTTCCAAGGGGGACTGGGGTGCGTGCAAATTTGGGTAAAGGCGGCCCTTGCATTCAATGCATAAGGAAACAGTATGGCAGGACCAACTGAAGACTGTGAAGTGGGTTTTCCTGTGACCATCCAGTTTCTGGGTTCAAAGGCTTATTGGGATGCATATGACTTGGTAGCAGGGCAGGCCTTGCATTCAATGCAACATTTTTTCAGGACGTACCCCTGTACCTCTCGTGAAAGGGGTATTTGGGTGCGTTCTAATTCTTGGCAGCCCAGTTACTCACTGCATAGGCAATAACAGCATAGGAGACCCACTGTTTAATAATGGCCCTTTAAGAATATTAATGCCACCTGATGCCTCTATAAAAATAGGCTTTGTGACTTTAAGAGTCCCTCCTTCACAAATGAAACAGGATGTGTCTCCTTATGTGTCACACACCACATGGCCAGCTAGGGTTGTTAAATGTTACAATGACATTTCCCAGTGAATGCATTTGTATTGGTTGAAAGCAATGTTAAAGTTGAAAAACGCATCAAAAACGCTGCGTGTGAACATGGCCAAAGTGGTGGAGGAACATTTTGGTCTGGGGTTAATTATTTTGCTTTATATACAAGTCATTACCCAGGAAAGGATGTACCTTAACATATTTCCAAGCAAAATCCATTTTGGTTTAGTTTTTGTATGTTTTTGGGTGCGCCTGTAAAAATGGTGTGAAACTCTGACAACATTGTTTACAGCTGTGACCTTGGAGTCAGAAATGCTTCCAGGGGCGATTCCCATTATGTTCCTGTGTTATTTGAGCATTGTTTCCATCATTTTCAGACATTTTTAGACCTTAAAAGGACCCCCGGGGGGATCGCGGTAAAAATACTTGTGTTTCCCATAGACTTACATTGGGCTCGCTGCTTGGGTCGAGTACCCGAGTATTCCAATTTGCTCGACCTGAGCAACGAGCACCTGAGCATTTTAGTGCTCACCCATCACTACGGCTACGATCACACTATCAGTAATTGGTCAGTATTTCACATCAGTATTTGTTAGCCAAAACCATGAGTGGGTCAAAAATACAGACTTTTTGATGTGTTTCTATTATAGCTTTCCTCTCTGTTTGATCCACTCCTGGTTTTGGCTTACAAATACTGATGTAAAATACTGACCAATTACTGATAGTGTGATCGTAGCCGTAGTGATGGGTGAGCACTAAAATGCTCAGGTGCTCGTTTTTACTCCTTATCAACTCGTTCCCATGACAAGTACATCAGGTGCATTGATGTCCAATTTGCACAGCTTGATTTGAACTAAATCCATCTGTAAGCGAGTCTCCCAAACAGCAGCCTCAAAGTACCATTGTGTGTAATGAAGATCTTTGTAAGGAGGAGAATCTGCGAGTTTTGATGAGAGAACTTCAAGATGCTGGGGCTGGCAAGCATTTTCACCTCTTGTTAGGGATGTGATTGGTGCAAGCGAATACTGGCACCAATATCTTTGTCAGATGTTCTGCTTTCTGTCACTGTGCACAGCTCCTCTCCTGTCTATATTTTTGACAGTGTCTCTTCCAATTATAGCAATAAAGTTACTTGCAGGGTGGCTCTATGTAGTCTTCCTTTATTCAAAGTCGATCAATGATTTTCTACTCTTAACTCCTTTTGAAATGTAGTTCCATGCTTCTTGTGACTTTTTGATTTTCAAAGCAATCATTTCTTTTATTATTATTATTATTATTATTTATTGTTATAGCGCCATTTTTTCCATGGCGCTTTACATGTGAGGAGGGGTATACATAATAAAAACAAGTACAATAATCTTAAACAATACAAGTCATAACTGGTACAGGAGGAGTGAGGACCCTGCCCGCGAAGGCTCACAATCTACAAGGGATGGGTGAGAATACAGTAGGTGAGGATAGAGCTGGTCATGCAGCGGTTTGGTTGATCTGCAGGTTGTAGGCTTGTCAGAAGAGGTGGGTCCTCAGGTTCTTTTTGAAGATTTCGATGGTAGGCGAGAGTCTGATGTGTTGTGGTAGAGGGTTCCAGAGTAGGGGTGATATGCGAGAGAAATCTTGTATGCGATTGTGGGAAGAGGAGATAAGAGGGGAGTAGAGAAGGAGATCTTGTGAGGATCGGAGGTTGCGTGTAGGTAAGTACTGGGAGACGAGGTCACAGATGTATGGAGGAGACAGGTTGTGGATGGCTTTGTATGTCATGGTCAGGGTTTTGTACTGGAGTCTCTGGGCAATGGGGAGCCAGTGGAGGGATTGACAGAGGGGAGAGGCAGGGGAATAGCGGGGGGACAGGTGGATTAGTCGGGCAGCAGAGTTTAGAATAGATTGGAGGGGTGCGAGAGTGTTCGAGGGGAGGCCACAGAGCAGGATGTTGCAGTAGTCAAGGCGAGAGATGATGAGGGCATGGACTAGGGTTTTTGCAGATTCTTGGTTGAGGAATGAACGGATTCGTGAAATATTTTTGAGTTGAAGTCGGCAGGAAGTGGAAAGGGCTTGGATATGTGGTTTGAAGGAGAAATCAGCATCAAGGATTACCCCGAGGCAGCGAGCTTGTGGGACTGGGGAGAGTGGGCAGCCATTTACTGTAATGGTTAGGTTCGTTGGGGGGGTCGCGTGAGATGGGGGAAAGATGATGAATTCTGTTTTGTCCATGTTAAGTTTCAGAAATCTAGCGGAGAAGAAGGATGAAATAGTGGACAGACATTGAGGGATTCTGGTTAGTAGGGAGGTTATATCTGGTCCAGAGATGTAGATCTGTGTGTCATCAGCATAGAGGTGATACTGAAAGCCATGAGATTCTATGAGCTGTCCCAGGCCAAAGGTGTAAATAGAGAAGAGCAGGGGCCCAAGGACTGAACCTTGCGGGACTCCGACAGATAGGGGGCGAGGTGAGGAGGTGGTGTGTGAGTGGGAGACGCTGAATGTCCGGTCTGTTAGGTATGATGAGATCCAGGATAGGGCCAAGTCTGTGATGCCAAGGGATGAGAGGGTCTGTAATAATAGGGAATGGTCCTGTGTCAAAGGCAGCCGACAGGTCGAGGAGGAGGAGAACAGAGTAGTGTTGCTTGCTCTTGGCGGTTAAGAGGTCGTTGGTGACCTTAGTTAGGGCAGTTTCAGTGGAGTGGTGTGACCGGAAGCCAGATTGTAAGCGGTCAAAGAGGGAGCAAGAAGAGAGATGGGAGGACAGTTCAAGGTAGACGTGTTGTTCCAGTAGTTTGGAGGCATAAGGGAGAAGTGATATAGGGCGATAGCTAGATACAGAGGATGGGTCAAGAGAGGGCTTTTTGAGGATAGGTGTTATTGAGGCATGTTTTGTTGTGAATTTGCTTTTTGCTCCCTCTAGTGGTTACTAGTTTTTTGACTCTGGTTTTTCTGTCATTCCTTTTATCCGCACCTGGGTCGTTAGCTATATAAGCTCCCTGGACCTTCAGTTCAATGCCTGGCAACGTAGTTATCAGAGCTAGTCTGCTGTGCTCTTGTCTACTGATCCTGGTTCCAGTTATATCAGCTAAGTCTGCCTTTTGCTTTTTGCTATTTGTTTTGGTTTTGTATTTTTGTCCAGCTTGTTCCAAATCTATATCCTGACCTTTGCTGGAAGCTCTAAGGGGGCTGGTGTTCTCCCCCCGGACCATTAGACGGTTCGGGGGTTCTTGAATTTCCAGTGTGGATTTTGATAGGGTTTTTGTTGACCATATAAGTTACCTTTCTTTATTCTGCTATCAGTAAGCGGGCCTCTCTGTGCTAAACCTGGTTCATTTCTGTGTTTGTCATTTCCTCTTACCTCACCGTCATTATTTGTGGGGGGCTTCTATCCAGCTTTGGGGTCCCCTTCTCTGGAGGCAAGAAAGGTCTTTGTTTTCCTCTACTAGGGGTAGCTAGATTCTCCGGCTGGCGCGTGTCATCTAGAATCAACGTAGGAATGATCCCCGGCTACTTCTAGTGTTGGCGTTAGGAGTAGATATATGGTCAACCCAGTTACCACTGCCCTATGAGCTGGATTTTTGTATTCTGCAGACTTCCACGTTCCTCTGAGACCCTCGCCATTGGGGTCATAACAGTTTGCCAGGCCAGTATTAAATGTTTAATGCATTGCAGAAGAGGGATTATAAGAAAGAAGATTCTGAGTTTTTTTTTTCTTCTTCCCCTTTACCTCAGAGTGGCTATGCTTGCTGCAGACATGAATGTCCAGACCTTGATTACAAGTGTGGACCAGCTGGCTACTCGTGTGCAGGGCATACAAGACTATGTTATCAGAAATCCTAGATCAGAACCTAAAATACCGATTCCTGAACTGTTTTCCGGAGACAGGTTTAAGTTTAGGAATTTCGTGAATAATTGTAAATTGTTTTTGTCCCTGAGACCCTGTTCTTCTGGAGATTCTGCTCAGCAAGTAAAAATTGTTATTTCGTTCTTACGGGGCGACCCTCAGGATTGGGCTTTTTCGCTGGCGCCAGGAGATCCGGCATTGGCTGATCTTGATGCGTTTTTTCTGGCGCTCGGTTTACTTTATGAGGAACCCAATCTTGAGATTCAGGCAGAAAAGGCCTTGCTGGCTATGTCTCAGGGGCAGGATGAGGCTGAAGTGTATTGCCAAAAATTTCGGAAATGGTCCGTGCTGACACATTGGAACGAGTGTGCACTGGCCGCTAATTTTAGAAATGGCCTTTCTGAAGCCATTAAGAATGTTATGGTGGGTTTTCCCATTCCCACAGGTCTGAATGATACTATGGCACTGGCTATTCAAATTGACCGGCGGTTGCGGGAGCGCAAAACCGCAAATTCCCTCATGGTGTTGTCTGAACAGACACCTAATTCGGTGCAATGTGATAGAAAAACCGCAAATTCCCTCATGGTGTTGTCTGAACAGACACCTGATTTAATGCAATGTGATAGAATCCTGACTAGAAATGAGCGGAAAATTCATAGACGCCGGAATGGCTTGTGCTACTACTGTGGTGATTCTACACATGTTATCTCAGCATGCTCTAAACGTATAGCTAAGGTTGTTAGTCCTGTCACCGTTGGTAATTTGCAACCTAAATTTATTCTGTCTGTAACTTTGATTTGCTCACTGTCATCTTATCCTGTCATGGCGTTTGTAGATTCAGGTGCTGCCCTGAGTCTCATGGATCTCTCATTTGCTAAGCGCTGTGGTTTTACTCTTGAACCATTAGAAAATCCTATTCCTCTTAGGGGTATTGATGCTACACCATTGGCAGCAAATAAACCGCAGTATTGGACACAGGTTACCATGTGCATGACTCCTGAACACCGCGAGGTGATACGTTTCCTGGTTTTACATAAAATGCATGATTTGGTCGTTTTAGGGCTGCCATGGTTACAGACCCATAATCCAGTCCTGGACTGGAAGGCTATGTCAGTCTCAAGTTGGGGCTGTCGTGGTATTCATGGGGATTCCCTGCCTGTGTCTATTGCTTCTTCTACGCCTTCGGAAGTTCCGGAGTATTTGTCTGATTATCAGGATGTCTTCAGTGAGTTTGAGTCCAGTGCACTGCCTCCTCATAGGGACTGTGACTGTGCTATAGATTTGATCCCAGGCAGTAAATTTCCTAAGGGAAGACTGTTTAATCTGTCGGTACCTGAACATACCGCTATGCGTTCATATATCAAGGAGTCTCTGGAGAAAGGACATATTTGTCCGTCTTCTTCCCCTCTTGGTGCGGGATTCTTTTTTGTGGCAAAAAAGGACGGATCTTTGAGACCTTGTATTGATTATCGGCTTTTAAATAAGATCACTGTCAAATTTCAGTATCCTTTACCGCTGTTGTCTGACTTGTTTGCCCGGATTAAGGGTGCCAAGTGGTTCACCAAGATAGACCTTCGTGGTGCGTACAACCTTGTGCGCATTAAGCAAGGTGATGAATGGAAAACCGCATTCAATACGCCCGAAGGTCATTTTGAGTACTTGGTGATGCCTTTTGGGCTCTCCAATGCGCCTTCAGTTTTTCAGTCCTTTATGCATGACATTTTCCGGAAGTATCTGGATAAATTTTTGATTGTTTATCTGGATGATATTTTGGTTTTTTCTGATAATTGGGATTCGCATGTGGAGCAGGTCAGGTTGGTCTTTAAAATTTTGCGTGAAAATTCTTTGTTTGTCAAGGGCTCAAAGTGTCTCTTTGGTGTGCAGAAGGTTCCCTTTTTGGGGTTCATTTTTTCCCCTTCTGCTGTGGAGATGGACCCAGTCAAGGTCCGAGCTATTCTTGATTGGACTCAGCCCTCGTCAGTTAAGAGTCTTCAGAAGTTCTTGGGCTTCGCTAACTTCTACCGTCGTTTTATCGCTAATTTTTCTAGCATTGTGAAACCTTTGACGGATATGACCAAGAAGGGCTCCGATGTAGCTAACTGGGCTCCTGCTGCCGTGGAGGCTTTCCAGGAGTTGAAACGCCGGTTTACTTCGGCGCCTGTTTTGTGCCAGCCTGACGTCTCACTTCCCTTTCAGGTTGAGGTGGATGCTTCGGAGATTGGGGCAGGGGCCGTTTTGTCGCAGAGAGGCCCTGGTTGCTCTGTTATGAAACCTTGTGCCTTTTTCTCTAGGAAGTTTTCGCCTGCCGAGCGAAATTATGATGTGGGCAATCGGGAGTTGTTGGCCATGAAATGGGCATTTGAGGAGTGGCGTCATTGGCTCGAGGGTGCTAAGCATCGTGTGGTGGTCTTGACTGATCACAAAAATCTGATGTATCTCGAGTCTGTTAAACGCCTTAATCCGAGACAGGCCCGCTGGTCATTGTTTTTCTCCCGCTTTGATTTTGTTGTCTCGTATTTACCAGGTTCAAAGAATGTGAAGGCCGATGCTCTTTCTAGGAGCTTTGTGCCTGATGCTCCTGGAGTCGCTGATTCTGTTGGTATTCTTAAAGATGGAGTTATCTTGTCAGCTATTTCTCCGGATCTGCGACGTGTGTTGCAGAGATTTCAGGCTGATAGGCCTGAGTCTTGTCCACCTGACAGACTGTTTGTCCCGGATAAGTGGACCAGCAGAGTCATTTCCGAGGTTCATTCCTCGGTGTTGGCAGGTCACCCGGGAATTTTTGGCACCAGAGATCTGGTGGCCAGGTCCTTTTGGTGGCCTTCCTTGTCAAGGGATGTGCGGTCATTTGTGCAGTCCTGTGGGACTTGTGCTCGAGCTAAGCCTTGCTGTTCTCGTGCCAGCGGTTTGCTCTTGCCCTTGCCTGTCCCGAAGAGACCTTGGACACATATCTCCATGGATTTCATTTCTGATCTTCCGCTATCTCAGGGCATGTCCGTTATCTGGGTGATTTGTGATCGCTTCTCCAAGATGGTCCATTTGGTTCCTTTGCCTAAGCTGCCTTCCTCTTCCGATCTGGTTCCTGTGTTTTTCCAGAACGTGGTTCGGTTGCACGGCATCCCTGAGAATATTGTGTCAGACAGAGGATCCCAGTTCGTTTCCAGGTTCTGGCGATCCTTTTGTAGTAGGATGGGCATTGATTTGTCGTTTTCGTCTGCTTTCCATCCTCAGACTAATGGACAGACGGAGCGAACCAATCAGACTTTGGAGGCTTATTTGAGGTGTTTTGTCTCTGCTGATCAGGACGATTGGGTGACATTCTTGCCGTTGGCTGAGTTTGCCCTTAATAATCGGGCTAGTTCCGCCACCTTGGTTTCGCCTTTTTTCTGCAACTCTGGTTTCCATCCTCGCTTTTCTTCGGGTCATGTGGAGCCTTCTGACTGTCCTGGGGTGGATTCTGTGGTGGATAGGTTGCAGCAGATCTGGAATCATGTGGTGGACAACTTGAAGTTGTCACAGGAGAAGGCTCAGCGCTTTGCCAACCGCCGCCGCGGTGTGGGTCCCCGACTACGCGTTGGGGATTTGGTATGGCTTTCTTCCCGCTTTGTTCCTATGAAGGTCTCCTCTCCCAAATTTAAACCTCGTTTTATTGGGCCTTACAAGATATTGGAAATCCTTAATCCTGTATCTTTTCGTCTGGATCTTCCTGTGTCGTTTGCTATTCACAATGTATTTCATAGGTCCTTGTTGCGGCGGTACATTGTGCCTGTAGTTCCTTCTGCTGAGCCTCCTGCTCCGGTGTTGGTTGAGGGCGAGTTGGAGTACGTGGTGGAGAAGATCTTGGATTCTCGCCTCTCCAGGCGGAGACTTCAGTACCTGGTCAAGTGGAAGGGCTATGGTCAGGAGGATAATTCCTGGGTGGTCGCCTCTGATGTTCATGCGGCCGATTTAGTTCGTGCCTTTCATGCCGCTCATCCTGATCGCCCTGGTGGTCGTGGTGAGGGTTCGGTGACCCCTCACTAAGGGGGGGGTACTGTTGTGAATTTGCTTTTTGCTCCCTCTAGTGGTTACTAGTTTTTTGACTCTGGTTTTTCTGTCATTCCTTTTATCCGCACCTGGGTCGTTAGCTATATAAGCTCCCTGGACCTTCAGTTCAATGCCTGGCAACGTAGTTATCAGAGCTAGTCTGCTGTGCTCTTGTCTACTGATCCTGGTTCCAGTTATATCAGCTAAGTCTGCCTTTTGCTTTTTGCTATTTGTTTTGGTTTTGTATTTTTGTCCAGCTTGTTCCAAATCTATATCCTGACCTTTGCTGGAAGCTCTAGGGGGGCTGGTGTTCTCCCCCCGGACCGTTAGACGGTTCGGGGGTTCTTGAATTTCCAGTGTGGATTTTGATAGGGTTTTTGTTGACCATATAAGTTACCTTTCTTTATTCTGCTATCAGTAAGCGGGCCTCTCTGTGCTAAACCTGGTTCATTTCTGTGTTTGTCATTTCCTCTTACCTCACCGTCATTATTTGTGGGGGGCTTCTATCCAGCTTTGGGGTCCCCTTCTCTGGAGGCAAGAAAGGTCTTTGTTTTCCTCTACTAGGGGTAGCTAGATTCTCCGGCTGGCGCGTGTCATCTAGAATCAACGTAGGAATGATCCCCGGCTACTTCTAGTGTTGGCGTTAGGAGTAGATATATGGTCAACCCAGTTACCACTGCCCTATGAGCTGGATTTTTGTATTCTGCAGACTTCCACGTTCCTCTGAGACCCTCGCCATTGGGGTCATAACATGTTTAAAGCTTGAGGGGAAAACACCAGTTGTTAGTGATAGGTTGAAGAGATGGGTTAGGGTTGGGATGAAGACTGTGGTGAGGTTTGGGATGAGGTGGGATGGGAGCGGGTCAAGTGCACAGGTGGTGAGATGCGATCTTGAGATTTCTTATTGTTATGTTCATATTTTTAAAGGTTTAAATGGTACCAAACCACAGGTGAGTGAATCAGAGGCCCACTCCTGCATTATAAACCCTATTACTCTGAAATGCTGCAGTGTTTCAGAGTACAACATAGTTGAGAGCTGCACAGTGACAAAGTGACTAGTCCCCACCGGCTTCTCACCGTCACCGTACACTCAATGACTGACAGGTCTTTCCATACACACACACAACTACAGGGGAAAAAAATGGAGATACAAAGCGCAAAATAGGGTCTTATCCTCTAGATAACCAGGAGAGCTTTCTTAGAATTGCTCACCTGATTTCCTGTCCTGGCCGCAGCTTCTGCTGTATGCGGTCACGTGGGGCCGCCCATTACAGAAATGAATATGCGGCTCCACCCCTATGGGAGGTGGAGCCGCATATTCATGACTGTAATCGGCGGCCCCACGTGACCGCTCATACAGTAGAAGGTGCGGCCAGGACAGGACACTGCGAGGGAGCCGGGTGAGTATTTTAATAACAGCGGGCGGGCGCACAGGGGGTGGGGACAGGGATCTTTATGTTAAACACGAGAAACAAAAAAAAAGGATTATTCATATCTTCTCTACAGCAAACGCTGCTGCAGAGAAGATATGAATGGCGGCTTCAGCACCACGTGGGGGGGACAGCGCTTATCTCTAGCTCTGTCTCCTGCACGGTGCGTGTGGTACCCAGTCGGCACACACGGGCAGCACACGTGTGCCGCACGTGTGCCACACTGATGTGCCACAGAAACGCACGGGCACACGGACACGGATAATTCCGGTACCGATTTTTCCGATACCGGAATTATCTGGACGTGTGGGACAGGCCTAATGTATTAGCATTGGTTTTCTTGGTGACTGTGGTCCCAGCTGCCTTGAGATCATTAACAAGTTCCCGCCTGTGTAGTTTTAGGCTGATCTGTCACCTTCTTCATGATGAAGGATACCCCACAAGGTGAGATTTTGCATGGTGCCCCAGATCGATGTCAATTGACAGTCATTTTTTATTTCTTCCATTTTCTTACTATTGCACCAACAGTTGTCTCATTCTCACCCAGCATCTTGCGTATGGTTTTGTAGCCCATTCCAGCTTTGTGCAGGTCTATGATCTTGTCCCTGACATCCTTTATAAAGCTCTTTGGTCTTGCCCATGTTGTAGAGGTTAGAGTCTGACTGATTAATTGAGTCTGTGGACAGGAGTCTTTTATAAAGGGGACTATGTAAGACAGATGTCTTTAATGCAAGTAACGAGTTGATTAGGAGCGTCTAACTGGTCTGCAGGAACCAGAACTCTTAGGGTATGTTTCCACGTTCAGGAAACGCTGCGTGTTTGACGCTGCGTTGAGCCGCAGAGTCAAACACGCAGCGTCCAGATGTTACAGCATAGTGGAGGGGATTTCATGAAATCCCATCTCCACTATGCAGTAAAAGACGCATGTGGCAGACCCGCGGAAACGGACATGCGGCGCGTCTTTTAACCCCTTCACCCCCAAGGGTGGTTTGCACGTTAATGACCGGGCCAATTTTTACAATTCTGACCACTGTCCCTTTATGAGGTTATAACTCTGGAACGCTTCAACGGATCTTGGCGATTCTGACATTGTTTTCTCATGACATATTGTACTTCATGATAGTGGTAAAATTTCTTCGATATAAGTTGCGTTTATTTGTGAAAAAAATGAATATTTGGCGAAAATTTTGAAAATTTCACAATTTTCCAACTTTTAATTTTTATGCCCTTAAATCACAGACATATGTCACGCAAAATACTTAATAAGTAACATTTCCCACATGTCTACTTTACATCAGCACAATTTTGGAACCAAAATTTTTTTTTGTGACGGAGTTATAAGGGTTAAAAGTTGACCAGCAATTTCTCATTTTTACAACACCATTTTTTTTTAGGGACCACATCTCATTTGAAGTCATTTTGAGGGTTCTATATGATAGAAAATACCCAAGTGTGACACCATTCTAAAAACTGCACCCCTCAAGGTACTCAAAACCACTTTCAAGAAGTTTATTAACCCTCCAGGTGTTTCACAGGAATTTTTGGAATGTTTAAATAAAAATGAACATTTAACTTTTTTTCACACAAAATTTATTTCAGATCCAATTTGTTTTATTTTACCAAGGGTAACAGGAGAAAATAGACCGCAAAATTTGTTGTACAATTTGTCCTGAGTATGCTGATACCCCATATGTGGGGGTAATCCACTGTTTGGGCGCATGGCAGAGCTCGGAAGGAAAGGAGCGCCATTTGACTTTTCAATGCAAAATTGACTGGAATTGAGATGGGACGCCATGTTGCATTTGGAGAGCCCCTGATGTGCCTAAACATTGAAACCCCCCACAAGTGACACCATTTTGGAAAGTAGACCCCCTAAGGAACTTATCTAGATGTGTGGTGAGCACTTTGACCCAACAAGTGCTTCACAGAAGTTTATAATGCAGAGCGGTAAAAATAAAAAATCATATTTTTTCACAAAAATGATCTTTTCGCCCCCAATTTTTTATTTTCCCAAGGGTAAGAGAAGAAATTGGACCCCAAAAATTGTTGTGCAATTTGTCCTGAGTACGCTGATACCCCATATGTGGGTGTAAACCATTGTTTGGGCGCAGGGCAGAGCTCGGAAGGGAAGGAGTGCCATTTGACTTTTCAATGCAAAATTTACTGGAATTGAGATGGGACGCCATGTTGCATTTGGAGAGCCCCTGATGTGCCTAAACATTGAAACCCCCCACAAGTGACACCATTTTGGAAAGTAGACCCCCTAAGGAACTTATCTAGATGTGTGGTGAGCACTTTGACCCAACAAGTGCTTCACAGAAGTTTATAATGCAGAGCCGTAAAAATAAAAAATCATATTTTTTCACAAAAATGATCTTTTCACCCCCATTTTTTTATTTCCCCAAGGGTAAGAGAAGAAATTAGAGCACAAAAGTTGTTGTGCAATTTGTCCTGAGTGCGACGATACCCCATATGTGGGGGTAAACCACTGTTTGGGCGAATAGCAGAGCTTGGAAGGGAAGGAGCGCTATTTTACTTTTCAATGCAAAATTGACTGGAATTAAGATGGGATGCCATGTTGCGTTTGCAGAGCCCCTGATGTGCCTAAACATTAAAAACCCCCACAAGTGACACCATTTTGGAAAGTAGACCCCCTAAGGAACTTATCTAGATGTGTTTTGAGAGCTTTGAACCCCCAAGTGTTTCACTACAGTTTATAACGCAGAGCCGTGAAAATAAAAATTCTTTTTTTTTTCACAAAAATGATTTTTTAGCCCCCAGTTTTGTATTTTCACAAGGGTATCAGGATAAATTGGACCTCAAAAGTTGTTGTCCAATTTGTCCTGAGTATGCTGATACCCCATATTTGGGGGGCAACCACTGTTTGGGCGCATGACAGAGCTCGGAAGGGAAGGAGCGCCATTTGGAATGCAGACTTAAATGGATTGGTCTGCAGGTGTCACGTTGCATTTGCAGAGCCCCTGATGTACCCAAACAGTACAAACCCCCCACAAGTGACCCCATATTGGAAACTAGACCCCCCAAGGAACTTATCTAGATGTGTTATGAGAACTTTGAACCCCCAAGTGTTTCACTACAGTTTATAACGCAGAGCCGTGAAAATAAATTCTTTTTTTTTTCACAAAAATGATTTTTTAGCCCCCAGTTTTGTATTTTCACAAGGGTAACAGGATAAATTGGACCCCAAAATTTGTTGTCCAATTAGTCCTGAGTATGCTGATACCCGATATGTGGGGGGGAACCACTGTTTGGGCGCATGACAGAGCTCGGAAGGGAAGGAGCGCCATTTGGAATGCAGACTTAAATGGATTGGTCTGCAGGCGTCACGTTGCATTTGCAGAGCCCCTGATGTACGCAAACAGTACAAACCCCCCACAAGTGACCCCATATCGGAAACTAGACCCCCCAAGGAACTTATCTAGATGTGTTGTGAGAACTTTGAACTCCCAAGTGTTTCACTACAGTTTACAACGCAGAGCCGTGAAAATAAAAAATCCTTTTTTTCCCACAAAACTTATTTTTTGGCCCCCACTTTTGTATTTTCCCAAGGGTAGCAGGAGAAATTGGACTCCAAAAGATGATGTCCAATTTGTCCTGAGTACGCTGATACCCCATATGTTGGGGTAAACCCCTGTTTGGGCACACGGGAGAGCTCGGAAGGGAAGGAGCACTGTTTTCCTTTTTCAACGCAGAATTGGCTGGAATTCAGATCGGATGCCATATCCCGTTTGGAAAGCCCCTGATGTGCCCGAACAGTGGAAACCCCCCAATTATAACTGAAACCCTAATCCAAACACACCCCTTACCCTAATCCCAACAGTAACCCTAACCACTCCTCTAACCCAGACACACCCAACCCTATTCCCAACCGTAAATGTAATCCAAACCCTAACCCTATCTTTAACCCCAACCCTAACTGTAGCCCCAACCCTAGCCCCAACTCTAGCCCTAACCCTAGCAATAACCCTAGCCCTATCACTAGCCCTAACACTAGCCGTAACACTAGCCGTAACACTAGCCCTAACCCTTGCCCTAACCCTAACCCTAGCCCTAGCCCTAACTCTAGTCCTAACTCTAGCCCTAACCCTAACCGGAAAATGGAAATAAATACATTTTTTAATTTTTTTATTTTTCCCTAACTAAGGGGGTGATGAAGGGGGGTTTGATTTACTTTTATAGCGGGTTTTTTAGCGGATTTTTATGATTGGCAGCCGTCACACACTGAAAGACGCTTTTCATTGCAAAAAATATTTTTTGCGTTACCACATTTTGAGAGCTGTAATTTTTCCATATTTGAGTCCACAGAGTCATGTGAGATCTTGTTTTTTGCAGGATGCGTTGACGTTTTTATTGGTAACATTTTTGGACACGTGACATTTTTTGATCGCTTTTTATTCCAATTTTTGTGAGGCAGAGTGATCAAAAACCAGCTATTCATGAATTTCTTTTTGGGGAGGCGTTTATACCGTTCCGCGTTTGGTAAAATTGATAAAGCAGTTTTATTCGTCGGGTCAGTACGATTACAGCGATATCTCATTTATATCATTTTTTTATGTTTTGGCGCTTTTATACGATAAAAACTATTTTAGAGAAAAAATAATTATTTTGGTATTGCTTTATTCTCAGGACTATAACTTTTTTATTTTTTTGCTGATCATGCTGTATGGTGGCTCGTTATTTGCGAGACAAGATGACGCTTTCAGCGGTACCATGGTTATTTATATCTGTCTTTTTGATCGCGTGTTATTCCACTTTTTGTTCGGCGGTATGATAAAAAGGCGTTTTTTGCCTCGTTTTTTTTTTTTTTCTTACGGTGTTTACTGAAGGGGTTAACTAGTGGGCCAGTTTTATAGGTCGGGTCGTTACGGACGCGGCGATACTAAATATGTGTACTTTTATTGTTTTTTTTATTTTATTTAGATAAAGAAATGTATTTATGGGAATAATATATATATTTTTTTTCATTATTTTGGAATATTTTTATTTTTATTTTTTTACACATTTGGAAATTTTTTTTTTTACTTTTTTACTTTGCCCCAGGGGGGGACAATACAGATCGGTGATCTGTCAGTTTGCATAGCACTCTGACAGATCACCGATCTGCGAGAAGTGCAGGCTGCTTCACAGTGCCTGCCCTGAGCAGGCTTCTGTGAAGCCACCTCCCTCCCTGCAGGACCCGGATCCGCGGCCATCTTGGATCCGGGTCTGGAGCAGGCAGGGAGGGAGGTAAGACCCTCGCAGCAATGCGATCACATCGCGTTGCTGCGGGGGGCTCAGGGAAGCCCGCAGGGAGCCCCCTCCCTGCGCGATGCTTCCCTGCACCGCCGGCACATCGCGATCATGTTTGATCGCGGTGTGCCGGGGGTTAATGTGCCGGGGGCGGTCCGTGACCGCTCCTGGCACATAGTGCCGGATGTCAGCTGCAATTTGCAGCTGACACCCGGCCGCGATCGGCCGCGCTCCCCCCGTGAGCGCGGCCGATCGCGTATGACGTACTATCCCGTCGGTGGTCATACGGGCCCACCCCACCTCGACGGGATAGTACGTCAGATGTCAGGAAGGGGTTAAGAATGCAGCATGTCCTTACATTGCTGAAACAACGCAAGGACAGCGCAGGTGACCTGCCAGTGACCTCAGGTGCAGATTTGGTCAGGATTTTACCTGCATAAAATCCTGACCAAATCCTGATGCAATCCTGATCATGGACACATACCCTTAATGGTTAGTAGGGGATCAAATACTTATTTCTCACTGCAAAATGCAAATTTCTAGAATTTATAAAATGTGATTTTCTGGATTTTATTTTTGATATTCTATCTCTCAATGTTTAAATTAACCTAACCTTAAAATTATAGACTGTTAATGTCTTTGTCAATGGGCAAACTTACAAAATCAGCAAGAGATCAAATAATTATTTGCCCACTGTACATGCAGAAAGCTATTTAGCAGCACTTGGGCTAGCTACTAGTTAATGGCGTAATTATAGTCCAAGGGGCCGCAGTGCAAAATTTAGACCTTCACCCACACATGCATGCTGGTCAGGTGAAGGTGCTCTTGTAGAATTCTAGATCCTATAAAGACATACGTGTTTTCCCCCAATGTAGTGCTGTCCTGGTGCCTTCCTGTAATTATGTCACCCATTTTGGACCAATCCTGTAATAATATCCCCATCCTGGACCCCTTCCTGGTATAATGCTCTCCATCTTAAGACCCTGCCAGTAATAATGTCTCCCATCATAGACTCCCTCCTATAATAATTTCCTCCATCCTGGGCCGCTTCCTGTATCATTACACCTTATGAATGGGAGTCCCAGTATAGTTTCAATATGGTCATGCGATGGGGCCTTAATTGCCCACATTCGGACGCCAGTGATTTTTCACATATGCAAAAATAGATACGAGTGTCAGCAGTGTTTTTGATCCGTGTCTCATCAGTGTTCAGTCAGTGATTTTCAAATGTGGATAACTTAATTACAAAGCTTCACCTATTTGTTATAATATTAATCATCGACTGTACACTGATGCCATCCATGTATTGTCTGTGATTTTCACAGACCAGTACACTTACATTGATACTTTTTATACATGCCACTGATTAAGGCTACTTTCACACTACCGTCGGTACGGGCCCATCGCAGTGCGTCGGGCCGACGTACCGACGCATGCTGTGAAATTTCTGCTAGACGTGGGCAGCGGATGCAGTTTTACAACGCATCCGCTTCCCATTCTGCAGTCCGGGGAGGAGGGGGCGGAGTCTTGGCCGCGCATGTGTGGTCGAAAATGGCAGCCTTGATGCACAGAAAAACGTTATATGTAACGTTTTTTTGTGCCGACGGTCCACCAAAACATACGCAATGCGTCGCTAATGTAAGTCTATGGGGAAAAAACGCATCCTGCAGACAACTTTGCAGTATGCGTTTTTTCTCTTAAACGACGCATTGCGACGCAAGCAAAACGACGCTAGTGTGAAAGTAGCTTAAAAAAGGACACATCTCTGTGATTTTTTGCACAACTACACAGTCCACAAAAAATCACGGACGTGTGAATAGCTAAGGGACGTGTGACTAGCTAAGGGAACTGAAGTTACACTAATCAAATTTTCAGATGATGCAAAGTTAGGAGAGGTAGCTAACACTAGAGAAGACAGAGAAAGGATTCTGAAGGATCTATGTAACGTGGACAAAGGACGGCCACAGGACAATAGGTTCAGCAAGAATCATCACACGCACAAAGATTATATAATATAATATGACTATTTACTAGCCTTTTCTCTTAACTAATTGGACATCCATAAGGCTATTTTTATATGCACATATATATATATATATATATATATATATATATATATATATATATATATATATATATATATATATATATATATATATATATATATTCAGATGTAAGATGGTACCGTTATGTCCTTAAACTGAAGTAGAAGGGTCCTTGCTGGGCTGAGTCCCGAGTAATAGGAAGTGCCATCTTGAAGCTCTTAGGATTGCCGATCTCTACAACTGAAGGCTTCCCTAAGTCCGTAGAGGTAGAAACACTGTCTTGAAGCTCTTGGGGAATGCCGATCTATCCAATGCAGGGCTTCCCTAAGTCCTTAGAGATAAGGCCTCATGTGGCCTAGCACAAGATCTTGCGTACTAGGTTGTCCTCACCAAGTCAGCTCAAGTCAAGCCGAACAATCAGTCCCAGAGTCATCAGCAATGCATCCAGAGTTGCACCACTCTATCCAGAAGTTATACAAGGATGCACACCTTCACTTCCTCCTGGACAGTCCTTTGATTCCTCCCAACTGCCCACTAATTGCCAAATACCCCTATGCTCCACCTCTGGCCTCTTGCCGCTGCTATCTACTGTCCAAATCAATTATCACATCACAGATCTCCAACAATACAGTAAACTGTGATTAACCCTTAAATCTAGATAAGCTCAAACAATGGGTAGCGACTAATAGAATGGTATTTAAGAGGGAGAAGTGCAAAATCCTGCATCTGGGCAAGGAAAACAAAAATGATGTGCACAAAATGGGGAGGAATAGAACTAAGCAAGAGAATTTGTGAAAAAAACTTGAGTATACAAATAGACATCAGACTGCACATGAGTTAACAGTGAGATGCAGCAGCAAAAAAGGCAAACATAGTTCTGGGATGTATTATGAGAAGCATACAGTCTAAATCAAGTGAAGTAATTATCCCACTCTACTCCTCCTTGGTCAGACCTCATCTGAAATATTGTGTCCAGTTCTGGGCACCACATTTTTCAAAAGACATCAAAAAACTGGAGTAAGTAAAGAGAAGAGCTACCTGGATGGTGAGTGCAAGGCAAATTATGTCCTATGAGGAATGGTTAAGGATCTGGGAATGATAACTTGCAAAAAAGAAGGCTAAGAGGAGATTTAATAGCTGTCTACAAATATCTGAAAAGATGTCACAGTGTAGAGGAATCATCATTATTCTCATTTGCACATGCATATAGGAGAAGTAATGGAATGAAACAAAGGAAGATACAGATTACATATTAGAAAAAACTTTTTGACAGTGAGCGTGATCAATGAGTGGAACAGGCTGTCATGAGAGGTAGTGAGTTCTCCTGCAATGGAAGTCCTCAAAAAGAAGCTGGATAGACATCTGTCTGAGACGGTTTAGTGAATCCTGCATTTTGCAAGGTTGGATACGATGACCCTGGTGATTCCTTCCGACTCTTAACGTTCTATGATTCTATTACTATCTGTGAAAGTCATATACACTCCCATTGTAAAGTGACTGGTTCAATTTACACCATGAAAGTTACAATCATCCAAAGTCAGCTACTCTACTGCAATCCCTTCCCACTATTTTGGGGTAAAGGCTCAATCACTGGTTTTCCCCAAAATACTGTGTTTACCACAAACTCCACATACATTGTCATTCGCAATTTACCATATGTTGTGGCAGACATAAGCCTCTATAGGATGCAATGGCTTGATATCACAAACTGCGGTTTCAGGAACCAGTCTTTGTGCATATTCATGTGTATGTTCATTCAGGAAATTAAATATCTTGGAATCCCAGTATATAAACTACATAAACCACATTTTTAGGAGATTATCATTAGCAGTGTCTGGTTTGGAGTGGATTACTCCAAAATATACCTTGAAAATTGGAATTGAAACATTTCCTTTTATCATAATCAGAAATAATCACCACTCTCTTCTTTTGTGTTTCAGGGGTTGCAGGGAAATGTCGCTATATTTACTATGGAAAACATTCTGAAGGCAACAGATTCATTCGTGATGACCAACTTTAACCAGAGTGAAGTCGAGATCTACCCATTCCCACTATGAGGAATTACTGCAGTTTATTGGGAAGGTCAATAATTCAATCTCTCTACTTGGGCTGGTATCTTGAGATTGTAATATCAAAACTTCTAAAAATGTTCTATTTTTCTTATTGTATGTCAGAAAATAAAATCAACTTTTTAAAGACAGAATATGTGTTTGCTTTTGCTTTCGAGATGCCTATACTTGGTTATACTATTTAATTCTATTACAATTGTGTTGCCCATCTAGACAATTGGCACTTAGAGTACTTTTTCCATAGAAGAACAACCTTTTCTGTAGATGTAGAAAAAAAGAAGGGAACATTACAAAAATGCTTTATCCAGCATGGCAACTGTCACAGCACTTGATAACACCCACTTCTTCAGCTCCCCAGCAGAGAAGCATATCTGGGTGCAAGAAGGAAAAGGATATAAGACTTTATGGGACGGCTGGAAAACTGTTGGCCTTTATTTCAGTTCTTAGGTACAAATAGCTCAGTTTGCGCCAATATGATTTATTAGAAATCTATATGGGTGGATGGAAACAAAGTACAATCTACCCAGGAGGCGTACTGCAGGATGACCTAGTCATACAACGGTGATTTATTGATGGTATCATCTTCATTTGGAAAGGATTGGAGGCCTTTAAAAGACTCTGTAATGAAATTATTATAAATGATTTCCAATTGAAATTTACTCTTATAGTTCTTCAGATATCAATTTTCTGGATCTAAATATTTTAATTGATAATGACATCAAAAGGCCAGTTCACCAGAATATGGCGTAACTTGTACACATACCAAAGACTTTTTGGAAGAAGCAGCTTTTTTTTTTAAAATAAAACAATTCTTAAATAGAGGATAAAAACAAGGATTTTTAAATGATACAATTCAGGATGCGCTATCCCAACCTGGAGAGCAATGTGTGGTCAATATGTAAATTAAAAATTAATAATTTTTAACTAAGTCCAAAAATGTAACTAATTTAATCACCGCAACATTACAGGAAAAAATAGCCAATATTCCCATTATCACGCAATACAACATGCAAACTGTCCTTTTCAAAAATATTATAAAGAAATTTTGGCCTATATTAAGTCAAGATCCCATAATAGGGGAATCTATTCTAACAAAAAAAATAAATGTGTATTCTGGAAAGCACAAAACTTGGGAAATCTCATATCCCCAACTACTCAGAATAAAAATAATAATAAAAATAAAAATATGAACAAAATCAATATGAATAGCACTGAGATTTTTTTTTATATATACTGTATGTCTAGGGTTTTTATTTCCTTGCAGTCACTTTTATCTATGTAAAAATACCTTAAATAAATACAATATTTTTTAAAGAATTAAATAATTTGTAGGCACTGAAACCATCCATATTAGTGACCGTATTTCACGTCACATGAAGATTTATGTGAGATGCACTTAAAGAGCCCTCTTGGAGTGTATTAGGGAACGCATTTACAACAAAAAATAAGGATTTAAGGGACATCCCTTATTCTGGCATATTTTAACTAAACATTACCCAATCCTCTCGGGATGACATTTTGGGGGGTTGGAGTATGTCCCTAAAAATTAGAGGGGGGAATTATATATCATTAATGTCTTGCATTCAGAATCAGAGTGCATTTTTAACCTTAATACTTTGGCTGTCAATGGTTTGAATAAAATCATTAAAAAAAAGCTCTCGGAACCAGTTAAACATTTTTTTTTGTCTTATTATTTTTCATTTTAATTTACATACCACAGTACATACCTTCATTTAAATGTTTGGTTTTGATTGTTTGTAATAAAATTAATGTTTTGTTATTCAAAAATACAAGGTTACTTTTATGCATAGCGCTGTTAGTACTGTAGCGTTTCCCCTACTACGTGTCTTGGGGGACACTCGCTTGGCACGGGATTAACGCATACAGGCACGGATTTCTTACAAAAGCACAGTCTCTTAGGTTTATTTCACATCAGCATGAACAACATCCTCAGGAACTTGATAACAGCTTGAACACCGTCTACACATATTCAGCTTTACCACAGTACCTCACTGACCCCGGTCAGCATAACACACAGACCTCGTCCATTACCTGTTGGTGACCTTCACAGGTTCCTGGACGCCTCTTATCCTCAGAGGTGTCCCATACACAATGTCTCTCTCTTGCTCTCTCTCTGACCCCGGTCAGTATAACACGGATCCCTTTCCGTTACCTGTTGGTGCCGCACAGGTTCTCGGATACCTCTCTTCCTCAGAGGTATCCTACAGACATTCTAACTGACCCCAGTCAGTATTACCCATGGTTATCAGACCATTCCACACACTGGCATGTGCCAGGTCCAAAGCTCCACCATGTGCTCTTCAGAGAGATGACACTCCCAACACAAAGGCACTCCAGGACCTTCCAGCACAGACCATTCAGGTCCACACTCAGAGACCATGTGACCAGACCTCAGTCACATTATATGGTTGTAACCACTCCCCTAGATGGGAGTGTGCGTGGCTAGTTTGACCCTCCCATCGCTCAGAACTAGCCCTGCCAGCCTCCCTAGTTAAACAACACAATTTACTTGTAGGACTACAGGTCCCAGAACAACCTTACTTCAGGCTTACAGTGCAGAGTGTTTTCCTCTGCGACACACATACCGGCCATTCACAATAATGCCGGACTTTGACTCATCACCACAGTTATATCTGCGATTGCCATGCATTCCTATGGCCTCAATACGCCTCCATGCACACTCTGTAAAAGCCCATACAGCGCCCCCTACCTGTAACAGAGGTCACTACACCACAGTACCATATAACTGCCTTTTAAAACTAATATCAAGTTTAGGTGGAGCCGCAGACTATATAACATAATGAAGCAATAGTTTCTTATCCACCTCTGATGAAGTAAGTAGCAGTGTTTCTGAAACGCATAAGGTAGAAGGACATCACTTCCAAGCACCTATACTTCAGAAGCAGTGTGATGTAACACGCCGTCTGCTCCAGCGTGCAGTTCAGTTTAGTTTCAGGTGAGTCACCGGTTGGGACTTCCTGAATACTTCACCGCACATCTCCCACTGATGCCTTTAACACAGCTTATACAGGACTGTACACCACAGCAGTGAGTCTTATCATGGACTATTATCTTGATAGCGCTTCTGTATTTTAGGTTATGCTATTTGCTCATCAGAAAAACATGGTAAACTGATTGTTTAACTCCTGACTTGTATATTCAATGTGACTATTGTGTCGGTGTAATACGTATACCAAGCAGGTTACTTTTTTACAGCGTAACACCACAACTTATTTGCCTACTTGCAGAGAGCCTTGTTGGTTTACCTGTAGATGTGTGCAGCAGTCTTTGCATAGACTGACCTTTTTCATATTTTTGCTGTGATTTATGTAAAACAGTTTAAGTTGATATCGGTAGTGAACTGAATGAGTGATTGTAACTGACTATTAGTACCTCACGTTCCTTCAATTAATTTTTAGGTGTCAGTTGCTTCCTTTTTTCAGTATCCAATTTGACAGTCTTTAAGAGTAGTGATGGTCGAGCACTAAAATGCTTGGTTGTTCATTGCTCGGGTCGAGCAAATTGGAATGCTCTGGTGCTCGACCGGAGCAACGAGCCCAATGTAAGTCTGTGGGAAACTTGTGCATTTTTCCGGCAGTCGCAGAGGGACTAGAAATTGCTGAAATCGATGGGAACAGTGCTCAAATGACATGGGAACATCATGGGGAAGACCCCTGGAAGCATTTCTGACTCCCAGGTCACTGCTGTGAACAATGTTGTCAGTCTTACGCCACTTTTACAGACTAACAATAAAACATACAAAACCAAAATGGATTTTCCTGGGAAATATCTTAAGGAACATCGTTTCCAGGGTAATGACTAGGGTTGAGCGACTTTTATTTTTATAGGATCGGGTCGAGTTTCACGAAACCCGACTTTCTCAAAAGTCGGGTCGAGTGAAATCGGCCGATCCTATAAAAAAGTCGGGGTCGGGGTCGGCCGAAACGCGAAATCCAATGCAGTGCAATGGGATACTATGGTTCCCAGGGTCTGAAGGAGAGGAAACTCTCCTTCAGGCCCTGGGATCCATATTTAAGTGTAAAATAAAGAATTAAAATAAAAAATATTGATATACTCACCCTCTGACGAGCCCTGGTAGTAATCGGCATCTTCCGCTCCTAAGAATGAGCGCGTTCAGGGCCTTAGATGACGTCACGGCTTTGTGATTGGTCGCGGCGGCCCACGTGACCGCTCAGCGACCAATCACAAGCCGTGACGTAATTCTCTCAGGTCCTAAATTCCTCATTCTAGGAATTTAGGCCATGAGCCCAGAATGAGGAATTTAGGACCTGAGAGAATTACGTCACGGCTTGTGATTGGTCGCTGAGCGGTCACGTGGGCCGCCGCGACCAATCACAAAGCCGTGACGTCTTCTAAGGCCCTGAACGCGCTCATTCTTAGGAACAGAAGATGCCGATTACTACCAGGGCTCGTCGGAGAGGTGAGTATATCAATATTTTTTATTTTAATTCTTTATTTTACACTTAAATGTGGATTCCGATACCGATTTCCGATATCGCAAACATATCGGAACTCGGTATCGGAATTCCGATACCAGATTCAGAAGATCGCCGACCTCATGGCCGACCCCACACAGGGGTCGGGTCGAGTTTCATGAAACCCGACTTTGCCAAAAGTCGGCGACTTCTGAAAATGGTCGACCCGTTTCGCTCAACCCTAGTAATGACTTGTATATAAGGCAGAATAAATAACCAAAAACAAAAATGCTCCTCCACACCTTGGGCTATGTTCACACATAGTATTTTTTATGTGTTTTTGGGGTTCCTTCATCAGGTGGGGTAGGCATACTCGTTGGCAACGTCAGTGGCACAGGGCCCCTCATAGTACGAAAAAGTGTCTCTGCCGGTGGGAGGCGACCCCGCCATCAAACACACCGCCGTACTATGAGGAGCCCTGTGCCAGTGCCAACGATTGGGCCCCCCTGCTTGCTCAGGCACATCACAGCACTTGCAAAGTTGAAATACTTACCTCTCCCTGCTCCACCGTTGCGACGTATTCTACATTTCCTGGGCCCACGAAAATCTTGAGCCAGCCCTACCCCCCACAACTTTAGCCAAATGACCCCCAGTTTTCAATGCCTAACTATTATAACTATTATTATAAAGTAAATTAAGATTGACAAGCTTAAGTAATAAGAATTGATATTTTTGGCATTAAAATAGGCACTGTAGGTGTTTTCCTGTCCTCCACTCTCTGCCGACTTTGATTCCCCATTGACTTGTATTGGGTTTCGTGTTTCAGTCGGCCCCCGACTTTTCGCAATAATCGGCCGATTTCACCCGACCCGACTTTTGACAAAGTCGGGTTTCGCAAAACCCGACTCGATCCTAAAAAAGTAAAAGTCGCTCAACTCTAATTACTGCTGTTTTGTGAAGAATTTTGCATGACAAGCAAGAGCACTGCTGGAGCTGCTGAAAGGAGTGCCCTCGGGCGCAAAGAACTGGAATATTTGTTGGAAGGAACACAAGGAGGAAGCTTTTCAAGATCTGAAGAAGGCATTGACGGAAGCTCCTGTGTTGGCCTATGCAGACTTTTCTCAACCTTTTATTCTCTACACCAACATGAGTTTGCATGGACTTGGGGCTGTGTTGTCACAGATACAAGACAGAAGAGAAAAGGTGATCACTTATGCAAGTCGATCTCTTTATAATTACAAACATAATCCAGACAATGACAATTACAGTTCCTTTAAGCTGGAGCTGCTGGCGTTGGTGTGGGCTACGACGGAGACGTTTGTCCGAGTCTGAAGTGCTGGTACGCACCAACAACAACCCATTGGCTCATCTGGAAATTCGAGGCTGGGAGCCCTGCAACAACAATGGGTGGCCAGAATGGCAAAGTTTCGGTACAAAATTGCTTACAAAAGGGGAGCAGAGAACGCTCATGCAGATGCCCTATCCAGGGTGAAACATACTAAACCTGAGCGAAATAGGGATGAAGAGCTGGAAAATGAGGAGATCCCCAGGTTCCTAGATCCCACCAGGATGGCGGTGGCGTTGCAAGACCAGGTGCAAGCCCTGACCCAGGGGGCATCTTGGGCCGATCCTGGTATGAGTGGGTCCATTTACAGCAAGAACATAGTGAGCTTGCTCTGATTAGACAGTGAGTGACATTAAAGAGACTTCCCAGTTTGGCAGAAAGAAATACTCTATCCCCGCACACTCTGTGGATTCTTCGACAGTAGGAATGCCTTCAGATGAAGAATGGATTGCTGTATCGGAAAGTGCAACCTCAGACTGAGCTAGGTGCCACCTGGCAAGTCATAATTCCAGAAACCCTGTTGTCCGAGATAGCCATCGAAGCACATGAAAAAGGAGTGCACTTTGGTCAGAAAAAGACTTTTCAGTGGTTACAGCTGTTTATTTATCAACCTCGGCTGAAGGCAGTAGTGGAAGAGACTTGTAGGGCATGCCGGACATGTGAATTGGCTAAACCACCAGAGCAGAGAGCCCCCATGAAGTCCATTGTGACCTCCGCCCCCCTGGTATTTGACCATTGGGTCAGAACTGTTGGGGCTGTCACCATTGTTGCTGAGGGAAGGACTTTCTGACAAGAGCAGACCTTTGCACCTGACTGTTAGGGGTGGGTGTGATATACCCTACCATTTAAAAGTATAGAGTCATTTAGAAATCTCCTTATTTTTTAAAGAAAAGCAAAGTTTTTTCCATTGAAGCTAACATTAATTTATTCAGAAATGCACTCTAAACATTGTTAATGTGGTAAATGACTATTTTAGCTGCAAACGTCAGGTTTGCAATGCAATATCTTCATAGGTGTATAGAGGCCCATTTCCAACAACTATCACTCCAGTGTTCTTATGGTACTTTGTGTTTGCTAACTGCTTAAGAAGGCTAATGGATGGTTAGAATACCCTTGAAAACCCTTGTGCAAGTATGTTAGCACAGCTGAAAACAGATTGGCTGATTAGAGAACCTATAAACCTGACCTTCCTTTGAGCTAGTTGGGAGCATTACATTTGTTGGTTCCATTAAACTCTCAAAATCGCCAGAAAAAAAATAACTTTCATGTGAAACTCGACAGTCTATTCTTGTTCTTAGAAATGAAGACTATTCCATTCGAGAAATTGCCAAGAAACTGAAGGTTTCCTACAACGGTGTGTACTACTCCCTTAAGAGGAGAGCATGAACAGGCTTTAACCAGAGTAGAAAGAGAAATCGGAGGCCCCGCTGCACAACTGAGCAACAAGACAAGTACATTAGAGTCTGTAGTTTGAGAAATCGACGCCTCATAGGTCCTCAACTGGCAGCTTCATTAAATAGTACACGCAAATCGCCAGTGTCAACATCTACAGTGAAGAGGTGACTCCGGGATTCTGGCCTTCAGGGCAGAGTGGCAAAGAAAAAGCAATATCTGAACTGGCTAATAAAAGGAAAAGATTAATATGGGCAAAAGAACACAGACATTGGACAGAGGAAGATTGGAAAAAAGTGTTATGGACAGACAAATCCAAGTTTGAGGTGTTTGGTTCACACAGAAGAACCTTTGTGAGACGCAGAACAACTGAAAAGATGCTGGAAGAGTGCCTGACGCCATCTGTCAAGCATGGTGGCGGTAATGTGATGGTCTGGGGTTGCTTTGGTGCTGGTAAATTGGGAGATTAGTACAAGGTAAAAGGGATTTTGAATAAGGAAGGCTATCACTCCATTTTGCAATGCCATGCTATACCCTGTGGACTGGGCCATATTTGCCACTAGGCACTTGAGGGCACATGCCAAGGGGCACCAGGATGTGGGGGGGGGCGGGTGACACCTGAGCAAGGTTTTTGTTTGTTTGTTTTTTAGTCCAGCAGGAGCAGGTTGCAAGGGCGGGCCAAGTTTTTTTTAAGGGGGGTATTTCGTTATGCGAGCGCACAGCGGGGGAAGAGGAGCACTAATCAGCTCCCTGCCTAAATGGAAGAAATTACATCTGAATGGTACAGGACCTGCGATGGTGTCACGATCATGTGACTCAAGGGGGAGGAGCCACAGAGTTTTGCCAGCTGGAAGCTGCAGAAGCTGAAGGAGATGAGGAAACTTGTGAGAGGTAATGAGGGAACAAGGTACATGGGGAGTGCAGGGTGTATGTGATAAAGGGGTGCAGGCACTGTGGGGGTGAAGACTGACAGGGATGTGTGGCGTTACAGGCTGTGGAAATAGAGAGGTCCAGACTGTGACAGATAAGTGTAGGGTGCAACACCCCAGGTAACCGGTTGTTGAAGTGATGTTGCCTTCCTATTGGGGAGGGCGATATCATGCTTGGAGGCAATGGGAATTTCCTTCACCAGGTAAGGCACCCATAAACAACACATTCTGAATCCAGGCCAGGAGGGGGAGCTCAGGACCCGGATTCAGGGGAGCTTCCCTCAAATATGGATATATATGTCCTGGTCTGGAGGAGGAGCTAGCCAGTCAGAGAGAGAGTGGAGGGAGAGAGTTAGTCTCCAGGAGGGAGAGATAGAGGAAGTATGTCTGGAACAGACAGAGAGGCCTGGCAGCCATGTGAGAGCTGCAGCCTCTAGACAGAGAGATAACCTGAAGGGTTGTATGTGGTGGAGCTACAGAGGAAAAGAGCACAGGAGTGGAAAAGGGCTCAGAGGGGAACTGTGACCGGGCACCCTCAGAGCCAGAGCGCAGTATCTGTGCATCGGGAGCCCGAGTCTTTAGTGGGACTATAGGACAATTAGCAGAACCGGAGGGCTAAGATTTTTATGTGATTGGCCTACACCACGCCAGAGACGCAGCAGCACCTGAAGAGTCCGGTTCATTATAGAGTCCCTATAAAATGACTCAAGCTGCCCGTCATGCAGGTACCTGTTCCAGGACAGGGGAAAAGAGGACTTTGCTAGTAAGCTTCAGGCAGCAAGGACCTCATACAACAGCGCAAGGAGGAAAGACTCACGGACCTCAACTGGGAAAGGGATCCTCTATTGCCTCCAAGCCAGCTGGACCACAGCTACACCTGTACCTGGTACTCTGGACTGAGATGCACTACTACCATCAGTAAACCAGGTAAAGACTTTGCAACTTGTGTCTTCCACTTATTCATCTGCATACAACATCCTTGCCACACACCTTTGGGAGCCCTGGGGACCCCACTTCACCTGTGGGAAGCGTTACCATCTAGCCGCCATATCATCCCCACAGAGGACCCCTTTAAGTGGCGTCGGTCCCTACTGACCAAGAACCACAGGTGGCATCATGAACAATAGACTTTATTCACAATCCCCCTTAAAAGACCTTTCCCCTTTAATTAGGGCCACAGCCACCGTGACATCCCCTTTAAGTACCGGACCCGGTACCGAGTACACTGCTGCTCTGGGGAGCGTTTCACAGGGTGTGTGAGATAAAGGGGAGCAAGTAGGTGCAGGGTGCAAGAGATAGAGGGGTGCAGGGTGCAAGAGAGGGAGAGGTGCAGGGTGCAAGAGAGAGAGGGGTGCAGGGTGCAAGAGAGAAAGAGGTGCAGTGTGCAAGAGAGAGAGGGGTGCAGGGTGCAAGAGAGAGGGGTGCAGGAGATAAAGGGGTGCAGGGTGCAAGAGATAGAGGGGTGCAGGAGAGAGAGAGGGGTGCAGAAGAGAGAGGAGTGAAAGGTGCAAGAGAGAGAGGGGTACAGGAGATAGAGGGGTACAGGGTGCAGGAGATAGAGGGGTGCAGGAGATAGAGGGGTGCAGGTTGCAAGAGAGAGAGGGGTGCAGGAGATAGAGGGGTGCAGGGTGTGTGCAGTTCCAGCCACCAACGACAGTTGATTGATGGGAGTGGCAGGCGTTTCACCCCCACCGATCAGACATTGATGACCTATCCTAAGGGTAGGTCATCCCCTTAGGACAAGTGCTGTCCTAAGTTTAGGTCATCAATAGTGTTGAGCGATACTTTCCGATATCGGAAAGTATCGGTATCGGAAAGTATCGGCCGATACCGTCAAAATATCGGATCTAATCCGATACCGATACCCGATCCCAATGCAAGTCAATGGGACGAAAATATCGGAATTAAAATAAACCCTTTCTTTCCTTGTAGGTTCATTCTACATGAAGGAAAACAACTAAGAAAAATGTAGGATGTATTGGGGGACGTGGCGGAGACATTAAAGGCACAGAGGTTTAGCCCAATGTAATAGAATAGCAGGTTTTGGTTTTTTTTTATGACGTTCGGCGGTAGAAAGATTTTGACTATGTTAATTTTTTTTTATTTTGTCAGATATTGATGTTTCACTACTTCCACGCCCTTCACCTTCTTTTTTACTTCTCCCACACTTTCTTCTTCATTATCCTCATCATCAGCTTCTTTGACATCAACTTCTTCACCTTATTCATCTTCATCTTCTACCTATTATTTATTTTCTTACATTGTTCATATTCTTTTTATTTTACTATTATCTTCATCATATTCTACTTCTTCATCATATTCTTATTTGTGACAGGCATTCCCGTAGTTGTTATCTATAAAAGTTTGAAGATTACACCTTCCGTTCTGCCTGTCACAAAAGAGTTACATTTGTCCGCGTTCAGTTTGGCCTGCAGCATCAGGCTTTATCCAGGGGCACCACGAGGAGGAACGGACTCACCCCCATACACTGCTTAGTCTTCTTCTGCTTATAATTTAGATAATATTTTTTGCTCTGATATTTAGTGTTATGCTTAATGTTCTTCTGCTCTTTGTTCTGCAGCCTCTTGTTCTTCTGCTTCTCGGTCTTCCAGGTCGTCGTCGTCTCCAGGGTCGTCGTCTCCGGGGTCGTCGTCATCGGGGTGGTCTTCAGGGTCGTCGTCTCCGGGGTCGTCGTCATCGGGGTGGTCTTCGGGGTCATCGTCTCCAGGGTCGTCGTCATCACGGTGGTTGTCGTCTCTGGTGTCGTCGTCATCTTAGGGGTGGTCTTCTGGGTCATCGTGTTTAGTCTCTTGAACTTGGAAATGTAGCAGAAGGTACAAGAAGGCTGAGAAAATGCCGAGAACCAGCTGATGGAACTGGAACTCGGATGGCTACCCGAAGGTCCAAGAGCCAATGGAACTACCGAGGACCAGCTGACGTTACTGGAACCCGGTTACTAAGCAGGAGGTACCCGTGCCTGAAAGCACTACCAAGGACCACCTGACGTTGGTGGAACTCGGATACCCAGAGGGAGGCACCTAAGCCAAAGGCTCTGCCCGGAACCAGCTGACGGTACTGGAACCAGGATGGGGAGCAGAAGGTACAAGAGCAAAAGACACTGCCGAGAACCAGCTGACGGTGCTGGAACCCGGATGGGTAGCCGAAGGTCCAAGAGCCAATGGAACTACCGAAGACCAGCTGACGTTACTGGAACCCGGTTACTAAGCAGGAGGTACCCGTGCCTGAAAGCACTACCAAGGACCACCTGACGTTGGTGGAACTCGGATACCCAGAGGGAGGCACCTAAGCCAAAGGCTCTGCCCGGAACCAGCTGACGGTACTGGAACCAGGATGGGGAGCAGAAGGTACAAGAGCAAGTGTCTGCGTGGCTTTTGCAGGACACGATGCCGGCTGCACAGCAGGGGAACAGCTGGCGGTGCTGAACGCCACTGACATATTGGCTGGTGTTTTTCTCTGTGCAGCTAGCAGTACCGGGCCCCAACTGGCGGTGTTAGAGCCCGGGGTCAGCAGGAGGAGGAGATGGAGCAGAGTGTAGGCCGAAGCCTGCACTGGCGGCAGCTTTGGGTCTGTTGTGCCTGCGTGGCTGTTACAGGACACGTTGCCGGCTGCACAGCAGGGGAACAGCTGGCGGTGCTGAACCCCACTGACACATTGGCTGGTGTTTGGCTCTGTGCAGCTAGCAGTACCGGGCCCCAACTGGCGGTGTTGGAGCCTGGGCTCTGCAGGGGGAGCAGAGTGTAGGCCGAAGCCTACTTGAACCAATTTCAAAGGTAACCTTTAACCCCCCCTCAGGGGTTACAAAGTAGAAGAGCCACAGCTTATGCAGCAGTAGTGCTGCACAAGTCAAAGGTTGCTCTTTTAATTTTGCTCCTTGCACACGCTGAATGAAACACGTATAACATTTAGCCCTTTATACAGTCAAACTGTGTTGGAGGCGCGAGTTCCCTTTGTAATGAGACGCAGCACAGATGTCAAGAATCCCACCTTGGTGCTGGGTGCAGCCTCCTGAGCGTTGTTATTTGCTGTACAGGAGTCTGCGCTGTCGTGTTATCCCCTGGCCTAGCGCTGTTAGCGCTGCCCATCTTCTGACCTCATTTAATGTCGGCCGCTGCGGTTCGCGATGACCATGAATCCCAGCCCCGCGGTGTCTTAACATTGTTAAAACACTGCGGGGCTGGGATTCATGGCCTGGCGCAGCACATATGTTCGCCTCTCGCACTCGGGTCCTTACACCCGCTGCAGACTGTGCGGCGTCAGCTGATCCCTTATCGCATGCCACTGCCATGAAGCCGCACAGTCTGAAGAAGGCGGAAGGAGATGAGGGACAGGCGAACTGACGCACTGCTCATGCCCATCAATCACACCCTCGCAGTCCCAAGAAATAAGACACCGAGGGGCATTGTGTGGGTCAGGGCGGCCGCAGAGGCGCAGGCAGCCAAACAATGATGCCAGAAGACGGGCAGCGCTACCAAGGGGGTTGCAGCGTGTCATTACAAAGGAAAGTCACACCCCCTGGACGGTTAAATGGTCACACAGAGGACACATTTCAGACGTGTTTTCAGTTCCACATGTGCGAGGAGAATACGTTTATGAGCCACCTTGCACACATGCAGCATTACCGCTGTACAAGGTGGCCTTAAAAACGTACAAATGCCTGGGGGAGGGGGGACAGGTTCCCTTCAATTTCAGTTCTTGTGTCTGCGTGGCATTTGCAGGACACGATGCCGGCTGCACAGCAGGGGAACAGCTGGCGGTGCTGAACCCCACTGACACATTGGCTGGTGTTTTTCTCTGTGCAGCTAGCAGTACCGGGCCCCAACTGGCGGTGTTAGAGCCCGGGGTCAGCAGGAGGAGGAGATGGAGCAGAGTGTAGGCCGAAGCCTGCACTGGCGGCAGCTTTGGGTCTGTTGTGCCTGCGTGGCTGTTGCAGGACACGTTGCCGGCTGCACAGCAGGGGAACAGCTGGCGGTGCTGAACCCCACTGACACATTGGCTGGTGTTTGGCTCTGTGCAGCTAGCAGTACCGGGCCCCAACTGGCGGTGTTGGAGCCCGGGCTCTGCAGGGGGAGCAGAGTGTAGGCCGAAGCCTACTTGAACCAATTTCAAAGGTAACCTTTAACCCCCCCCTCAGGGGTTACAAAGTAGAAGAGCCACAGCTTATGCAGCAGTAGTGCTGCACAAGTCAAAGGTTGCTCTTTTAATTTTGCTCCTTGCACACGCTGAATGAAACACGTATAACATTTAGCCCTTTATACAGTCAAACTGTGTTGGAGGCGCAAGTTCCCTTTGTAATGAGACGCAGCACAGATGTCAAGAATCCCACCTTGGTGCTGGGTGCAGCCTCCTGAGCGTTGTTATTTGCTGTACAGGAGTCTGCGCTGTCGTGTTATCCCCTGGCCTAGCGCTGTTAGCGCTGCCCATCTTCTGACCTCATTTAATGTCGGCCGCTGCGGTTCGCGATGACCATGAATCCCAGCCCCGCGGTGTCTTAACATTGTTAAAACACTGCGGGGCTGGGATTCATGGCCTGGCGCAGCACATATGTTCGCCTCTCGCACTCGGGTCCTTACACCCGCTGCAGACTGTGTGGCGTCAGCTGATCCCTTATCGCATGCCACGGCCATGAAGCCGCACAGTCTGAAGAAGGCGGAAGGAGATGAGGGACAGGCGAACTGATGCACTGCTCATGCCCATCAATCACACCCTCGCAGTCCCAAGAAATAAGACACCGAGGGGCGTTGTGTGGGTCAGGGCGGCCGCAGAGGCGCAGGCAGCCAAACAATGATGCCAGAAGACGGGCAGCCCTACCAAGGGGGTTGCAGCGTGTCATTACAAAGGAAAGTCACACCCCCGGGACGGTTAAATGGTCACACAGAGGACACATTTCAGACGTGTTTTCAGTTCCACATGTGCGAGGAGAATACGTTTATGAGCCACCTTGCACACATGCAGCATTACCGCTGTACAAGGTGGCCTTAAAAACGTACAAACGCCTGGGGGAGGGGGGACAGGTTCCCTTCAATTTCAGTTCTTGTGTCTGCGTGGCTTTTGCAGGACACGATGCCGGCTGCACAGCAGGGGAACAGCTGGCGGTGCTGAACCCCACTGACACATTGGCTGGTGTTTTTCTCTGTGCAGCTAGCAGTACCGGGCCCCAACTGGCGGTGTTAGAGCCCGGGGTCAGCAGGAGGAGGAGATGGAGCAGAATGTAGGCCGAAGCCTGCACTGGCGGCAGCTTTGGGTCTGTTGTGCCTGCGTGGCTGTTGCAGGACACGTTGCCGGCTGCACAGCAGGGGAACAGCTGGCGGTGCTGAACCCCACTGACACATTGGCTGGTGTTTGGCTCTGTGCAGCTAGCAGTACCGGGCCCCAACTGGCGGTGTTGGAGCCCGGGCTCTGCAGGGGGAGCAGAGTGTAGGCCGAAGCCTACTTGAACCAATTTCAAAGGTAACCTTTAACCCCCCCCCCAGGGGTTACAAAGTAGAAGAGCCACAGCTTATGCAGCAGTAGTGCTGCACAAGTCAAAGGTTGCTCTTTTAATTTTGCTCCTTGCACACGCTGAATGAAACACGTATAACATTTAGCCCTTTATACAGTCAAACTGTGTTGGAGGCGCGAGTTCCCTTTGTAATGAGACGCAGCACAGATGTCAAGAATCCCACCTTGGTGCTGGGTGCAGCCTCCTGAGCGTTGTTATTTGCTGTACAGGAGTCTGCGCTGTCGTGTTATCCCCTGGCCTAGCGCTGTTAGCGCTGCCCATCTTCTGACCTCATTTAATGTCGGCCGCTGCGGTTCGCGATGACCATGAATCCCAGCCCCGCGGTGTCTTAACATTGTTAAAACACTGCGGGGCTGGGATTCATGGCCTGGCGCAGCACATATGTTCGCCTCTCGCACTCGGGTCCTTACACCCGCTGCAGACTGTGCGGCGTCAGCTGATCCCTTATCGCATGCCACGGCCATGAAGCCGCACAGTCTGAAGAAGGCGGAAGGAGATGAGGGACAGGCGAACTGATGCACTGCTCATGCCCATCAATCACACCCTCGCAGTCCCAAGAAATAAGACACCGAGGGGCGTTGTGTGGGTCAGGGCGGCCGCAGAGGCGCAGGCAGCCAAACAATGATGCCAGAAGACGGGCAGCGCTACCAAGGGGGTTGCAGCGTGTCATTACAAAGGAAAGTCACACCCCCGGGACGGTTAAATGGTCACACAGAGGACACATTTCAGACGTGTTTTCAGTTCCACATGTGCGAGGAGAATACGTTTATGAGCCACCTTGCACACATGCAGCATTACCGCTGTACAAGGTGGCCTTAAAAACGTACAAACGCCTGGGGGAGGGGGGACAGGTTCCCTTCAATTTCAGTTCTTGTGTCTGCGTGGCTTTTGCAGGACACGATGCCGGCTGCACAGCAGGGGAACAGCTGGCGGTGCTGAACCCCACTGACACATTGGCTGGTGTTTTTCTCTGTGCAGCTAGCAGTACCGGGCCCCAACTGGCGGTGTTAGAGCCCGGGGTCAGCAGGAGGAGGAGATGGAGCAGAGTGTAGGCCGAAGCCTGCACTGGCGGCAGCTTTGGGTCTGTTGTGCCTGCGTGGCTGTTGCAGGACACGTTGCCGGCTGCACAGCAGGGGAACAGCTGGCGGTGCTGAACCCCACTGACACATTGGCTGGTGTTTGGCTCTGTGCAGCTAGCACATCTGGGCCCCAACTGGCGGTGTTAGAGCCCAGGGTCAGCAGGAGGAGGAGAGGGAGCAGAGTGTAGGCCGAAGCCTGCACTGGAGCAAGTTGAAAGGGAAACTTTAACCCCCCCCCAGGCGTTTGTAGCTGAAAGAGCCATCGTGTACAGCACTAATGCTGGAAAAGGTAAACTTAGCTCTTTTAATTATGGTCCTTGCACATGCTGAACCTAACACTTATAAAAAGTGTCCCCTCCTACCGTGATACCGTCCGGTAGGTGGAACTTTCCTTTGTGATGTGACGCAGCACAGCCGTCATTCTTACCCCCTTGGCGCCGTGCACCGCCTCCTCAGCGTTGTTTGAATCAGTCCCGGAGCCTGCGCTGTTAGGTTAGCCCTTGGCCATGCACACATTTTGCGCTGCCCGTCTTCTGACATCATTTGGTGTCAGGCTGGCTGCGCCTGTGCGGCCGCGCTGGCAGAGAGTCTGCCTCGTACTGTCTTCTGATTAAATCCCACTGGGGGCCTGAGATCCATGGACATGCGCAGTGCATATCTGAACCTCCACCTCTCACTCATCTCCCTACGGCTTCTTCTGACTGTGCGGTGTCACGGCCGTGGCATGCTATTAGGGACCAGCTGACACCGCACAGTTTGAATAAGCCGTAGGGAGATGAGTGAGAGGTGGAGGTTCAGATATGCACTGCGCATGTCCATGGATCTCAGGCCCCCAGTGGGATTTAATCAGAAGACAGTACGAGGCGGGCTTTCTGCCAGCGCGGCCGCACAGGCGCAGCCAGCCTGACACCAAATGATGTCAGAAGACGGGCAGCGCAAAATGTGTGCATGGCCAAGGGCTAACCTAACAGAGCAGGCTCCGGGACTGATTCAAACAACGCTGAGGAGGCGGCGCACGGCGCCAAGGGGGTAAGAATGACGGCTGTGCTGCGTCACATCACAAAGGAAAGTTCCACCAACCGGACGGTATCACGGTAGGAGGGGACACTTTTCATAAGTGTTAGGATCAGCATGTGCAAGGAGCACCACGAAAAAAAGGCACTTTTTCCCTTTGCATCATTACTGCTGCACAAGGTGGCTCCTTCAGTAACAAACGCCTGGGGGGGGGGGGGACAGGTTCCCTTAAATTTAACTTGTTGTGCCTGCGTGGCGGTCGCAGTACACGTTGCCGGCTGCACAGCAGGGGAACAGCTGGCGGTGCTGAACCCCACTAACACATTGGCGAGGTGTTTTGCTCTGTGCGGACAGCACTTCTGGACGGCAACTGGCGGTGTTGGAGCCCAGGGACAGGAGGGGGAGGTGGAGGAGGTAGGAGGGATTGCCACACACACAGCTGGGGAACAGCTGACGTTACTGAACCCCAATAACAGAGGAGGGACTGTTGGGACTGTGCGGACAGCACTTCTGGACGGCAACTGGCGGTGTTGGAGCCCAGGGACAGGTGGAGGAGGAGGAGGTAGGAGGAGGTAGGAGGGATTGCCACACACACAGCTGGGGAACAGCTGACGTTACTGAACCCCAATAACAGAGGAGGGACTGTTGACTGTGCGTACAGCACTTCTGGACGGCAACTGGCGGTGTTGGAGCCCAGGGACAGGAGGGGGAGGTGGAGGAGGTAGGAGGGATTGCCACACACACAGCTGGGGAACAGCTGACGTTACTGAACCCCAATAACAGAGGAGGGACTGTTGGGACTGTGCGGACAGCACTTCTGGACGGCAACTGGCGGTGTTGGAGCCCAGGGACAGGTGGAGGAGGAGGAGGTGGAGGAGGTAGGAGGGATTGCCACACACACAGCTGGGGAACAGCTGACGTTACTGAACCCCAATAACAGAGGAGGGACTGTTGACTGTGCGTACAGCACTTCTGGACGGCAACTGGCGGTGTTGGAGCCCAGGGACAGGAGGGGGAGGTGGAGGAGGTAGGAGGGATTGCCACACACACAGCTGGGGAACAGCTGACGTAACTGAACCCCAATAACAGAGGAGGGACTGTTGGGACTGTGCGGACAGCACTTCTGGACGGCAACTGGCGGTGTTGGAGCCCAGGGACAGGTGGAGGAGGAGGAGGTAGGAGGAGGTAGGAGGGATTGCCACACACACAGCTGGGGAACAGCTGACGTTACTGAACCCCAATAACAGAGGAGGGACTGTTGACTGTGCGTACAGCACTTCTGGACGGCAACTGGCGGTGTTGGAGCCCAGGGACAGAAGGGGGAGGTGGAGGAGGTAGGAGGGATTGCCACACACACAGCTGGGGAACAGCTGACGTTACTGAACCCCAATAACAGAGGAGGGACTGTTGGGACTGTGCGAACAGCACTTCTGGACGGCAACTGGCGGTGTTGGAGCCCAGGGACAGGTGGAGGAGGAGGAGGTAGGAGGAGGTAGGAGGGATTGCCACACACACAGCTGGGGAACAGCTGACGTTACTGAACCCCAATAACAGAGGAGGGACTGTTGACTGTGCGTACAGCACTTCTGGACGGCAACTGGCGGTGTTGGAGCCCAGGGACAGGAGGGGGAGGTGGAGGAGGTAGGAGGGATTGCCACACACACAGCTGGGGAACAGCTGACATTACTGAACCCCAATAACAGAGGAGGGACTGTTGGGACTGTGCGGACAGCACTTCTGGACGGCAACTGGCGGTGTTGGAGCCCAGGGACAGGTAGAGGAGGAGGAGGTGGAGGAGGTAGGAGGGATTGCCACACACACAGCTGGGGAACAGCTGACGTTACTGAACCCCAATAACAGAGGAGGGACTGTTGGGACTGTGCGGACAGCACTTCTGGACGGCAACTGGCGGTGTTGGAGCCCAGGGACAGGTGGAGGAGGAGGAGGTAGGAGGAGGTAGGAGGGATTGCCACACACACAGCTGGGGAACAGCTGACGTTACTGAACCCCAATAACAGAGGAGGGACTGTTGACTGTGCGTACAGCACTTCTGGACGGCAACTGGCGGTGTTGGAGCCCAGGGACAGGAGGGGGAGGTGGAGGAGGTAGGAGGGATTGCCACACACACAGCTGGGGAACAGCTGACGTTACTGAACCCCAATAACAGAGGAGGGACTGTTGGGACTGTGCGGACAGCACTTCTGGACGGCAACTGGCGGTGTTGGAGCCCAGGGACAGGTGGAGGAGGTAGGAGGAGGTAGGAGGGATTGCCACACACACAGCTAGGGAACAGCTGACGTTACTGAACCCCAATAACAGAGGAGGGACTGTTGACTGTGCGTACAGCACTTCTGGACGGCAACTGGCGGTGTTGGAGCCCAGGGACAGGAGGGGGAGGTGGAGGAGGTAGGAGGGATTGCCACACACACAGCTGGGGAACAGCTGACGTTACTGAACCCCAATAACAGAGGAGGGACTGTTGGGACTGTGCGGACAGCACTTCTGGACGGCAACTGGCGGTGTTGGAGCCCAGGGACAGGTGGAGGAGGAGGAGGTAGGAGGAGGTAGGAGGGATTGCCACACACACAGCTGGGGAACAGCTGACGTTACTGAACCCCAATAACAGAGGAGGGACTGTTGACTGTGCGTACAGCACTTCTGGATGGCAACTGGCGGTGTTGGAGCCCAGGGACAGGAGGGGGAGGTGGAGGAGGTAGGAGGGATTGCCACACACACAGCTGGGGAACAGCTGACGTTACTGAACCCCAATAACAGAGGAGGGACTGTTGGGACTGTGCGGACAGCACTTCTGGACGGCAACTGGCGGTGTGGAGCCCAGGGACAGGTGGAGGAGGAGGAGGTGGAGGAGGTAGGAGGGATTGCCACACACACAGCTGGGGAACAGCTGACATTACTGAACCCCAATAACAGAGGAGGGACTGTTGGGACTGTGCGGACAGCACTTCTGGACGGCAACTGGTGGTGTTGGAGCCCAGGGACAGGTGGAGGAGGAGGAGGTGGAGGAGGTAGGAGGGATTGCCACACACACAGCTGGGGAACAGCTGACGTTACTGAACCCCAATAACAGAGGAGGGACTGTTGGGACTGTGCGGACAGCACTTCTGGACGGCAACTGGCGGTGTTGGAGCCCAGGGACAGGTGGAGGAGGAGGAGGTAGGAGGAGGTAGGAGGGATTGCCACACACACAGCTGGGGAACAGCTGACGTTACTGAACCCCAATAACAGAGGAGGGACTGTTGACTGTGCGTACAGCACTTCTGGACGGCAACTGGCGGTGTTGGAGCCCAGGGACAGGAGGGGGAGGTGGAGGAGGTAGGAGGGATTGCCACACACACAGCTGGGGAACAGCTGACGTTACTGAACCCCAATAACAGAGGAGGGACTGTTGGGACTGTGCGGACAGCACTTCTGGACGGCAACTGGCGGTGTTGGAGCCCAGGGACAGGTGGAGGAGGAGGAGGTAGGAGGAGGTAGGAGGGATTGCCACACACACAGCTAGGGAACAGCTGATGTTACTGAACCCCAATAACAGAGGAGGGACTGTTGACTGTGCGTACAGCACTTCTGGACGGCAACTGGCGGTGTTGGAGCCCAGGGACAGGAGGGGGAGGTGGAGGAGGTAGGAGGGATTGCCACACACACAGCTGGGGAACAGCTGACGTTACTGAACCCCAATAACAGAGGAGGGACTGTTGGGACTGTGCGGACAGCACTTCTGGACGGCAACTGGCGGTGTTGGAGCCCAGGGACAGGTGGAGGAGGAGGAGGTAGGAGGAGGTAGGAGGGATTGCCACACACACAGCTGGGGAACAGCTGACGTTACTGAACCCCAATAACAGAGGAGGGACTGTTGACTGTGCGTACAGCACTTCTGGACGGCAACTGGCGGTGTTGGAGCCCAGGGACAGGAGGGGGAGGTGGAGGAGGTAGGAGGGATTGCCACACACACAGCTGGGGAACAGCTGACGTTACTGAACCCCAATAACAGAGGAGGGACTGTTGGGACTGTGCGGACAGCACTTCTGGACGGCAACTGGCGGTGTTGGAGCCCAGGGACAGGAGGGGGAGGTGGAGGAGGTAGGAGGGATTGACACACACACAGCTGGGGAACAGCTGACGTTACTGAACCCCAATAACAGAGGAGGGACTGTTGACTGTGCGTACAGCACTTCTGGACGGCAACTGGCGGTGTTGGAGCCCAGGGACAGGAGGGGGAGGTGGAGGAGGTAGGAGGGATTGCCACACACACAGCTGGGGAACAGCTGACGTTACTGAACCCCAATAACAGAGGAGGGACTGTTGGGACTGTGCGGACAGCACTTCTGGACGGCAACTGGCGGTGTTGGAGCCCAGGGACAGGTGGAGGAGGAGGAGGTAGGAGGAGGTAGGAGGGATTGCCACACACACAGCTGGGGAACAGCTGACGTTACTGAACCCCAATAACAGAGGAGGGACTGTTGACTGTGCGTACAGCACTTCTGGACGGCAACTGGCAGTGTTGGAGCCCAGGGACAGGTGGAAAAGCAGAGGAACACAATGTAGGCCGAAGCCTGAGAAAGTCGAATGGGAACCTTTAACCCCCCCCCAAGGCGTTTGTAGCTGAAAGAGCCAGCTTGTGCAGCACAAAAGATGCAAAAGGAAAAGGTGGCTCTTTTCATCACGCTCCTTGCAAACACAGAACTAAACACTTATAAAATGTGTCCCCTGAAACCGTGAAACCGTCCCGGAGTTGGGACTTTCCTTCGTAATATGACGCAGCACAGCCGTCATTCCTACCCCCCGGCGCCGTGCCCCGGCTCCTCAGCGTTGTTTGATTCCGTCCCGGAGCCTGCGCTGTTAAGTTATCCCTTGGCCAGGCACACTTAGCGCTGCCCATCTTCTGACATCATTTGGTGTCAGGCTGGCTGCGCCTGTGCGGCCGCGCTGGCCGAGAGCCCGCCTCGCAGTGTCTTCTGATTTTATCCCACTGGGGGCCTGGGATCCATGGCCATGCGCAGTGCATATCCTCGCCTCTCACTCCCCTCCCTACGGCTTCTTAAGACTGTGCGGTGTCACGACCGTGGCATGCTATTAGGGACCAGCTGACACCGAACAGTCTGAAGAAGCCATAGGGAGATGAGTGAGAGGTGGAGGTTCAGATATGCAATGCGCATGTCCATGGATCCCAGGCCCCCAGTGGGATTAAATCAGAAGACACTGCAAGGCGGGCTCTCGGCCAGTGCGGCCGCACAGGCGCAGCCATCCTGACACCAAATGATGCCAGAAGACGGGCAGCGCTAAGTGTGCCTGGCCACGGGATAACATAACAGCGCAGGCTCCGGGACGGAATCAAACAACGCTGAGGAGCCGGGGCGCAGCGCCGGGGGGGTAGGAATGACGGCTGTGCTGCGTCATATTACGAAGGAAAGTCCCACCTCCGGGACGGTTTTACGGTATCAGTGGACACATTTTATAAGAGTTAAGTTCTGCGTGTGCAAGGAGCTAAACCAAAATAGCTACCTTTTCCTTGTGCAGCATTACTGCTGCACAAGGTGGCTCTTTCAGTAACAAACACCTTGGGGGGGGGGACAGATTCCCTTACATTTCAGTTGTTGTGTCAGCGTGGCGGTCGCATGACACATTGCCGGCTACACAGCTGGGGATCAGCTGACGTTACTGAAACCCAATAACACTGGGTCGTATGTTTTGACTGTGCAGACGGCACTTCTGAGCCTCAACTGGCGGTGTTGGAGCCCAGGAATTTAAGTTCAGGTGGTAGAAAGATGAACACAACAGGAGACCTGGATAACGTATACAGTGACCTAATTATTTAATCAGGAGGAGGAGTGGCAAATTCCTGCGAGATCCAGGCCTTGTTCATTTTCAGGAAAGTAAGCCGGTCAACGTTATCGGAGGATAGTCGCATGCGACGGTCAGTTAGTACACCACCTGCAGCACTAAAGACACGTTCCGATAATACACTGGCCGCAGGGCAAGACAGCACCTCCAATGCATACTGGCTTAGCTCTGGCCATGTATCCAGCTTTGAGACCCAAAACTTGAAAGGGGAAGAGCCGTCTGGGAGTACAGCAAGAGGGCAAGACATGTAGTCTGTCACCATCTGATGGAACCGTTGCCTCCTGCTGACTGGAGCCGTCTGTGATGGTGTAGACTTTTGTGGGGGGCACAGAAAACTGTGCCACAGTTGGGCCATACTGGTCTTGCCTTGGGCAGAGGCACTGCTTCTGCTCCCTCTTTGTGCAGAGCCTCCACCACTGCCTGGACGCACTGAGCTGCTTTGGAATGCACTAGCAGCACTTCTCTCAGTTGGAATGGAGAAGATGATGGAATTGACCAGTGTGTCTTGGTACTCCCGCATTTTTCGCTCCCGGTTCAACGGTGTGATGAGGCTTTCTACGTTGTCCCGGTAGCGAGAATCGAGGAGGGTGAACACCCAATAATCAGACATGTTGAGAATGTGGGCGATGCGGCGGTCGTTTCTCAGGCACTGCAGCATGTAATCCACCATGTGCTGCAGACTGCCAACTGCCCAAGAAACGCTGTCCCCTGCTGGAGGCGTGGTCTCTGCCCGCTCGTCATCACCCCACCCTCGCTGTACACACTGAGTACTGGACAATTCGGTAACTCCCTCCTCTGGACGGATGTCTTCCTCCTCCATTGACTCCTCCTCATCCTCCTCACAAACTGTCCCCTGCCTACGCGTTTGTGAGGAACCACGTGGCGCTGACTGTCCAGAAGATGATGGAAATGGTGAATCCTCATCCTCCACCTCTTCCACAACATCATCCCTTAGCGCTTGCAGTGATTTTTCAAGCAGGCAGATAAGGGGGACAGTCATGCTGACTAGTGCATCATCTGCACTCGCCATCCGCGTGGAATAATCAAAGGGACGCAAAACCTGGCAGACGTCATTCATAGTGGCCCACTCTGTGGTTGTGAAGTCTGTACGGCGCTGACTGCGACTTCTTTGCGCCTGAAGCAGCTGGTACTCCATTACAGCTTGCTGCTGCTCACACAACCGCTCCAACATATGTAACGTGGAATTCCACCTGGTAGGTAGGTCACATATGATGCGATGTTCCGGCAGGCGGTGTCGGCGCTGCAGAGCCGCAATGCGCGCTTTTGCCGTGCTGGAACGCCGCAAGTGAGCACACTCTAGGCGGACCTTGTGCAGCAGTGCATCAAGATCCGGATAGTCCCTCAAAAAGCTCTGCACGACCAAATTGAGCACATGTGCCAGACATGGGATGTGAGTGAGGTTGCCGAGGCCCAGAGCTGCCACCAGATTTCGGCCATTATCACACACTACCATGCCTGGCTGGAGATTCGCTGGCACAAACCACACATCGCTCTCCTGCTTGATGGCATTCCAGAGCTCCTGCGCTGTGTGGCTACGATTCCCCAAAAAAATTAATTTCAACACGGCCTGTTGACGTTTGGCCACGGCTGTGCTCATGTCGGTCGTAACAGGTACACGTTCATCACGGGTCCATGTGGAGGTGGACTGTGACGGCTCCTGCAGCGATGATTCTGAGGAACTGGTGTAAGAGGAGGAGTCAATGCGTACAGAATGGATTCCTGCAATCCTTGGAGTGGGCAGGACACGTCCTGCGCCACTCGCACGGTCTGTACCCGGCTCAACGACATTAACCCAATGGGCAGTGAGGGAAAGGTATCGCCCCTGTCCATGTTGACTGGTCCACGCATCGGTGGTGAGGTGGACCTTGCTACTGACGGCGTTCAGTAGCGCGTGTTTTATGTGTCCCTCCACATGCTTGTGCAGGGCAGGGACGGCTTGCCTGCTGAAGTAAAAGCGGCTGGGCACATTGTACTGTGGGACTGCCAATGACATCAAGTCACGGAAGCTGTCAGTCTCCACCAGCCTGAATGACAGCATTTCCAGTGAAAGAAGTTTGGCAATGCCTGCAGTCAGAGCCTGTGCTCGTGGGTGGTTTGACGAGAAAGGCCGCCTTTTCTCCCATGCCTGTACTACCGATGGCTGTAGAGTGGGCTGGGAGTGTGTGGATGACTGGGAAAGTGGTGCTGCGGGTGGAATTATAGCGGGTCTCTGGACAACAGGGCCAGAGGTTCTTCCACGGCGATCCTGGGAGGAAGCCGAACCAGCTGCGTGTGAGCTAGAGGAAGAGGCAACACGAGCTGAAGAGGTGGTAGCTGCCGCTGTTGGTTGGCCTAGCTCTTCAGTGTGTTTTTCTAACTCCGCCGGGTGCCTGTTGCGCACATGTTTCCACATGTTGGAGGTATTGAGGTTGCTGACATTTTTCCCTCTTTTGACTTTTTGATGACACACCTTGCATCTGACATAGCAAATGTCATCTGCAACTGTGTCAAAAAAGGACCAGGCACTGCAAGTCTTGGGAGCGCCCTTTTTGGCTTTTGGAAGAGACATGCTCCTAACGGGTGCCAAAGCGGAGGCTGCAGGATCCGCAGTCTTCCCCCTCCCTCTCCCTCTTTGGGCCGTACGGGGAATCTCTTCCTCAGAGCTGCTCCCACCACCTTCCTGTCCCTCACGCCAAGATGGGTCAAGGACCTCATCATCTACACTACCCTCTGCCCCCAACTGCTCCTCCTGGGTAGTCTCAGCAGCAGAGCACGCACCAGTAAGTGGCACCTGAGTGTCATCATCAGCTGATGCGGCCTGCGATGTGGTGACCGGAGCCACTGGCCCACCCGCCTCTTCAGAGGAAGAGAGAAAAAGCTGTTGGGCATCACTGCACCCTGCCTCTTCTTCCATTTCTCCAATGCTGCTTGGCTGGCCCCCTGTTTCCAAGCCAAGAGATTCAGAGAACAGAAGTAGAGACGGCTCCTGTCCTGGGCTCTCTGTCTGCCTGGACAATTTGGCAGGTGGTGAAGAGACAGATGGCTGCTCTCCAGTGCTCTGTGTCTGAGAGGATGTGGCACTAATTGAAGTTGATGCATTAGCTGCCATCCATCCGACAACGGCTTCAATTTGTTCTTCACGCAGCAGCGGTGTACGGCGCTCTGACACAAAGCTGCGCATGAACGACTGTTGCCTGGTGAATGTGGGTGCTGATGAGTCACCGGTGCCCGCAGCAGGCACAGAATCCCCACATCCCCTCCCTGCTCCGCGCCCACGCCCACGCTCACGTGCCTTACTCACTGCCTTCTTCATCTTGGTTGACTGATAAAGATAAGCAGAGAAGTACTAACGGCTTTGTGTGCTTATTCCTGAGCAACTCCTCCTAACAGGTATAAGAAACACTAATTTTCTAAAGTGTGGACTAGACTTTAATATGAGCTAATGTGGCCTACACAAATGTAAAGTGGTGTAACTGGTGTGTTTGGTGAACTTTATTATTTATTTATTTTTTGGGGGCTGAACTGACAACGGATAGAGCTGCAGTCACACGGAGACCGTGCAGACAGACGTAAACGGCGCTGCAAGGCCCAAAAACCCTCCTCTACGTTATCCTATGTAGTGTTTTTCCACAAGTTAGCTGGAGACGGGTGGAAAGACACTAATAGGAATTTTTTGAAAAAATGTGCAGCAGCCTGCACTACTTAAAACAAAATGAAAATTGATTTGGCGGTATGACGCAGTGAACAACCCTGAGCTGGAGACAACCAGGCTACGGCTGCTCACAGACTACAGGGCGAGCTGCAGTCACACGGAGACCGTGCAGACAGCCGTAAACTGCGCTGCAAGGCCCAAAAACCCTCCTCTACGTTATCCTATGTAGTGTTTTTCCACAAATTAGCTGGAGACGGGTGGAAAGACACTAATAGGAATTTTTTGAAAAAATGTGCAGCAGCCTGCACTACTTAAAACAAAATGAAAATTGATTTGGCGGTATGACGCAGTGAACAACCCTGAGCTGGAGACAACCAGGCTACGGCTGCTCACAGACTACAGGGCGAGCTGCAGTCACACGGAGACCGTGCAGACAGCCGTAAACTGCGCTGCAAGGCCCAAAAACCCTCCTCTACGTTATCCTATGTAGTGTTTTTCCACAAATTAGCTGGAGACGGGTGGAAAGACACTAATAGGATTTTTTTTAATAAATTAGCAGCAGACTACACTACTTGAAAAAAAAAAAAAAAAAAAAGAACAGTATGAGGCAATGAACCACCCTCCCTGAACTGAATACAACCAGCTATGGATGGCCTATGTGGCTGCACTCAGACTAGAGAGTGGGCTGCACTCACACACACACACACACAGACCTTGCAGATCGCTGTGAAAACAGCGCTACAAGGCAAAAGCAAGGTGAATAGTAGGTGAACACAGCGGTTGCTAAATTAGCCTTTGGAAAGCACAAAGAAGCAAATCGCTATCTCTAAACTGTCCCTCAGTCAGCAAACAGCGTCCTGTCACTAACTGAATTCACAGCAGGGTGATCGCAAAATGGCGCCAGCGACTTTTAAACTGCATCATGACATCATTTCAGCAGCCAATCACAGCCTTGCCAGTAGTTTCATGCCCTCCATGCTAAACAGGATGTGCCCACACTTGGAATCATTCTCATTGGCTGAATTTCTGCATTTTGAATCTTGGAACTTCCGATTCCGGTATCCGATACGCGGCAAGTATCGGAATCCCGGTATCGGAATTCCGATACCGCAAGTATCGGCCGATACCCGATACTTGCCGTATCGGAATGCTCAACACTAGTCATCAATGTTAAAGTAGTGGCCTCTTTAAACAATCTTATAACTTATTTCACTCAATGGACAAACATTTTGCTCATGCATTGTGTGATTGACCGTCTATTCTGTGTAAATGCATTTGGTGGCTCTGTCGGGCTGTTAAATATGCTTATTTTGCACATTCATTTAAATCAGGACTTAACCAGGTGCGTTATTCTTAAAAGAAAAATGTCGTCATATTCACATAAAAAGTATAGTGGTTTATTGATTGTCCATAGAAAAATCACTTTGCAGCAAAAACATAAAACAGATGAAAATAGTTACGAACGGATTGTCCATGTGTAGAGATCAGCATTAGTTACTCATCTTTCCCAAGTCCTGAATGGAAGCCGTCTCTTTGTGTGAAGTTTGAAGGTCATGATGGCTGCCAACAGCTGTTGTTCCTTCCTTCTCGGACATCCATGGAGAGAATGAGGGTGAAGATGGGAGATGACAGTCCCACGTGACAAAAAGCCCCCCCACCCTCCTAAGAGACGCTTATATATCTTCTCTACGGATCACGTGTTCCCTGTTTATGGAGTTGACTTATACATACACAAAAATAGCTCTTTGTACTGTCAGCAAGAAGCAATATGTTCGGTACAGGATAATTCAATAATTAATATTTAACAATTCCCCCTTTTGAGGGTGACAGACATTCATTGATTGGAACCCTCAAATTAAATATATTAATAAAATCTTCTTTCTTCTTTTCTTCTTCTTTGGCAAAATAATTTAGTGTTCATAATATCAATAATAATAATAATATTGTTATATGTACTCAATAATATAATGATATGTAAATTCATGTTATGGTAAGCCGTGACTAATATTCATAATATATATATAATTATACTTCCCTATATCTACTTGAAGCATCTCAGGTCTGATGTCATCTGATGTCATCTGGTCTTCATCTTGATGTCTTCTCCTTGGTTCTTTTTAAACAATCTTTATTATAATTCTTATGAAATAGATGATAGCATGTAGATATTGTAGAGACTGTGTGTCATGTGTCAATCAAAGTCCATAAATTCAAATGTTGATAAGAAAACAAAGTTCATAGATGAGATGTAGCTTTAATATCTGTGCAGTGTCACCTTTAAAAACCTGGACTTACATTGGCTCGCCTTGGAAATCATCTGGAATCTCCATATCATCCGTAGTGGTCTTGGAACAGGTGTTTTTGGTCAGCACAGCAAGGGTTAAATTGACTCTTCCCTGCTAAATATAGCACCATAACCAGTCTTTAGTGCACCGGACACATGTCAGGGTTGTAGCGTCCTGACAATCACCTGATTGTTCACCAGCTTTCATGTAAGTCTTATAGGTGATAGGAAACCACTGGAACGTAATAACACAGTTCATCTTAGCATCATAGGATCATCGTCCTCTCCGTGGTTGGCAGGTAGGATATTATACTCATACTTGTCAGCAATGGATGCTGTAGTTGTGTGTGGTGACATGAATTGTATTTGACACAGTCTATTATTATTCAGAAATCATAGCATTGTTACCTTGTGAAACTTCTGGATAGCGTCTTTTTCTTCTTGTAACTTTTAATTGAATATAAAAATATACAAAGTCTTTATTACCATAACTTTAGTATCTTGATTGAAGTCTTCATTCCCTATTCTATACCAAATCAGGTAATTTTCCTAACCTATAATATCATAGCTTACCATAGCAATCAATAATATCCATATAGTTATTATTGGAATATTAATATGGAACTCATATTTGGAAAAATAAAATAATAATAATGATAATATATTATTAACCATATTCTTCATGTGATAGGACATTTTTATGTCATGGGTGTAATTTCTTTTTGAACCCATAGATGTCAGTGTGTCTTTTATGTAACAAATGTTGATATTACTAAAACTTTATTAATAAACTATAACCAATAATATGTAAGAATGTGTAGCCATGTGTATTTAACTCAGAATTGAAACATTTCTTATATAATGAAACCATATGATCATTATATTTGATAAAGCAATATACTTGTATTAGACATTACTTTATTAAATATTGATTTTTATTTTTCTTGAGATAAAAAATAAAATTTAAGAATAAAAATTGAATAAAAAGTGAAAAATGAAAAATAAAAATTGAGAATAAAAATTGAAGAAAAAATGAAAAATGAAAAATAAAAATGATAAACAAATAAAAATAAGAAATAGTGAAAAATGAAAAATGAGAATAAAATAAAAATAAAAATAAGGCCTTTATATGTTGATGATAAATGCAGAGGTTATGTCTCAATAACACATTCCCTTTAATATTTCCATAATCTAGATGTTGTCATAACCTTTGATTACCAAAATATTGAAATTATGCAACTTTGCATATAATAACCTTCATTAGGGAAAAAAAATGACTTTATAATACTTATTGTATTGTACCCAATAATACCTTATTAATATTTCTTTTTTATTAAAATGTGTGAAAAAGAGGTATTGATGAAATGTGATGATGTAATCTGGATCAAAAACACATTTCCCCCTTAATATCAAAAAATATTATTTTATGAAAAAATAAATTTGTAAAAAACAAAATTAAAAATAATTAATTTTATAACAGTCATATCAGCTTGTGCCATATATTTGTTTGAAAATGTGTACCCATCTATGTAACTAAAAAAACACTAGATATCAAAAAAGTTATAATTTGGAAAATGTTCTAAATGTAGATATCTTGATAAACCTTATTGATGTGTGAAATTAATAAATAATAATTACTAAAGAAATATATATATATAAATGTATCTTAACATTGTAATTTAACTGACTCTTATTTTCATACACACAAGGTTTTTTGTTTTTTTTCCACATACCATAAGTCATGAGGCCTCTTACATACTGCACGTTCCACATTCCACGCTCCTTACGTTACACTTCATTCTTAGCAGCTGCTTATCTGTCACTCAACCTGTGATTCACATATAAAAATTGACACTATATATATTTCACATACAAACAACATGTATATTAACCCAAAATATTGTATCCTAATTATCAATGCGCATTTGTAAATTATGAATTTTAGTATTCTAATATTTATTTGAATATTCCTCAAATATTATCTACAGTAACGCTATGTTCTAACCTATAGATAAGACTCATCTATAAGAAACTTGAGCATCTGTTCCACAGCTATTTCTGGTACAGGCCTGGAACTTCTAAAGTTTCTTCTTATAGCTCTAAGTTGAAACAAGAGTGTGACCTGTCACACCATGCAGTGAAGGAGAAAAACTACATTATTACCATGCAAAGGGAAAAAAAAACAAGTTTTTAGTTTATTAGTTATGTATTATTCTTTTTATTAAGTGTTAAATATATATACAATCATGCAGTTATTATAGCTTCCTGTGAATAAAACAAATTCATGAAAGAGGTTTTTTTGTTCAATTCCTGTTTTTGAAATGAAAGCTCTAAGGAAAAATAAAAGATTAAGGTTAATTTCATATTTATTCAGAAACAAAATAATTTAAATATGTTATACATATGTATATTTTTCATATATATAATTAATGTAATTCTAATTATTATTACTGGAATAAATTTTAATTATTTCACTATATATATATATAAATACAGTTACTATAATCTCTACTTTTATAAATATGCTACAGTACTTACTGTATACTATATTAATATATATATATAACTGCAGAAATATATTGTATAAAATAATTACATATTAATAAATAATACATTGTATAACTCAGTTATATATATAATTTCATTTTTATCCAATTCCTAACCCAAAATTTACCTCTCTGTCAATAATCTGTTGGTAAACACCATTTAATAAGGTCATTAACCCTATGGACTCTTTGAAGTTGAAGAGCTGCAATAATGGAGTGTTCAGTTGAGCACCCGATGGGATACTCACCACCTGTTTCTGTCTGTCAATTTCCGCCATCTTTACAGACAGATCTGACCTTCAGCTTTTAACCCTTTCAGTGCAGCTTCAGTGGAAGACTCATAGGGTTTGTAGCAAATATGTAATATTCTTCGTACTTCATAGATTTGATTTTGAGTCAGTTTTGGAGATTTTGATTTTGGCTTCTGATAAGATATAATTCTGTCTGATTGTAAAACCTTAGTATGATTTGTTTTCCTTTCAAGATTCTCATGTTTTCTAAAAAATTCAATGGACTGTGCACATTCATATAAATAATCTTTCTGTGATGCAATAACACGAGATACAGGATTTAGAAATCTGAATTTGTTTACAAAACAATTTATCATTGATTTTTTACTGGAATTTGTACTGATCATCCTGTAAACCCTTTCAAAAATGGACATGAATGTAAAAGTACATTCTTTTCGGCCAATCCTCAATTTTAGAAGAATATCAAGATCTGGATAATTTTCTTTTAATCCACAAAATATCAAAATTTTTAATCTTTCTACATCAGTCATTTCTTCATGGAATTCTTCATCCTGCATTTTTAATGAGAATTTTCTGGAGAAAGTTACTGGGAGCCAAATTTTAAATAATTTATTTTTCTCCTGATTAGTCAGATCAAACTTATCGGCAAAACTTTCAAAAATCTCTGAATTTCTGCACACATCGATTTTGTCATCATATGCAGGAATGATTTTACATAATTTTAACAAGGTCTTCCTAGATTTAATTTGGAGTTGGGCCTCTGAGTCGTCTTCTATTTTTAGTGGCCCTCGTACATCATCTTTGTCAGTTGTCATGTCACCTACGTGCCCTCCATCTTGTTTTTCATCATGAGGCACAAAGTCAAGGTCACCTTGGGTGGTCATAACAGACACGTGCTTCACTTCTTCATCTTCCTCACTCTTTACTTTACACTCAATCTTGGGGACATCATTAATTTCCTTTTCCTTAGAAATTCTTTCTACACTGTCTTTTTTGGACTTTTCTGTAACAAACTCGTGAAATACATTAACCATATGTAATATATTTTTCAGTTGCTCTTTTTCTTTTTTCCTAGATACTAGCTTAGAATCTAACTTCAAATTCGCGATTCTGCATTCCTCATATAAAGAAAACCAAAATATTTCTACACTAGATCTGTACAAACTTACAAATTCTATCTGACTTGATTTAGCATAAAAATTAATCAAATCCATTTGTCTTACCTTGAAATCTCAGCTTGTAGTTCTTTTGCTGGGCTCCGGACTTCACTTCACCACGGCTATTTTTAGCACGTCTATTTTCAGCACGTCCGGCACTTGTAGTACTCCTACTACTTGTCAATTCAACTAACACCTGTTAGTCTCTGTTACGTTTACAAACTTATAGGTTCTTCTGAGATCTTTGTGACTTGAAGTTTTGAAGTGAAATTTCTGAATACTTGCACAAAATCTTGCAAACTGTTCTGTCTTCCCCCCGTGTGCAAAAATGAAGGAAATTCACGAAAAAATAGCACAAAAATCAAAACTGGCTGGCTTGCCAATGTTTAATATGCTTATTTTGCACATTCATTTAAATCAGGACTTAACCAGGTGCGTTATTCTTAAAAGAAAAATGTCGTCATATTCACATAAAAAGTATAGTGGTTTATTGATTGTCCATAGAAAAATCACTTTGCAGCAAAAACATAAAACAGATGAAAATAGTTACGAACGGATTGTCCATGTGTAGAGATCAGCATTAGTTACTCATCTTTCCCAAGTCCTGAATGGAAGCCGTCTCTTTGTGTGAAGTTTGAAGGTCATGATGGCTGCCAACAGCTGTTGTTCCTTCTCGGACATCCATGGAGAGAATGAGGGTGAAAATGGGAGATGACAGTCCCACGTGATAAAAAGCCCCCCCACCCTCCTAAGAGACGCTTATATATCTTCTCTACGGATCACATGTTCCCTGTATATGGAGTTGACTTATACATACGCAAAAATAGCTCTTTGTACGGTCAGCAAGAAGCAATATGTTCGGTACAGGATAATTCAATAATTAATATTTAACACGGGCTTAGATCTGAACCTCCACAAAATAGCGTTCAGTGATATGCGCTGATGGGGTCATTGATGCAGAGTCAGCACGTGCTCTGTCGTGCATCATTTTTGGCTGTATACGCCTAGTTCAAGCAGGTGGCAAGGATGCATCTGGCTCCAATTTTGAAGCAGGACAATGAGCCCAAACATATAGCCAATACCATTAAAGGGGCAGTCCAGACTTAGAACAAGAGTCTGTATTCACACTATTACGATTCCCTGATACAAGCAAGCGGTCCCGTGACCTTATGCATGTGATTTGCATACCTGGGGTCACATGTCAATTCGATGTATTCGGCTTCTCTCAATAAAAGTGAATTGATTGCATTTGTTTCTTAGTCATAAACTTGAAAAAAAACGTGACCTTCCAAGGGTTTTGTATTGGCTGGAAGTGAGCGCTTCGTCAGTGAAACAAAACGGGAGAAAAAAATTTAAGCAACCTGGATGACGACTGAGAAAAAAATTATTCTGCTTCTCTCAGATTGTAACACACGGATGTGTTAATCTAGGATTAGATTGTCAGCCGAGCACATTGATATCTGCGGGTTTGGCTGACCTTAGTATAGTGTGTATGGGTACATTAAATACTATTTAAAGGTAATGAGCACTTTTTGGCATCTTTCACTCATCTGTGTTTAAACACGTACGTGTAAAATGGTTCCGGTATCATCAGTGTACGGTCCGTGCGTCACCAGTGTACGGTCCGTGCGTCATCAGTGTAAGGTCTGTGCATCTTCAGTGTACGGTCCTTGCATCATCAATGTACGTACGGTCCATGCATCATCAGTGTACGGTCCATTCGTCATCAGTGTACGGTCCGTGCACGTCATCAGTGTACGGTCCATGCATCATCAGAGTCTGGTCCGTGCGTCATCAGTGTACGGTCTGTGCGTCAGTGTACGGTCCATGCATCATCAGTGTACGGTCCGTGTGTCATCAGAGTACGGTCCGTGCGTCATCAGAGTACGGTCCGTGCATCATCAGTGTACGGTCTGTGCGTCATCAGTGTACGGTCCGTGCATCATCAGTGTACGGTCCATGCGTCATCAGTGTACGGTCCGTGCATCATCAGTCTAAGGTCCGTGCATCATTGGTGTATGGTCCTTGCATCATCAGTGTACGTACGGTCCATGCATCATCAGTGTACGGTCCGTGCATCATCAATATGCGGTCCGTGCATCATCAGTGTACGGTCCGTGCGTCGTCAGTGTACGGTCAGTGCGCCATCAGTATACGGTCCATGCGTCATCGGTGTACAGTCTGTGCATCAACAGAGTATGGTCTGTGTGTCATCAAAGTGTGGTCCATGCGTCATCAGAGTACAGTCCGTGCGTGTTCAGTGTACGGTCCATGCTTCGTCAGTGTACGGTCAGTGCGCCATCAGTATACGGTCCATGCGTCATCAGTGTACGGTCCGTGCATCATCAGTGTACTTACAGTCCATGCATCATCAGTGTATGGTCCATGCGACATCAGTGTGCGGTCCATGTGTCATCAGTGTATGGTCTGTGCATCATCAGAGTCCGGTCAGTGAGTCATCAGAGTATGGTCCGTGCATCATCAGTGTACGGTCCGTGCGTCATCAGTGTTCGGTCTGCATATCATCAGTGTATTGTCCGTGCGTCATCAGTGTACGGTCCGTGCGCCATCAGAGTACGGTCCGTGCATCATCAGTGTATGGTCCGTGCGTGTCATCAGTGTACGGTCCATGCGTCATCAGTGTACGGTTCGTGCGTCATCAGTCTAAGGTCCGTGCATCATTAGTGTACGGTCCTTGCATCATCCGTGTACGTACGGTCCGTGCATCATCAGTGTATGGTCCGTGCATCATCAATATGCGGTCCGTGCGTCATCAGTGTACGGTCTGTGCATCAACAGAGTATGGTCCGTATGTCATCAAAGTACGGTCCGTGTGTGTTCAGTGTACGGTCCGTGCATCAGTGTACGGTACATGTGTCATCAGAGTGCGGTCCGTGCGTCATCAGAGTACAGTCCGTGCATCATCAGTGTACGGTCTGTGCGTCATCAATGTACGGTCCGTGCGTCATCAGTGTATGGTCCGTGCGTCGTCAGTGTACCATCAGTGCGCCATCAGTATACGGTCCATGCGTCATCAGTGTACGGTCTGTGCATCAACAGAGTATGGTCCATGCGTCATCAGAGTACAGTCCGTGCGTGTTCAGTGTACGGGCGGTGCATCATCAGTGTATGGTCTGTGCATCATCAGTGTACGGTCCGTGCGTCGTCAGTGTATGGTCCGTGCGTTGTCAGTGTACGGTCAGTGCGCCATCAGTATACGGTCCATGCGTCATCAGTGTACGGTCCATGCATCATCAGTGTACTTACAGTCCGTGCATCATCAGTGTATGTACGGTCTGTGCATCATCAGTGTACGGTCTGTGCCTCATCAGTGTACGGTCTGTGCGTCACCAGAGTACGGTCCGTGCGTCATCAGTGTATGGTACGTGTGTCATCGGTGTACGGTCCGTGCGTCATCGGTGTACGGTCCGTGCGTCATCGGAGTACAGTCCATGCGTCATCACTGTACGGTCCGTGCGTCATCAGTGTACGGTCCGTGCGCCATCAGTGTATGGTCCATACATCATCATTGTACTTACAGTCCGTGCATCATTAGTGTACAGTCCATGCAACAGCAGTGTGCGGTCCATGCGTCATCAGTGTACGGTCCATGCATCATCAGAGTCCGGTCCGTGCGTCATTAGAGTATGGTCCGTGCGTCATCAGTGTACGGTCCGTGCGTCAGTGTACGGTCCATGCATCATCAGTGTACGGTCCATGTGTAATCAGAGTACGGTCCGAGCATCATCAGAGTACGATTCGTGCGTCATCGGAGTATGGTCCGTGCGTCATCACTGTGTGGTCCGTGCATCATCAGTGTACGGTCCATGCGTCATCAGTGTACGGTCTGCATGTCATCAGTGTATTGTCCGTGCGTCATCAGTGTACGGTCCGTGCGCCATCAGAGTATGGTCCATGCGTCATCAGTGTATGGTCCGTGCGCGTCATCAGTGTACAGTCCATGCGTCATCAGTCTAAGGTCTGTGCATCATTAGTGTACGGTTCTTGCATCATCAGTGTACGTACAGTCCGTGCATCATCAGTGTACGGTCCGTGCATCATCAATATGCGGTCCGTGCGTCATCAGTGTACGGGCTGTGCATCAACAAAGTATGGTCCATGTGTCATCAAAGTACGGTCCATGCGTCATCAGAGTATAGTCCGTGCGTGTTCAGTGTATGGTCCGTGCATCAGTGTACGGTCCATGTGTCATCAGAGTACGGTCCGTGCGTCATCAGAGTACGGTCCGTGCATCATCAGTGTACGGTCCGTGCGTCATCAGTGTACGGTCCATGCGTCATCAGTGTACGGTCCGTGCGTCATCAGTCTAAGGTCCGTGCATCATTAGTGTACGGTCCTTGCATCATCAGTGTACGTACGGTCCATGCATCATCAGTGTACGGTCCGTGCATCATCAATATGCGGTCCGTGCGTCATCAGTGTACGGTCCGTGCGTCTTCACTGTACGGTCAGTGCGCCATCAGTATACGGTCCATGCGTCATCAGTGTACAGTCTGTGCATCAACAGAGTATGGTCTGTGTGTCATCAAAGTGTGGTCCATGCGTCATCAGAGTACAGTCCGTGCGTGTTCAGTGTACGGTCCGTGCATCAGTGTACGGTCCATGTGTCATCAGAGTACGGTCCGTGCATCATCAGTGTACGGTCTGCGCATCATCAGTGTACGGTCCGTGCGTCATCAGTGTACGGTCCGTGCTTCGTCAGTGTACGGGCAGTGCGCCATCAGTATACGGTCCGTGCTTCATCAGTGTACGGTCCGTGCATCATCAGTGTACTTACAGTCCGTGCATCATCAGTGTATGGTCCATGCGACATCAGTTTGCGGTCCATGTGTCATCAGTGTATGGTCTGTGCATCATCAGAGTCCGGTCAGTGAGTCATCAGAGTATGGTCCGTGCATCATCAGTGTACGGTCCGTGCGTCATCAGTGTTCGGTCTGCATATCATCAGTGTACGGTCCGTGCGTCATCAGTCTAAGGTCCGTGCATCATTAGTGTACGGTCCTTGCATCATCCGTGTACGTACGGTCCGTGCATCATCAGTGTATGGTCCGTGCATCATCAATATGCGGTCCGTGCGTCATCAGTGTACGGTCTGTGCATCAACAGAGTATGGTCCATGCGTCATCAGAGTACAGTCCGTGCGTGTTCAGTGTACGGTCCGTGCATCAGTGTACGGTCCATGTGTCATCAGAGTACGGTCCGTGCGTCATCAGAGTACGGTCCGTGCATTATTAGTGTATGGTCTGTGCGTCATCAGTGTACGGTCCGTGCGTCATCAGTGTATGGTCTGTGCGTCGTCAGTGTACAGTCAGTGCGCCATCAGTATACGGTCCATGCGTCATCAGTGTACGGTCCATGCATCATCAGTGTACTTACAGTCCGTGCATCATCAGTGTATGTACGGTCTGTGCATCATCAGTGTACGGTCTGTGTCTCATCAGTGTGCGGTCTGTGCGTCACCAGAATACGGTCCGTGCGTCATCAGTGTATGGTCCGTGTGTCATCGGTGTACGGTCCGTGCGTCATCGGAGTACAGTCCATGCGTCATCACTGTACGGTCTGTGCATCATCAGTGTACGGTCCGTGCGCCATCAGTGTATGGTCCATACATCATCATAGTACTTACAGTCCGTGCATCATCAGTGTACAGTCCATGCGACATCAGTGTGCGGTCCATGCGTCATCAGTGTACGGTCTATGCATCATCAGAGTCCGGTCCGTGTGTCATTAGAGTATGGTCCGTGCGTCATCAGTGTACGGTCCGTGCGTCAGTGTACGGTCCATGCATCATCAGTGTACGGTCCGTGTGTTATCAGAGTACGGTCCGTGCGTCATCAGAGTACGATTCGTGCGTCATCGGAGTATGGTCCGTGCATCATCAGTGTACGGTCCGTGCGTCACCAGTGTTCGGTCTGCATGTCATCAGTGTATTGTCTGTGCGTTATCAGTGTACGGTCCGTGCGCCATCAGAGTACGGTCCATGAGTCATCTGTGTACGGTCCGTGCGTCAGTTTACAGTCCGTGCGTCATCACTGTATGGTCCGTGCGTCATCACTGTACGGTCCGTGCATCATCACTGTACAGTCCGTGCGTCATCACAGTACAGTCCGTGCTTCATCAGTGTATGTAGAGTCTGTGTATCATCAGTATACTGTCTGTATGTCATCAGGGTATGGGCTGTTATGGTTTCCAATGGCAAGGAAACATCAGAAGCATAGAATAAACGGACAAGCTCTCGGGTGATGGAAACTAGAGCTGACCGCGATGCTAAACCTACACACCACACTAGAAGTAGCCAGGGGGCATTCCTGCATTGTCTCTAGATGCCGCGCGCCAGCCGGAGAACTAACTACCCCTGGTAGAAGAAAACACAGTCCTGGCTTGCCTCCAGAGAATGTCCCCACAGGAGATAGCAGCCCCCCACATATAATAACGGTGAGAGCAGATGAAAAGACACACGTAGTATGAAAGCAGATTTAGCACAGAGAGGCCCGCTAACTAAATAGCAGAAAGATACAACAGAGGACTTCGCGGTCAGCTGCAAAACCCTTCAAAACACCATCCTGAAATTACCTTAACTCATGTGACAACTCATGCCACTGGAGTGGTAATTTCAGCCCAACAAGAGCTTCCAGCTGCAGAGATTCACATAAGTGCAAACTGGACAAAACATACAAAAATAGACTTAAGGACTAAAGTGTCCAACTTAGCTGAGCAGAAAACTGGGAGCAGGAACATGCAACAGAATCACTCTGGATACATTGATGGCCAGCATTAGAATGACTGAGGAGCAAGGTTAAATAGGATACTCCCACATCCTGATAGGAACAGGTGAACTGAAGGCAAAGCTTGCAGGACACCAGTACCACAAGAGACCACCGGGGGAGCCCACGAACCGAATCACAACAGTACCCCCCCCTTAAGGAGGGGGCACCGAACCCTCACAAGAACCACCAGGGCGATCTGGATGAGCCCTATGAAAGGCACGGACCAAATCAGAAGCATGAACATCAGAAGCTGTAACCCAAGAATTATCCTCTTGACCGTAGCCCTTCCATTTCACCAGATATTGAAGTCTCCGTCTGGAAACACAGGAGTCCAAGATTTTCTCCACCACGTACTCCAATTCACCCTCAACCAGCACAGGAGCAGGAGGCTCAACAGAAGGCACAAGTGGTACCTCATACCTCCGCAATAATGACCGATGGAAGACATTATGGATAGCAAAGGATGCTGGGAGGTCCAAACGAAAAGACACAGGGTTAAGAATTTCCAAAATCTTATAAGGACCGATGAACCGAGGCTTAAACTTAGGAGAAGAGACCCTCATAGGGACAAAACGGGAGGACAACCACACCAAGTCCCCAACACGAAGACGAGGACCAACACGACGATGGCGATTAGCAAAACGTTGAGTCTTCTCCTGGGACAACTCCAAATTGTCCACCACCTGCCCCCAAATACGATGCAACCTATCCACCATGGTATCCACTCCAGGACAATCCGAAGACTCCACCTGACCAGATGAAAAACGAGGATGGAACCCTGAATTGCAAAAGAAAGGGGAGACCAAAGTGGCAGAACTGGCCCGATTATTAAGGGCAAACTCAGCCAACGGCAAAAAGGAGACCCAGTCATCCTGATCAGCAGACACGAAACACCTCAAATAAGTCTCCAAGGTCTGATTAGTACGTTCCGTCTGGCCATTTGTCTGGGGATGAAATGCAGACGAAAAAGACAAATCAATGCCCATCCTGGCACAAAACGCCCGCCAAAATCTGGACACAAACTGGGATCCCCTGTCGGAAACGATATTCTGCGGAATACCATGCAGCCGAACCACATTCTGAAAAAACAGGGGCACCAACTCAGATGAGGAAGGCAGCTTGGGCAAGGGCACCAAATGAACCATCTTAGAAAAGCGGTCACACACCACCCAAATGACGGACATCTTCTGAGAAACAGGGAGATCAGAAATAAAATCCATAGAGATGTGTGTCCAAGGCCTCTTAGGAACAGGCAAGGGCAACAACAACCCACTAGCCCGAGAACAACAAGGCTTGGCCCGAGCACAAACATCGCAAGACTGCACAAAAGTACGCACGTCCCGAGACAGGGAAGGCCACCAGAAGGACCTAGCCACCAAATCTCTGGTACCAAAAATTCCCGGATGACCTGCCAACGCAGAAGAATGAACCTCCGAGATGACTCTATTGGTCCACTCATCCGGCACAAACAATCTACCAGGCGGACAACGATCAGGCCGATCCGCCTGAAACTCTTGTAAAGCACGTCGCAGGTCTGGGAAGACAGCAGACAATATCACCCCATCCTTAAGTATACCCGTAGGTTCAGAATCACCAGGGGAATCAGGTTCAAAACTTCTAGAAAGGGCATCCGCCTTCACATTCTTAGTACCCGGCAGATACGAAACCACAAAATCAAACCGGGAGAAAAACAACGACCAGCGCGCCTGTCTAGGATTCAGACGTCTGGCTGACTCAAGATAAATCAAATTTTTGTGATCAGTCAAGACCACCACCTGATGTTTAGCACCCTCAAGCCAATGACGCCACTCCTCGAATGCCCACTTCATCGCCAAAAGCTCCCGATTACCGACGTCATAATTTCGCTCGGCGGGTGAAAATTTTCGAGAAAAGAACGCACAAGGTCTCATCACTGAACAATCTGAACTTTTCTGCGACAAAACCGCCCCCGCTCCGATCTCGGAAGCATCAACTTCCACCTGAAAAGGAAGAGAAACATCAGGCTGGCACAACACCGGAGCAGAAGAAAAACGGCGCTTAAGCTCCCGAAAGGCCTCCACAGCAGCAGGAGACCAATCTGCAACATCAGCACCCTTTTTAGTCAAATCAGTCAAAGGCCTGACAACGCTAGAAAAACCAGTTATGAATCGACGATAAAAGTTAGCAAAGCCCAAAAATTTCTGAAGGCCCTTAAGAGAAGTCGGTTGCGTCCAGTCACAAATAGCCCGAACCTTCACAGGATCCATCTCAATAGAAGAGGGGGAAAAAATGTACCCCAAAAAAGAAATCTTCTAAACCCCAAAAACACACTTTGAACCTTTAACAAACAGAGAATTGGTCCGCAAAACCTGAAAAACCCTCCTAACTTGTTGAACATGAGATTCCCAGTCATCCGAAAAAATCAAGATATCGTCCAAATACACAATCATAAATTTATCCAGATATTCACGGAAAATATTGTGCATAAAAGACTGAAAGACCGAAGGGGCATTTGACAGACCAAAAGGCATCACCAAATACTCAAAATGGCCCTCGGGCGTATTAAATGCGGTTTTCCACTCATCCCCCTGCTTAATTCGCACCAAATTATACGCACCGCGAAGATCAATCTTAGAGAACCACTTCGCCCCCTCAATGCGAGCAAATAAATCTGTCAGCAATGGCAAAGGATATTGATACTTGACTGTGATCTTATTCAAGAGTCTATAATCAATACAAGGTCTCAAAGAACCATCACTTTTAGCTACGAAAAAGAACCCCGCTCCAAGAGGAGACGAAGAAGGACGAATATGTCCTTTTTCCAAGGACTCCCTAATATACTCTCGCATGGCAGCATGTTCAGGTACAGACAGATTGAATAGACGACCCTTAGGAAATTTACTGCCAGGGATCAAATCTATGGCGCAATCGCAATCTCTGTGAGGAGGAAGAGAATTAAGAGTAGACTCCTCAAAAACCTCACGATAATCAGACAAAAACTCAGGAATTTCAGAGGGAATAGATGAAGCAATGGAGACCAAAGGTGTGTCCCCATGATTTCCCTGACATCCCCAGCTTAGTACAGACATTGTTTTCCAGTCAAGGACTGGGTTATGAGTTTGCAACCATGGCAATCCCAGCACCAACACATCATGTTGATTATACAGTACAAGGAAGCGAATCACCTCCTGATGGTCTGGAGTCATACGCATAGTCACTTGTGTCCAGTATTGTGGTTTATTACTAGCCAATGGTGTAGAATCAATACCCTTTAAAGGTATAGGAACTTCCAGAGGCTCTAGATCAAACCCACAGCGCCTGGCAAAGGACCAATCCATAAGACTCAAAGCGGCGCCAGAATCCACATACGCATCCGCAACAATAGAAGATAACGAACAAATTAGAGTTACAGACAAAATAAACTTGGACTGCAAAGTGCCAATAGCTGAGGATTTATCAACTTTTTTTGTTCGTTTAGAGCATGCTGATATAACATGAGTAGAATTTCCACAATAGAAGCACAATTGATTTTTGCGCCTGTAAATCTGTCGTTCGCTTCTGGACAGAAAGCTATCACATTGCATACTCTGTGGTGCCTCTTCAGAAGACACCGCCAACTGGTGCACAGGTTTGCGTTCCCGTAAACGCCGATCAATCTGAATTGCCATTGTCATGGACTCATTCAGACCAGTAGGCGCAGGAAACCCCACCATGACGTCTTTTACAGCATCAGAGAGACCTTCTCTGAAAATTGCCGCCAGAGCGCACTCATTCCACTGAGTAAGCACAGACCATTTTCAAAATTTTTGGCAATATATTTCGGCTTCATCTTGCCCCTGAGAGAGGGCTATTAGGGCTTTCTCAGCCTGAATCTCCAAATTTGGTTCCTCATAAAGCAACCCCAAAGCCAGAAAAAACGCATCCACATTGAGCAACGCAGGATCCCCTGGTGCCAATGAAAATGCCCAATTTTGGGGGTCACCCCGTAGTAAAGAAATAACAATTTTTACTTGCTGGGCAGGATCTCCAGCAGAATGAGATCTCAGCGAAAAAAACAATTTACAATTGTATTTAAAATTTAGAAAACAAGATCGATCTCCAGAAAAAAACTCCGGTATAGGAATTTTAGGTTCAGACCGAGGAGCATGTAACAAAAAATCTTGTATATTCTGAACTTTAGAGGCAAGATTATTCAAATTGTTAGCCAGACTCTGGGGATCCATATTTCAACAGATAAAGTCTGAGCCATTCAGGGGTTAAGAGGAGAGGAAAACAGGAGACTGCAATTAGAGCTGGAGTGCAACTTCAGAGGAAGGAAAAAAAAAAAAAAAAGGTTTCACACAGTTCCTTTTCTCTCCTGCTTCAGCCTATAGATTAAACATTTGGGCTGGCCATACTGTTATGGTTTCCAATGGCAAGGAAACATCAGAAGCATAGAATAAACGGACAAGCTCTCGGGTGATGGAAACTAGAGCTGACCGCGATGCTAAACCTACACACCACACTAGAAGTAGCCAGGGGGCATTCCTGCGTTGTCTCTAGATGCCGCGCGCCAGCCGGAGAACTAACTACCCCTGGTAGAAGAAAACACAGTCCTGGCTTGCCTCCAGAGAATGTCCCCACAGGAGATAGCAGCCCCCCACATATAATAACGGTGAGAGCAGATGAAAAGACACACGTAGTATGAAAGCAGATTTAGCACAGAGAGGCCCGCTAACTAAATAGCAGAAAGATACAACAGAGGACTTCGCGGTCAGCTGCAAAACCCTTCAAAACACCATCCTGAAATTACCTTAACTCATGTGACAACTCATGCCACTGGAGTGGTAATTTCAGCCCAACAAGAGCTTCCAGCTGCAGAGATTCACATAAGTGCAAACTGGACAAAACATACAAAAATAGACTTAAGGACTAAAGTGTCCAACTTAGCTGAGCAGAAAACTGGGAGCAGGAACATGCAACAGAATCACTCTGGATACATTGATGGCCAGCATTAGAATGACTGAGGAGCAAGGTTAAATAGGATACTCCCACATCCTGATAGGAACAGGTGAACTGAAGGCAAAGCTTGCAGGACACCAGTACCACAAGAGACCACCGGGGGAGCCCACGAACCGAATCACAACAATGGGCCATGCGTTATCAGTGTACTGTCCATGTGCCATCAGTGTACGGTTCGTATTCAGTCCGTGCGTTATCAGTTTATGGTTCGTGTGTCATCAGTACACAGTCCGTGTATCATCAGTGTACACTCCGTGTGCCCGCTTTTACCATCAGTTATCACTGGTGGTTTTCACAGATGGATAAATAAATGATGAAGCCTCTGCTATACTTTGCAATGTTAATCACAGGCAGCACACGGATTGCGCACTGACTGTATACTAATTCTACCCGTGTGATATGTTTTTTTTCTGGACCCATAGTCTTGTATTAGCACTTTTCATATGTTGTACTGTAAAAAAAAATGGACAAATCTCCGTAAGTTTTGCACAGACACACAGTCCATGAAAAATCACGGATATGTGGACTGCCTCATAGACTATAATGGTTACCTGTAGTTGTGAAAAATATGGATAGAATTTGTACGTGTAACACTGACGGCTACATGAGACTGTTGTCTGACTAGCCAATTGGGGGAGTGACCACTTACAGTGCCTAGGGCAGCATGAATGCCAAATACGGCACTGCCTGTGGACAGCGCTTGATTGGAGCCAGTTTCATCCTACAACAGGACAATGACCCAAAGCACCCCTCTAAATTATGCAAGAACTATTTAGGTAAGACGCAGGCAGCTGGTGTTCTACCTGTAATGGAGTGGCCAGCGCAGTCACCAGATCTCAACCCCATTGAGCTGTTGTGGGAGCAGCTTGACCGTATGGTACGCAAAAAGCAACCATCAAGCCAAACCAACTTGTAGGAGGGGCTTCTGGAAGCATGGGGTGAAATTTCTCTAGATTACCTCAGCAAATTAACTGCTAGAATGCCAATGGCCTGCAATGCTGTAATTGCTTCAAAGGGAGCATTCTTTGACGAAAGCATAATTTGAAGGAGAAAAATATTATTTCAAATAAAAATCTTTTTTTCGAACCTTGTCAATGTCTGGACTAGATTTTCAATTCATTTGGCCACTCATTTGGTTAATAAAAGTATGAGTTTTATGGAAAACACAAAATTATCTGGGTGACCCTACACTTTTGAATGGTAGTGTAAAAGAGACTGAGCGTGCGGGAATGGGGCTTTTAGCGGGTACCCAGCGTGTGAGACTAGAGAAGGTTGACTCCCTCTCCGGTGACCGATGCCAACCTGCAGGCCCTCGTTACACCCTTCCATTCCCCATGCATACAGACTGTGTACCTTCAGAGACCTTTTCCCTGCTACCTACTGACCTCAACAGTACTAACCGGTCTGTACCTCTGACAACTACTGACACACTATGCAGTACTGATTAGTAGGGTTGAGCGACTTTTGCTTTTTAAGGATCGAGTCGGGTTTCGCGAAACCCGACCTTGTCAAAAGTCGAGTCGAGTGAAATTGTCTGATTATCGCGCAAAGTCGGGGATCGACCGAAACACGAAACCCGATGTAAGTCAATGGGGAATCAAAGTCGGCAGTGAGTGGAGGACAGGAAATCACCTACAGTGCCCATTTTAATGTCAAAAACATCAATTCTTGTCACTTAAGCTTGTACATCTCAATTTACCTTATAATAATAGCTAGGCATTGAAAATTGGGGGTCATTTGGCTAAAGTTGTGGGGGGGGGGGGTAGGGCTGGCTCAAGTTTTTCGTAGGCCCAGGAAACGCGGACTACGTCACGGCGGTGGAGCAGGGAGAGGTAAGTATTTCAACTTTGAAAGTGCTGTGATCCTGATCAAGCAGGGGGGGCCCACTCGTTCGCATTGGCACTGGCACAGGGCCCCTCAAAGTACGGCGGTGTGTTTGCATGGCGGGGGGCGCCTCCCACCGGCAGCGAAACTTTTGTGTACTCTGAGGGGCCCTGTGCCAGTGACGTCGCCAACGAGTATGCCCCCCACCTGATGAAGGAACCTGCACTTTCATCTGCACCTTCCTCTTTGTCACCGTGTAAGGTGGTATAGGATGCGGGAAGGGGAACCTGACTTTCAGCAGGGTCAGATTCTGGCTGTGTAGAGTGCAAGGAGAATGTAGTGGTCTGGGTCAATGTACCAGGAGACTCATATAGCAGTGGATGGGCAATGGGCAGGATGAGAAGGAAGCACAGTTAGTAGGCCCAAATAATAAAGTAGGCTAAATGCAATTCAAATGTGGTAACAGGACTAAACAGGCAGCATTGCTTTGTTCAGTGGAGGACAACTGTAATGAGTGGCAGACACAGTTAGTAGGCCCAAGTAATAAAGTGTGCCAAATGCAGTTCAAAACTGGTAACAGGAGTAAACAGGCGGCACTGCTTTGTTCAGTGGAGGAGAACAACAAGCAGCGGCAGACACCGTTAGTAGGCCCAACCAAACAAGTAGGCCAAATGCAGTTTCATATCTGATCTAGGCCAAAAGCCTGAAGATTGAAGCTCAGCTTTATTCAGTGGAGGAGACAAGCGAGGGGCAGCAGACACCGTTACTAGGGTCCAACCAAACAAGTAGCCCAAATGCAGTTTAATATCTGATCTAGGCCGAAAGCCTGAAGATTGAAGCTCAGCTTTATTCAGTGGAGGAGACAAGCGAGGGGCAGCAGACACCGTTACTAGGGTCCAACCAAACAAGTAGCCCAAATGCAGTTTAATATCTGATCTAGGCCGAAAGCCTGAAGATTGAAGCTCAGCTTTATTCAGTGGAGACAAGCAAGGGGCAGCAGACACCGTTACTAGGGCCAAACCAAATGAGTAGGCCAAATGCAGTTTAATATTTAAAATGTAGGTCGAAAGCCTGAAGATTGAAGCTCAGGAAAACCAACACAGGACAACACCAAGGTGCGGCAGACACCGTTACTTGGCCCACCCAAACTAGTAGCACAAATGCATTTTAAAATTCTAAATACAGGCCGAAAGCCTGAAGATTGAAGCTCAGGAAAACCAACACAGGACAACACCAAGGTGCGGCAGACACCGTTACTAGGCCCACCCAAACTAGTAGCCCAAATGCAGTTTAATATTTAAAATGTAGGCCGAAAGCCTGAAGATTGAAGCTCAGGAAAACCAAACAGGAGAAAACCCAGGAGCGGCAGACACCGTTACTACGCCCAACCAAAGTAGTAGGCCAAATGCAGTTTAATATTTAAAATGTAGGCCAAAAGCCTGAAGATTGAAGCTAAGGAAAACCAACACAGGACAACACCAAGGTGTGGTAGACACCGTTACTAGGCCCACCCAAACTAGTAGCACAAATGCAGTTTAAAATTCTAAATACAGGCTGAAAGCCTGAAGATTGAAGCTCAGCTTTTTCAGTGGAGGACAGCGGTATTGAGTGGCGCAGACAGACAAAGGTAGTATGTGTTAAATGAAAAAGTTGGCTCTATGCAGTTTTAAATTGGTTACAGTGGTACACAGGCAGCATTGGTGTGGTCAGCGGAGGACGATTGCAAGGAAGGACCGCAGACAGACTTCCTAGGCCTAAAATAAAAAAGCAGTCTCTATGCAGGTTTAAATAGGCTACAGGGGTACACAGGCAGCATTGGTGTGGTCAGCAGAGGACGATTGCAAGGAGGGACCGCAGACAGACCTCCTAGGCCTAAAATAAAAAAGCAGGCTCTATGCAGGTTTAAATAGGCAACAGGGGTACACAGGCAGTGTGGTCAGCGGAGGACGATTGCACCAAGGGGCAGACACAGTTAGTAGGCCAAAAAAGTAATAGGCAAAATGCAGTTAAAAATCGGTTACAGGAGTACGCAGGCGGCCTAGCTTTGTTCAGTGGAGGGCAACTGTAAGGAGTGTCTAACACTGTTAGTAGGCCAAAATTATAAAGTGAGGTTAATGATGACCGGATCATACAGCTTTGTATGAAAATCCCTATGTATTATAATTGCCAGACCTGAAATAACCTATTGTGTCCCCCCATTTCCTTGTAGATTGTAAGCTTGCGAGCAGGGACCTCACTCCTAATGTCACTGTTTAAATTGTCTTAACCTGTATTGAATTTATTGTTTGTACATGTCCCCGCTTAATTGTAAAGTGCTGCGGAATATGTTGGTGCTATATAAATAAAAATTATTATTATTAATATAATGTGTTGCCACAAAAAAATTTCACAAATAAATAGGTGGCATACCTAGGTACAGGGGTGGGCTCCTCTGCTGACTTGCAGACAGTGGTAGTTGGCGCAAAGTATGAACTGGTGTAAATGTAGGACAGGGCCCCTGAATATTTTTAATAGCATCAATCATGTCAAGAAATTGGTATTGGCAGTGCCATTGAAGGATTTAACAGCACAGACTAAACAGTGGTGGAGCAGTAAGAGGAAATTTTGCAAGTGGTAGAGCACTGTTTGAGCTGAGGTGGGGGAACACTCTCTCGTGGGCGGCGGTACTGGCCCAGGGCCCCTCATGTTACGACGGTGTGTCTGATGTTGGGTGTGCACCATGTTATGATCCTTAGTGGTTGAGGATCACAAATTACTCCAGCTAAGTAACAAACATAGGACAAGCTCTAGGGAGGTGGCAAACTGGACTGACCGCAAATCTGAACCTATCCAAACACACTAGAAGTAGCCGGTGAACGTGCTTAAAAATCCTAGACGTCTCGAGCCAGCCTGAGGAACTAACTACCGCTAGAGAGAAAGAAAGACCTCTCTTGCCTCCAGAGAAATAATCCCCAAAGATATAGAAGCCCCCAACAGATAATAACAGTGAGGTAAGAGGAAGGCACATACACAGGGGTGAAAGCAGATTCAGCAAATGAGGCCCACTAATACTAGATAGCAGAAAATAGAAAAGGGAATCTATGCGGTCAGTAAAAAACCCTTACAAAATATCCACACTGAGATTTCAAGAACCCCCACACCAACTCACGGTGTGGGGGGAGAAACTCAGTCCCCTAGAGCAACCAGCAAGCGAGGAAATCACATTTTAGCGAGCTGGACTAAAAACATAATGAACACTGATAATCAAAAAATGATCAAACAAAAACTTAGCTTGTCTTGGAGAGACTGGGAGCAAGGTAGACACAAGGAATCTGAAGAGCACTGAATACATTGATAGCAGGCAAGGAACTGAGTCTCCAGGTGAGCTAAATAGGAAACCAACCAAGGATAACGAACCAGCTGATGCAGCCAACCTGCAGAAAGACAACACTACACAGTACCGCTTGTGACCACTAGAGGGAGCCCAAAAATAGAATTCACAACAGTACCCCCCCCTTGAGGAGGGGTCACCGAACCCTCATCAAGACCCCCAGGGCGATCAGGATGAGCCGCGTGGAAGGCACGAACCAAATCGGCCGCATGAACATCAGAGGCGACAACCCAGGAATTATCCTCCTGACCATAGCCCTTCCACTTAACCAAATACTGAAGCCTCCGTCTAGAGATACGAGAATCCAAAATCTTCTCCACCACGTACTCCAATTCGCCCTCGACCAGCACCGGAGCAGGAGGCTCAACAGAAGGAACCACAGGTACCACATACCTCCGCAACAAAGACCTATGGAACACATTATGAATGGCAACCGATGCTGGGAGATCCAAACGAAAAGACACCGGGTTAAGGATTTCCAAGATCTTATAAGGACCGATGAAGCGAGGCTTGAATTTAGGAGAAGAGACCTTCATAGGAACATACCGAGAAGACAGCCACACCAAATCCCCAACACGAAGTCGGGGACCCACACCGCGGCGGCGGTTGGCAAAGCGCTGAGCCTTCTCCTGTGACAACCTCAAATTGTCCATCACATGGTTCCAAATCTGCTGCAACCTATCCACCACAGAATCCACCCCAGGACAGTCAGAAGGCTCAACCTGACCCGAGGAAAAACGAGGATGGAAACCAGAATTGCAGAAAAAAGGCGAAACCAAAGTAGCAGAACTAGCCCGATTATTAAGGGCAAACTCGGTCAATGGCAAAAAAGTCACCCAATCATCCTGATCAGCAGAAACAAAACATCTCAAATAAGTTTCCAACGTCTGATTAGTTTGCTCGGTTTGGCCATTAGTCTGAGGATGGAAGGCTGACGAAAAAGACAAATCAATGCCCATCTTAGCACAAAAGGTCCGCCAAAACCTGGACACAAACTGGGATCCTCTATCAGACACAATATTTTCAGGAATGCCGTGCAAGCGAACCACATTCTGAAAAAATAGAGGAACCAAATCGGAGGAAGAAGGCAACTTAGGCAAGGGCACCAAATGGACCATCTTGGAAAAACGATCACACACCACCCAGATGACAGACATTTTCTGAGATACTGGAAGATCCGAAATATAATCCATGGAAATGTGCATCCAAGGCCTTTTCGGAACAGGCAAAGGCAAAAGCAAACCGCTGGCACGAGAACAACAAGGCTTAGCTCGAGCACAAATCCCACAAGACTGCACAAAGGAATGCACATCCCGAAACAAAGAAAGGCCACCAGAAGGACCTAGCCACCAAATCTCTGGTACCAAAAATCCCAGGATGACCCGCCAACACCGAAGAATGAACCTCGGAAATAACTCTGCTGGTCCATCTATTTGGGACAAACAGTCTCTCTGGTGGACAACGGTCAGGTCTATCCGCCTGAAATTTCTGCGGCACTCGTCGCAAATCTGGGGAAATGGCAGACAAAATCACTCCCTCTCTGAGAATACCAGCCGGCTCAGAAACTCCCGGAGAGTCAGGCACAAAACTCCTAGAAAGTGCATCAGCTTTCACGTTCTTCGAACCAGGCAGGTATGAGACCACGAAGTTGAAACGGGAGAAAAACAACGACCAACGAGCCTGTCTAGGATTCAGGCGCTTGGCAGATTCAAGGTAAATCAGATTATTGTGATCAGTCAAGACCACCACACGATGCTTAGCTCCTTCAAGCCAATGTCGCCACTCCTCAAATGCCCACTTCATAGCCAACAATTCCCGATTACCAACATCATAATTCCGCTCGGCAGGCGAAAACTTTCTTGAAAAGAAAGCACATGGCTTCATCACAGAGCCATCAGAGCTTCTCTGCGACAAAACAGCCCCTGCTCCAATCTCAGAAGCATCATCCTCGCCCTGGAAGGGGAGAGAGACATCTGGCTGACATAAGACTGGAGCTGAAGAAAACCGGTGCTTCAGCTCCCGAAAGGCCTCCACGGCCGCAGGAGACCAATTAGTCACATCAGAACCCTTCTTGGTCAAATCCGTCAAAGGTTTAACCACGCTAGAAAAATTAGTGATGAAACGACGGTAAAAATTAGCAAAACCCAAGAACTTCTGAAGGCTCTTAACAGACGTGGGCTGAGTCCAGTCATGAATAGCCTGGACCTTGACTGGGTCCATCTCCACAGTAGAAGGAGAAAAAATAAAACCCAAAAAGGAGACCTTCTGTACTCCGAAGAGGCATTTTGAGCCCTTCACAAATAAAGCATTAGCACGCAGGACCTGAAACACCATCCTGACCTGCTTCACATGGGACTCCCAATCATCAGAAAAGACCAAAATGTCATCCAGATAAACAATCATAAATTTATCCAGATATTCTCGGAAGATGTCATGCATGAAGGACTGAAACACAGAAGGAGCATTAGGGAGTCCAAAAGGCATCACTAAGTACTCAAAATGGCCTTCTGGCGTATTAAATGCTGTTTTCCATTCATCTCCCTGCTTAATGCGCACAAGGTTATACGCACCACGGAGATCTATCTTGGTGAACCTACTGGCACCCTTAATCCGAGCAAACAAATCAGACAATAGTGGCAAAGGATACTGAAATTTGACTGTGATTTTATTCAGAAGATGATAATCTATACAAGGTCTCAAAGAACCGTCCTTCTTTGCCACAAAAAAAAATCCTGCACCAAGAGGGGAAGAGGATGGGCGAATATGTCCCTTCTCCAAAGACTCCTTTATATAACTCCGCATCGCGGCATGCTCTGGTATAGACAAATTAAAAAGTCGTCCCTTAGGGAATTTACTACCAGGAATTAAATTTATAGCACAGTCACAATCCCTATGAGGAGGCAGGGCACAGGACCTGGGCTCATCAAATACATCCTGGTAGTCAGACAAAAACTCAGGGACCTCAGAAGGAGTGGAAGAAGCAATAGACACCAACGAAGTATCGCCATGAATTCCCTGACAACCCCAACTTGACACAGACATAGCTTTCCAATCTAAAACTGGATTATGAGCTTGCAGCCATGGCAGACCCAAAACGACAACATCATGCAAATTATGCAGAACAAGAAAGCGAATCACCTCCTGATGTACGGGAGTCATGCACATGGTCATTTGCGTCCAATACTGAGGCTTATTCTCAGCCAATGGCGTAGCATCAATTCCCCTCAGAGGAATAGGAAATTCCAAAGGCTCCAGGACAAAACCACAGTGCCTGGCAAACGACAAATCCATCAGATTCAGGGCAGCACCCGAATCCACAAAAGCCATAACCGGGTAGGACGATAAAGAACAAATCAAAGTAACAGACAAAATAAATTTAGGCTGTATAGTACCAATGGTGACAGGTTTAGCGATTTTTTTTAAGCGTTTAGAGCATGCTGAGATAACATGAGTAGAATCACCACAGTAAAAGCACAACCCATTTTGACGTCTATGACTTTGACGCTCAATTCTGGTCAGAGTTCGGTCACATTGCATAGACTCAGGTCTCTGTTCAGAAAATACCGCCAAAGGATGAGCAGATTTGCGCTCCCGCAAACGCCGATCAACCTGAATGGCTAAAGCCATAGAATCACTCAGACTTGCAGAGGTGGGAAACCCCACCATAACATTCTTAACGGCCTCAGAAAGACCTTCTCTGAAATTTGCAGCCAGGGCACACTCATTCCATTGATTAAGCACCGACCATTTCCGAAATTTTTGACAATACACCTCTGCTTCATCCTGACCCTGAGAGATAGCCAGCAACGCTTTTTCTGCCTGATTCTCAAGATTAGGCTCCTCATAAAGCAGTCCAAGAGCCAGAAAAAATGCATCTACATTAAGCAATGCAGGATCTCCTGGCGCCAGAGAGAAAGCCCAATCTTGAGGGTCGCCACGCAACAAGGAGATAACAATTTTAACTTGCTGAGCGGAATCACCAGAGGAACGAGGTCTCAGAGATAGAAATAACTTACAATTATTCTTAAAATTTAGAAACCTAGATCTATCTCCAGAAAACAACTCAGGAATGGGTATCTTTGGCTCTGACATAGGGCTATGAATAACAAAATCCTGAATACTTTGCACCCGTGCAGTAAGATGATCCACACTAGAAGTCAGAGTCTGAACATTCATGTCTGCAGCTGAGCTCAAAACCACCCAGAGTTCAAGGGGATGAAAGAAGCTAAACAGACTGCAGCAAAGGAAAAGCGGGAGGAGGAAAAAAAAAAAAATGTACTCAGGTCTTCTTTTTTATCCCACTTCTGCGATGCATTAAACACTTTTTGGCCTGCTATACTGTTATGATCCTTAGTGGTTGAGGATCACAAATTACTCCAGCTAAGTAACAAACATAGGACAAGCTCTAGGGAGGTGGCAAACTGGACTGACCGCAAATCTGAACCTATCCAAACACACTAGAAGTAGCCGGTGAACGTGCCTAAAAATCCTAGACGTCTCAAGCCAGCCTGAGGAACTAACTACCCCTAGAGAGAAAGAAAGACCTCTCTTGCCTCCAGAGAAATAATCCCCAAAGATATAGAAGCCCCAACAGATAATAACGGTGAGGTAAGAGGAAGGCACATACACAGGGGTGAAAGCAGATTCAGCAAATGAGGCCCACTAATACTAGATAGCAGAAAATAGAAAAGGGAATCTATGCGGTCAATAAAAAACCCTTACAAAATATCCACACTGAAATTTCAAGAACCCCCACACCAACTCACGGTGTGGGGGGAGAAACTCAGTCCCCTAGCAACCAGCAAGCGAGGAAATCACATTTTAGCGAGCTGGACTAAAAACATAATGAACACTGATAATCAAAAAATGATCAAACAAAAACTTAGCTTGTCTTGGAGAGACTGGGAGCAAGGTAGACACAAGGAATCTGAAGAGCACTGAATACATTGATAGCAGGCAAGGAACTGAGTCTCCTGGTGAGCTAAATAGGAAACCAACCAAGGATAACGAACCAGCTGATGCAGCCAACCTGCAGAAAGACAACACTACACAGTACCGCTTGTGACCACTAGAGGGAGCCCAAAAATAGAATTCACAACAGCACCACCACCGCCAGAGACACTTCATTGTACTATGAGGGACCCTGTGCCAGTGCCGTCTCCCAAAAGTGGGCACACCCACCTGTTCAGCCAAACGGCACTCGCACGGGTGCTTGCGCCAAGTGGTGACCACGGCCCCGTGGGGCAAATCAGCCCATTTAGGGAGGTGTAAAAATGGCATATGGTGGACATACAGCAGCTGCAAATGGAGAAATTGGAGCAGTCCGTAAGACAAGACCAAAAGCAAGACCTTTTTACAGGAAAGCTAGGTGTCAGCAGGGAAAGGTGGGGCAAAATAATTAGAAATCCATGATTGGTTCATTTTAATGAAGGTTAGATCATCAACATTTTGGGTTGTCAGACGAGTCCTTTTTTCAGTCAGTATTGAACCAGCAGCACTGAATACTCTTTCTGATAGCACACTAGCAGCTGGGCAAGCAAGCTCCTGTAATGCATATTCTGCCAATTCAGGCCAGGTGTCTATTTTAGATGCCCAGTAATCAAATGGGAATGACGTGTGAGGGAGAACATTGATAAGGGAGGAAAAATAGTTAGTATTCATACTGGACAAATGTTGTCTCCTGTCACTTTGAATTGATGCAGCAGTACCTGTCGTGTCTGCGGTCATTGCGAAATCACTCCACAACCTGGTCATAAAACCCCTCTGTCCAACGCCACTTCTGATTTGTGCACCTCTAACACCTCTGCCATGTTGCCCCCTGCAGCTCGTGTGAGAACCATCACCGCCGCTGTGTGCTGGGAATGCCTGAACCAAGCGGTCTACAAGAGTTGCTTGTTTGGTAGCCAATATTTGCTCAAGGTTCTCATGTGGCATGATATTTTGCAATTTCTCTTTATAGCGTGGATCCAGGAGGCAGGCCAACCAGTAATCATCATCGGTCATCATTTTGATAATGCGGGGGTCCCTTTTTAGGATACGCAAGGCATAATCCACCATGTGGGCCAATGTTCCAGGTAACAAGTCACTGCTTGTGCTGGGTTGAGGAGCACTTTCTGGCAAATCAACATCACTTGTCTCCCTCAAAAACCCTGTACCTGACCCTGCAACGCCACCAGTTTCTATTGCCCCTGAGAAGCTTCCTCCTCCCATAAATATTCATCCCCATCATCCTCCTCGTCCTCGTCCTCCTCCTCTTCGTCCGCCACCTCGTCCAGGAGACTTCCCAGAACAGACAATGGCTGACTGTCATCAAGTCTTCCCTCGTCCTCGGCTGCAGACGCCTGCTCCTTTATGTGCGTCAAACTTTGCATCAGCAGACGCATTAGGGGGATGCTCATGCTTATGATGGCGTTGCCTGCACTAACCAGGCGTGTGCATTCCTCTAAACACTGAAGGACTTGACACAGGTCTTGTAGCTTCGACCACTGCACACCTGACAACTCCATGTCTGCCATCCAACTGCCTGCCCGTGTATGTGTATCCTCCCACAAATACATAACAGCACGCCTCTGTTCGCACAGCCTCTGAAGCATGTGTAGTGTGGAGTTCCACCTTGTTGCAACGTCAATAATTAGGCGGTGCTGGGGAAGCTTCAAAGATCGCTGATGGTTCTGCATACGGCTGGAGTGTACGGGCGAACGGCGAATGTGCGAGCAAAGTCTTTGCAACTTCAGGAGCAAGGCGGGTAACCCCGGATAACTTTTCAGGAAGCACTGCACCACGAGGTTCAAGGTGTGAGCCAGGCAAGGAATGAGTTTCAGTTGTGAAAGGGCTATAGCAGCCATAAAATTCCTTCCGTTATCACTGACTACCTTGCCTGCCTCAAGATGTACAGCCCAGCCATTACTGAGTTTCTTGCTGCAAGAACTCGGCCAGAACTTCCGCAGTGTGTCTGTTGTCGCCCAAACACTTCATTTCCAACACAGCCTGCTGACACTTACCACTAGCTGTTCCATAATGGGACACCTCATGTGCAACACTGGCAGCTGCGGATGGAGTGGTCGTGCGACTGCGGTCTGTGGACGAGCTCTCACTTCTGCTGGAGGACGAGGAGGAGGGGTGGCGAACACCTACAGCCAACTGTTTCCTAGACCGTGGGCTAGGCAGAACTGTCCCATTGGGGCTGTCCCCTGTGGACCCTGCATCCACCACATTAACCCAGTGTGCCGTGATGGACACGTAACATCCCTGGCCATGCCTACTGGTCCATGCATCTGTTGTGAAGTGCACCTTTCTACTGACAGATTGCCTGAGTGCATGGACAATGTGGTCTTTCACATGCTGGTGGAGGGCTGGGATGGCTTTCCTTGCAAAGAAGTGTTGACTGGGTAGGTCATAGCGTGGTACTGCGTAGGCCATCAGGGCTTTGAAAGCTTCGCTTTCAACCAACCGGTAGGGCATCATCTCTAACGAGATTAGTCTAGCTATGTGGGCGTTCAAACCCTGTGTACACGGATGAGAGGCTGAGTACTTCCTTTTCCTAACGAGAGTCTCTTGTAGGGTGAGCTGGACTGGAGAGCTGCATATGGTGGAACTAGCGGAGGTGGTGGTGGACATGGCAGACTGAGAGAGGGTTGGTGATGGTATTCTTGCTGTTGGCCTACATACAGTGTTTCCTACCAATAACCTGGTGATTCTCTGACTGCTTTGGCCTTGCGACGATACCTCCACATTTGCTGCAGGTGGTGTCGTAAACGGTGGGCTTATAGTGAGAGAAGGAATGTTGCGTTGCTGACTAGCTTCATTGTGAGCGGGTGCAACAACGTTACGTGACATTTGGTAGTTAGTCCAGGCTTGCAAGTGCATGGCGGTTAAATGTCTACGCATGCAAGTTTTATTTAAATTTTTGCAATTCTGACCTCTGCTAAAGTTCCTTGAGCATTTCTTACAGATCACTTTGCACTGATCATTCGGATCTTGGTTAAAAAAGTGCCAGACTGCACTTTTCCTACTATCGAATACCTTTTCAGGCATTGCACACTGTGCTACTTTAACCAGATGGCCACTCTGTCCTACAACTGTTTTGGTTTTGACACACGTTTTTGGCCAGATACGGGCCTGCCAGATGAAAGCTGTTGTGATGTTGATGCCTGCTGCGGCTCCTCCTCTTCCGCTTCAGAGCTACTGCCAGCGGCACCCTGTTCCCCCAATGGCTGCCAATCGGGGTCAACAACTGAGTCATCTATCACCTCCTCTTCTATGTCCTGTGTACCTTCCTCTGTGTCACCGTGTAAGCCGGTGTTATAGCGTTCGGGACGGGGCACCATAGTCTCATCAGGGTCAGATTCTGGCTTGGTACCCTGCGAGGGCAATGTTGTGATCTGAGTCAATGGATTAGCATAATAATCTAGCTGTGGCTGTGCATCTGTGCACTCCATGTCCGATTCATCTTGTAATGGGCATGGCATGTTAACAATTTCCCTTTCTAACCCGCTCACGGTATGTGTAAAGCGCTCTATGGAGTAACCTGTTGTGTCGCCTGACGCATCCTTCACTGTTGTTTTGGGGGAAGGACACAAGGAATCAACTTGTTCCTGCCCTCGAGCATCCACCGACGACTGGCTACTTTTCAATTTTGAACTATCCGAAGAGGAGGCGAAAAAGCTAGAGTCAGCAAGGAAAGCCAAAACTTTTTCCTTCTGCTCCGGCTTTAACAGCGGATTTCCTACTCCCAGAAAAGGTAGCATTCGAGGCCTTGTGTAGCCGGACGATGACGCTGGCTCAACAACTCGAGACTTAGGTGCTATTTTGATTTTCCCTCTACCACCCGATGCTCCACCAGCACCACCACCACCACCATCAGCATTACCAGATGGCAATGACCGCCCACAGCCACGACCTCTTCCACCAGCCTTCCTCATTCTTGGGAAAATATAACCAAACTAACAACCGTTATATGGTACTGAAAAACAAGGTAGAAGGTGTATGTTAACTTGTTGTGAATATAAATCTCCCTTTTTATGTGCGGGTGAGTGCTGAATAAATCAGGCCCACTGTATGACAGTATAGTTTCTGTGCAGAAAATGACTGACAGAGATACCACAGACAGGACTGGCACAGATGCACAGATTTGGCAATGTTATTCTCCCTTGTTTTTTTTAATATGGGAGACTAGTGAATAAATCAGGCCCACTATGTGACAGTATAGTTTCTGTGGCAGAAAATGACTGACAGAGATACCACAGACAGGACTGGCACAGATTTGGCAATGTTATTCTCCCTTTTTTTAATATGGAAGACTAGTGAATAAATCAGGCCCACTGTTTTACAGTATAGTTTCTTCTGTGGCACAAAATTACTGACAGAGATACCACAGACAGGACTGGCACAGATGTACAGATTTGGCAATGTTATTCTCCCTTTTTTTCATATGGGAGACTAGTGAATAAATCAGGCCCACTATGACAGTAAAGTTTCTGTGCCAGAAAATGACTAAAAGAGATACCACAGACAGGACTGGCACAGATGCACAGATTTGGCAATGTTATTCTCCCTTTTTTTTCATATGGGAGACTAGTGAATAAATCAGGCCCACTGTATGACAGTATAGTTTCTGTGGCAGAAAATGACTGACAGAGATACCACAGACAGGACTGGCACAGATGCACAGATTTGACAATGTTATTCTCCCTTTTTTTTAATATGGAAGACTAGTGAATAAATCAGGCCCACTGCTTTACAGTATAGTTTCTGTGGCACAAAATTACTGACAGATATATCACAGACAGGACTGGCACAGATGCACAGATTTGGCAATGTTAATCTCCCTTTATTTTTTTAATATGGGAGACTAGTGAATAAATCAGGCCCACTGTTTTACAATATAGTTTCTGTGGCAGAAAATGACTGACAGAGATACCACAGACAAGACTGGCGCAGATGCACTGATTAGCAATATAAATCTCCCTTTTCAGGTGTGGGACAGTGCAGAAAAATACAGGCCCACTGTTTTACACTACACAGTTTCAGGGGCAGAAAGTGGCTGGAAGATAAATATATATATATATTAAAAAAAAGGGACTGTACTACAATTACTATCTATAGACCCTACAAAGAAACCTTGCACAAAACGGGATATAGTTAAACAGTAAACTTTATTAAAGACTACAATATTAAAAATGACAAATATTAAAAAAGAGACGGAATTGCTATTTGAAGGTGACAACTACACCATAACCGCAGGTGAGAGGATAATGATAAGCTATACTCAAAGAAAAGATACGGTCATAGCAAAGAGAGCAAGTATGCTAGTAATATATGAAACAAATAACATTCAGCTGGTGAAAAACATCCAGCAAGCACATCCAAGCTACAAGCAAGACACTAAGTAACATTATTGAAGCATAATTACCTCAGACCTGCGGCACCACCCCAATTACTATCTCCCTACAATAATCTCTGAAAAGTATGGCAGGCAGCAATAAAAAGGACTGCTGCACACAAAAGTGTGGACAAACAATCAAGATAGCTGTGCAGAAAGGAAGGAGCAACAGGATTTGTGCTTTTAAAAAAGCAGTTGGTTTGCCCTGCGGCGTACAAACAGCAATGCAGCTATCAGGGAGCCTTCTAGGGCAGCCCAATAAGCTACAGAGCTGATGAAGAAAAATCTAGCCTCCACTGTCCCTGCAAACAAAAGATGGTGTTGGACAGTGGAAATCGCTACAGCACAAGCGGTTTGGGGGTTAATGTACCCTGCCTAACGCTATCCCTGCTTCTGACGAAGCGGCAGCAACCTCTCCCTATGCTCAGATCGGCAGCAGTAAGATGGCGGTCAGCGTGCATGCCCCTTTATAGCCCCTGTGACGCCGCAGAGAGCAAGCCAATCACTGCCATGCCCTTCTCTAAGATGGTGGGGACCGAGACCTATGTCATCACGCTGCCCACACTCTGCGTCCACTTTCATTGGCTGAGAAAAGGCGCTGAAAGCGTCATAGGAAACGTGACTTTGGCGCAAAGATCGCCGACCGCGTGGCCGACCCCACACTGGGATCGGGTCGAGTTTCACGAAACCGGACTTTGCCAAAAGTCAGCGATTTATAAAAATGACCGATCCGTTTCGCTCAACCCTACTGATTAGTGATGAGCGAATATGCTCGTTACTCGAGATTTCTCAAGCATGCTCGGGGGTCCTCTGAGTATTTTTTAGTGCTCGGAGATTTAGTTTATCTTGCCGCAGCTGAATGATTTACATCTGTTAGCCAGCATAAGTACATGTGGGGGTTGCCTGGTTCCTAGGGAATCCCCACATGTACTTATGATGGCTAGCAGATGTAAATCATTCAGCTGCGGCAAGAAAAACTAAATCTCCGAGCACTAAAAATTACTCGGAGGACCCCTGAGCATGCTCAAGAAATCTCGAGTAACGAGTATATTCGCTCATCACTAGTACTGATCCTACGGTGCACGCTGATTGTAGTTGGGAGACTGCGGCCTCCACCCCGGGACTTTGTACACCATTTGCGGTGCTTCAGACCTCCCTTCAGTCAGCACCTCGTTCCAGGCCACGAGACCATGTGTAAGAAGGCCAGGATACTTCGCCACCATGCAGAGACAGTACTTCACTTTCCTCCAGGATCAGTTCAGAGACTTCTCGCCTCACCTACAGCGCCATCATGGGATTTTCCAGCCTCCTCCATTCAGAAATCAGAGACGGATAAATTAACTCATTATTTTATCCTCTGCTAATACTCTATTACCGTTAACACTTTGTGTTTCTATATACTCTCACCCCCTTAATCACTGCGTGGAGTATTTACTGCTGTGAAAACTTTATATAAAAAAAACCCGTTAACTCTTGCTCTGCCTCCTGCTCATCACTGCATCCCGCGTACCTGCTAGCACCTTACAACTGTCCCCCAATTAATTTGAAAGTCATGTGCAAATGCTATGTTTTTGTTACAGAAAATATGCAAAGTTTTACAGTACAAGGAAAGTGAATGAGATCCCTGAAGTCTCATGTGCATGTTGCTTATTTGCAGCAGATTAGAACCAGCACAATGACAATCCTTGCAGCATACAGTATTTCACCCATACTAATCAGTGCAGAAAATACGCAAAAAAAGCATGTAAAAAACGTGGCAATAAAATGCATTTTACAATGTTCTGCCTGCTAACACATTAGGGCATGCAGCAGAATGTGAATTCTGAATGGGTGCACATAGCCTTGATAGCATCATAATGAATTTGGAGGTGGGAGAAGACATTATCAGATGTTTAACATCCTCCGCCATCTCCAAATTCACTACAAGTCCCTGACAACGTCTTCTCACACCTTTCAAATCATATGAATAAAACAATGTCACTGGCGCTCAGCACTGATGCCCACCAAGTGAGTGGGAAAGACTGGTAAAATCACCCAGCTGCTGGTATCCTCAGAAATTGTGCCACTTCTGTAAGGACCTATAAATATACTAAAAACTGATACCGCGCTCGGGTGATTATGGTGATCTATCCCTGTTTCAGGGGTACGATAGACCTGAGCGTACTGGTGGATGGTGAACAAGACACACTAGAAATAATGGTATAGCCAATTGGGGAATATTGCGCAAGCTGGCCAACTGCTTGCTACTAGCGGTATGTCCTTGTGTGAATAAAACCAGAAAATGTGGTCCCCCGCAAATCAAACATATACAGTTATGGCAGACGCTAACAGCGTATAAAGAAACAAAGCCTGTGTAAGACTCTTACCGTGTGCTACATTCAGCAACTGCCCAGCTGCTCCTGGTGAGTATCCGAGGGGTGTGCAGTGTCCCACGAATCCCCGTGGCAACCAAAGGGGCGAGACTGGCCTCCAGAGGGTAGCGGACGGATGGGCACGCATATACTGATCGGACCCGACCAGTGGGAGTGTAGCTGCTAAGCGTAGAGCCAGGGAACGTCCTGGCCAGAGGCATCCCTGGTTACACTTAGGAAAAAATGGCAGCCGCTGACAGGCAGTGTGTGACGTCACAGGCCTACGGAGCCTCACTGAGACCAGAAAGCTAACCGATGCGTTTCGAAGGGTAAGCGCCCTTCTTCATCAGGGTTACAGGCCTAACGGAGAGCTCCTCTATATATATCTAATCGCTACACCTATGTGTCCGCCCCCTGGACCTATGGAAGCCACCCCAATGATTGCAATAGATGTTGCTTAAAGATGACACTTGATTGCCCCTCCACGATATGAAGTCCCCTGTGGAACCCAGATTATGTCAAGCTAGCACAATTTATTATTATTACTAAAGGACTTGGCCCAATAACTGTAAATGTACATGATGCCCATGAGCTGCGTATAAATAATTAAAAACAAAACTGAAAGTAAAAATGCATTAAACGCAAATGTCTACAAAAAATACTTTATTAATAAAATACTAAAAACCCCAAAAATGGCGTCTGTAACAACGCCTCGTACCTACTCCCTTCTGTACCATAAAAACATACACCCTTAGAATATATATATGTGTGTATGCACCTGTTCGCATATCAATATGAATAAAACTACCAAAACTAAAAGACAAGTGAATCCACTATGTAAATATGTGGTAGTGCATATGGGCTGCAATAATGGGAAACGACAAAGCCCCCAGCGCAGCCACACCTGCACGGGGCTGCCCTCAGACAGTCAAGAAATTTAAAAAATAGTAATGTCATTTAACATGCATTATGCACCACCTAATAGGTCCATTAAAACGCATATAACTCAAATTCATAGTTTAGACCCTTGGGGATAAGACAGTCTAACCTAAAAATCCATTCCGACTCAATCTTGGACATCTGTTTCAGGAAGTTACCCCCCCTCGAATTCTGTCGGACTTTCTGGATACCGTAAAACTGTACATCCTTCATACTACTGTTATGTACCTCTTTAAAGTGACGGAGTAAGGGGTGACCCAGGAACCCCTTCTGAATATTCCTCAGGTGCTCCTTTATTCGTATCATTAGTCTCCTCTTAGTCCTGCCAACGTATAATTTTCCACAAGGACATTGAATCACATAAATTATTCCCGTTGAGAAACAAGTCATTTTATCCCGGATGTCAAATGTCTCCGTAATGTTGGAATCCCTAAACGTGGTTCGGCAAACCTTATTAATGCCTGTATGAATGCAACAGTAGCATCCCCACCACGGCGTGAAACCCCCGTTAAGATTGAATTTCAGGCTTCGCAACTGATCCTGTTTATTGCAGGCCAGTTTGGCTGTTGGGGCCAGCAGATTCTTTAACGTTTGGGCTTTGCTGTATACGAACCTGGGATTTGCTGGTAGATACTCCCCTACGATCCTGTCCCCCCGCAGGGTTGCCCAATGTCTCCGAATGATCCCTTGGAATTGCTTATATCGAAGAGGGCCACCTACGTACAAAATGTTACCGGAAGGAGGTGGATTCGAATAGTTTTATCCACACTACCAGCTGCCACTTACCGGTGTGGCTTGCAAACATCCCGAAGGGACAATTCACTAGGATCCGACGCAACTGCACTAACCTGGGTGACTTTGATCAGGAATCTGGGCATCTTACGCAACAATTCCTGGAGAAGGGCTATCCTCTACCATTGGTTGAACAGGCGGCAAATGAAGTAAGGGCTATTCCCAGGAGTACCTTGGTTCACAAATCTAAACCCGTGTCTCAAGTAACAGCAACTATCCCTGAACAAATTAAACAACTGCCCATTATCACGCAACGGGGGTTTCACGCCGTGCGGGGGATGCTACTGTTGCATTCATACAGGCATTAATAAGGTTTCCGAACCACGTTTAGGAATTCCAACATTACGGAGACATTTGACATCCGGGATAAAATGACTTGTTTCTCAACGGGAATAATTTATGTGATTCAATGTCCTTGTGGAAAATTATACGTTGGTAGGACTAAGAGGAGACTAATGATACAAATAAAGGAGCACCTGAGGAATATTCAGAAGGGGTTCCTGGGTCACCCCTTATCCCGTCACTTTAAAGAGGTACATAACAGTAGTATGAAGGATGTACAGTTTTACGGTATCCAGAAAGTCCGACAGAATTCGAAGGGGGGTAACTTCCTGAAACAGATGTCGAAGATTGAGTCGGAATGGATTTTTAGGTTAGACTGTCTTACCCCAAGGGTCTAAACTATGAATTTGAGATATGCGTTTTAATGGACCTATTAGGTGGTGCATAATGCATGTTAAATGACATTACTATTTTTTAAATTTCTTGACTGTGTCTGAGGGCAGCCCCGTGCAGGTGTGGCTGCGCTGGGGGCTTTGTCGTTTCCCATTATTGCAGCCCATATGCACTACCACATATTTACATAGTGGATTCACTTGTCTTTTAGTTTTGGTAGTTTTATTCATATTGATATGCGAACAGGTGCATACACACATATATATATTCTAAGGGTGTATGTTTTTATGGTACAGAAGGGAGTAGGTACGAGGCGTTGTTACAGACGCCATTTTGTTTTTTTTTAGTATTTTATTAATAAAGTATTTTTTGTAGACATTTGCGTTTAATGCATTTTTACTTTCAGTTTTGTTTTTAATTATTTATACGCAGCTCATGGGCATCATGTACATTTACAGTTATTGGGCCAAGTCCTTTAGTAATAATAATAAATTGTGCTAGCTTGACATAATCTGGGTTCCACAGGGGACTTCATATCGTGGAGGGGCAATCAAGTGTCATCTTTAAGCAACATCTATTACAATCATTGGGGTGGCTTCCATAGGTCCAGGGGGCAGACACATAGGTGTAGCGATTAGATATATATAGAGGAGCTCTCCGGTAGGCCTGTAACCCTGATGAAGAAGGGCGCTTACCCTTCGAAACGCATCGGTTAGCTTTCTGGTCTCAGTGAGGCTCCGTAGGCCTGTGACGTCACACGCTGCCTGTCAGCGGCGGCCATTTTTTCCTAAGTGTAACCAGGGACGCCTCCGGCCGGGACGTTCCCTGGCTCTACGCTTAGCAGCTACACTCCCACTGGTCGGGTCCGATCAGTATATGCGTGCGCATCCATCTGCTACCCTCTGGAGGCCAGTCTCGCCCCTTTAGTTGCCACGGGGATTCGTGGGACACTGCACACCCCTCGGATACTCACCAGGAGCAGCTGGGCGGTTACTGAATGTAGCACACGGTAAGAGTCTTACACAGGCTTTGTTTCTTTATACACTGTTAGCGTCTGCCATAACTGTATATGTTTGATTTGCGGGGGACCACATTTTCTGGTTTTATTCACACAAGGACATACCGCTAGTAGCAAGCAGTTGGCCAGCTTGCGCAATATTCCCCAATTGGCTATACCATTATTTCTAGTGTGTCTTGTTCACCATCCACCAGTACGCTCAGGTCTATCATACCCCTGAAACAGGGATAGATCACCATAATCACCCGAGCGCGGTATCAGTTTTTAGTACCTTTCAAATCATTTTAAAGTGGAATATGGAACCCTTCAATAAATGGTAATAGGCCATGATAATGTAATAATGAATTGTGAGATGGGGGAGTACGTTATCAGTAACCTCTCCACCACCCAATTCATTTTACATTCATATTTAACGTCCTCCTCCCCTTCTCCTGTTCATAAGTCCAATAAAAGCCCCCCTTCCTCCCATCCCAGTACAACCCCCTCATTGTTCTCTCCCCCACCCCCTCATTGCTCTCCCCCCACATCCCTCATTGTCATCGCCTCTTCATTGTCATCTCCCCTACATCCCTCATTGTTCTCTCTCCCACCCTATCATTGTCCTCTCCCCCTCTATCATTGTCCTCTCCTCCACATCCCATCATTATCCTCTCCCCCCACATCCCATCTTTTTCCTCTCCCCCACATCCCATCATTATCCTCTCCCACCCCATAGTTTTTCCCCCACTCCATCATTGTTTTCCCACCACCTCATCATTGTTCACTCACACCTCCATCATTGTTCTCTCCCACCTCAATCATTTTTTGCTCCCACCTCCATCATTGTTCTCTCCCACCTCCATCATTGATCTCCCCAGTGTATTGGTAAAAAAACAACACCACTCACCTCTCAGCACATTCCCTCACAGCATTTGTCACTGGCAACTTTCTCTTTGACACATGCATGCTGCATGCTGATGTCATCCAGCCACACTTACCGGTGTTTGAGAGAGAGGATGGATTCCTGCAGCTCTGCTGCCATTTTCTCCTGTAGGCAGCAGAAATGCAATGATTGCTCCCTGTCCTCCACACATGGGAGGAATCTGGCCTTTAGTCTAAGTAGAGCCAGATGTGTTGGGTGTCTGCAAAATGAGAGGACCAAGACAGTGGATAGTGAGATACCGAGTAGAGAAAGGAGAAGTGACGGAAAAACAGAAGTGATCCACCAGAGACAGGTACTGGGACAGGACACTTGATAGTACGGCCCCGAGTTTATAACTCAGAGAGGTAACAAGCCAGGAAGGAACAGGGAATGTGAGACAAAGGGAGGGCCCTGGGGGGAGTTTCAAGGCATCAGCAAGCTGAGCCACTGAGTAATAGCCATATTGGCAAACTAGTTCCCCAAAGAGGAAAAGAGGTTGCAAAACTGTGGCTTGAAATACAGGACACTTGGAGCGCCCGCCAGGGCCGTGGGGTGCTCGGGCCAGGTCCGACGGTTCTTAAAGGGGTGGTCGCTGCAGCAGTAACCCGGCCCGTGGCCCTGGGCATCCAATAAAATTAATGAAATGAAGGGGAAATAGAGTATATAGGATATATAGGATTAGTTCGTGAGGGCACCCGTGGTGCTCGGCAATAGGTGAATGGACGACACTGCGGTTCAGGTCCACTGGGGCAGATGGTGACACAGCTGAGTTGTTACAGCTCTCCACGGGTAGAGCTAGGCCCCAGGGCAGATAATGAGTTAAAGTCAATGATGAAGAATGTTGTAGTGCAAGGCAGGTGATGCAGTAATAATTCAGAGGACACAGCAGGGTGCAGTTTCTACACTTTACTCACAATTCTTATATGCAATCACCAGCTGGGTGTTGTGTCCTCCGGGTCAGTGGTTCAGTCAGCTCTCAGGTAAATTGGGGCACACTTTGCCAGAAACCGCTTCTTATGTTCCTTCTCTGGCTGTCTCACTGCACTGGCTCCCACCTCTCCTGCCCCGAGCTTTCACATACAGTGTCCCAAGCAAGCAGCCTTGGGTCCTGTTGGGCGATGTCCTCTTGGTCCCCTTGATCCTATATGGCTGCCTTTTCTGCGATTGTGTGTGGCTGTGGCTGTGGCACTTACAGATACCACAGCCTCTGGTTTGCTAGCTGAGTCCTCAGTTTCTCTCGTTGTCTAGGGATGGTCCCCAACTGCAACCTGATCCCTCCACCCAACTATGGTCAGAATGGATTCAGGCTCCACAGGTGGATTCCTCACTAGCTGTGCCCCTAGGACGCCTTCTTCCTCTCTCACTCTCTGGAACTTCTCTCTGTCTTCCTTGCTCTCCTTTCTGTCCTCTGGTGCTGGGACGAGCTCCTCACTTCTCAAGCCCCCAGATCCAACTCCCTCACTCACTAACTCCTCCCTCCTGTTTCCATCACAACTCCTCACAACTGACACTCTCTCCACCCACACCTTCTACCTAGTCCCTCCCTGGTCTGGAGAGGTCTAGTGTTGGGTGCTAGTAGGTTCTGGGTAGTGTCCCTTCCTTACCCAAGAGCGGGGTACCACACCTCTGGCTGAGGTGCAGTACCTCTGTGGTGACTGGACCCTCAGGGGTGCCACAATTTCACTTACTGGACTGTAGTACAGTGTTAGGTTGTGGTGAAGACAAGTGAACTAGTGGAGACATAAACCAAAACGCTCCATGTGTTGAAGGAAACATTCACAAAGCTAGGTATCATCTACCTTTTGTACATACTCCCCACCAAGTTATCGTTCAGTAAAAGGTTTATTTTTGATTGGTGGTCTCCCTCATTGAAGTCCTCAACATCTGGTCCTGACCAACCAAGTCATCAGTAGCATGAGGTCTGCATGGACGTTGCTCCCCGACTGAGGAAGTCCACACATCCAACCAGCACCCCCACCTTGATTTAACGTGATGGGGATGTAAGAGATGAGTACTTCACCCATGGCTACCGCACTGCACCACATTACAAGATCAGATACTCACACAACAATCTGCAATAGATAATAAAGTATGCATAGGCTACCATTGTTCTGAGCAGCACAGGTCCTGTTTACTCAAGATGTCGATAGCATAGGCATCTTGCCATTGCAGCATCTGAGAAGTGCAAAGATAATGAAATGAGTGCTAGCTGTGCATCTGGCCAACGCGGAGCAGCATTTGCAAGCCCTAAAGTAGAGATAGGAGATGGGAATTTCAGATAAGGTAGATTACACAGTACTGGTAATTCTAGGCAATGGGCCATAAACTATTGGATCCAGAATCAATTCATTTTTGAATTTTGGTAATGTATTGAATTTCAGTGGAAAGGTACAAAACCTCCCACATTGTCTAAATATGTGACTAAAATTAACAAATATGTATTTTTGAAAAGAAAAACTCCACAGAAGTCTGAAGTCCTTCTGGACCTCTAAATTGAGTCCTCAAGCATGGCCCCACTGATGTTAACCTAGTATAGGATACTATTTGCTAATTAATTTAATTGATGGTGTCGATTTGCTAATAATTTAGGCTGTGACTCTCTCTCTACGGTCTCGCTCATACTGGCGAGTAGCACCCAATGATTCCCTCATGCGAGAATCGGCATGCTATATGCAAATAACCCTTGTCTCAAACTCTGCTGAGAGCATGAGTCGAGAATCATTTTACTGTGATCCCATTTTCTGATTCTTTCGCATACGAGAATCGGATCACAGGTTTCTCCATCTTCTCCATTCAGCGTATAACGGACTGCACTCTGATGAGATCTGAGTGCAGTCGAAGTTTTACACTCACCCATAGACTTGTATGGGTGCGCACTATCTGATATATACTGCCAATCGCAGCATGCAGCAATGTTTCTCTCATGCCAAGTTGGCATGAGAAGACACACGCTAGTCGGCATGGCTGCATAGTATAACATCGGATAAATAATAAACATCAGCACTCGTCATTGTGACCAAGCCTTTAATTTAATCTGTAGGACTTTTGGCAAGAGATTAAGTATGTTTTTAATTTACCTACACTACTATGGCCAATAATATTGGTACACGTTTTTAATCACTGAATTGAGGTTTTTAATTAAGTCCCATTGCCACAAGCATATAAAATCAAGTACAAAACTGTGCAATCTGCTTTTATAAACATCTGTGAAAGAATAGGTCAGTCTATAGGTCAGTCTTTTTTGTTCTGGTATATATTTTAAGAAAAAAAATGGCAATGGCAAAATATTATATAAAAAAAGTTCAAATACTTCATAGTAACTGATATCACTGACTGGCGTCCAGCTGCTAATCACCATAACGTCTTGTGGTCCAGCAGCCTGGACTTAAACTAGTGGTGCTATGCAGGAAAAATGTTAGAAAAGGCGCTGATACTAAGGGCAGGGGCATCAGGAGTTGGACCCTACTTAACCCTATAGTGATGGATTATCCTAACTTTGTCATACATTCAAGATAGCTGTTAAGTCGCATATGAATTTGCTTTTACTTATTTTTAGATAATCTGCCTATACAAATATGTATTTTTGTCACACAATTGCAAGAAAGTACTGGTATACAAAGGCTTGTTCATTGTCTAAGCATAGGTTTGTCCAAGTCATGCCTTATAGGAGGAAACTGTGCCTATAAAGGAGACTGTGATGCGAACGGGGTTTGTCAATGTGATGGTGATTTCTTGTGAAACAAATATGACTGGGACTTACTTTGCCCACAGAAATATATGCTCTTTGAAAGCTTGTGAAAAGGCTGATCCCACAGTTCTGGTCACACTGTCAGGGAGATTAAGGGAGGACAGAGAATATGGTCAGAAGGGCTCAACCATCCTATGTCATGTAATGTGCTAATCCTTTACATAACCAACTTTCAGCAGTGAAGAATATTCTTATCAAACAACGATCCCTTGCAGGTATGTTTGCCGGTATCCCTTGCAGGTATGTTTGCCGGTAACCAAGATGCTGCGTTACTTAATTATCCTGCCTGTCATATGCTTAGCTGTAGAAGCTTTTGGAAGTTGTCACTGTATCTTAAAAATATAGAGCCTACACATGCAGAGCTAGGGGTACTTAAAACTTAATATTGACAAAACAAGCAAACAAAACAGAAGCAAATCTAAGTTTTCTTGCACCAGTGGCAAAAAAAATCAGTTCAGTGCATCCCCCATCCCCCTATACACAGCTTAATCGGTTTGAGTAGTCATCATGTAATAACGTGCAGGTACTGAGTATGTCACCACGGAACAGGCAGACCAACAGTTGAGGGATTTCATAACAGGGATTAGGTTCTCCTCGCAGGGAGGAAGCAATGGAAAATAACTAACAATAAAACAATGCAAGAATACGGGAGTTAAACAATATAACCGAATTAAGCAGGATTTCTTGAGAAAAGAACACTTATCAGTCTCATGAGGACTTGCTTGGAGGGTCGTCTTCTCCAACGTAGGCGCCGAGAATCAGCGGCACTTGTCGTCCCTCTGTGGTCCGTGAGCAGAGTAGTCTCTGAGAGCCTGCTGCCTGGGGTTTCGGGAGTTAATGTGGTATGCACAGGCTCTGAGTCTTTAACTTTTATAGCACAGCCAGAAAATCAGGGCTCCGCACGGTTGTCTCTGTACCAGGAAAACAAGGGGCTCTGCACTGTTAAGTCTCTGTACCAGGAAAACAGGGGCTCTGCACTGGTAAGTCTCTGTACCAGGAGTCAGGGGCCAGGGTGTAGTAGTCTCTCAACGGGTCTCAAAGCGCCCCCCTAAAGTCACAGCAGAGTCCGCTTTAAGTACTCACTGGATGCAGTCTTTCTGGGCAGTCTCTACAAGATGCAGTCTTTCTGGGCAGTCTCTACAAGATGCAGTCTTTCTGGGCAGTCTCTTTCTCTCTCTCTTCTGGAGCGCAGCTGCACCCGGCTCTGCACGCTGCTCTGCAAGCTGCTCTCTCTCCTGCATGCGTCCCTTTCCCGCTCTCTGGCTGCTTCCCTCTTGTCCCAGTCTACAAGTCTCTCCCCTAGGGAACCTGCGGCACAGCTCAAAGGTTCCGGGCACAGAGCCGAGAAGGTAACCGCCCCCAGACTCTTCTGGTGCTTTTAACTCCTTACATTCCCCCCCTCTTTCTGCTCGCCATTCCACGGGCGAGATCTTCAGGAGCTCCTGTTGGCAATCTTCTAGTCCTTGCACAATCTGCTGCCAGATGAACTCATCCTGATTGTAGCGAACAGGGGGTACACCAGCCGTTGAACGTTCAGAGCGTCTAAAACCAGCAGGGGCGGTGGTGTCAGCTGCTGTGGGAGGAGTCGAGGCTTCCTCCGATACGTTGGTAGAATCTGGCACCAGCCCTGTTTCTGGGTTCACTGGAGGAGATTCGAAGTCTTCCTCATCTTCCACATCTACATTGATCACTGGCGCAGCCGGTGGGGGTGCTGGAGCCAATTGGACTGATTCAGGATCTCGAGACAAACATGGACGCAACATATTCCTGTGCAGCGTGCGGGTGGGAGTCCCTTCTTCCGTTTCGGGCTGGACCTCATAAACGGGACCCCCGTTGCCGAGCCGCCGCTTCACTCGGTACGGCCTTTTCTCCCATCGGTACTCCAGTTTGTTGTGTGGGCGCTTTTCCCTCACTAAGACTCGGTCTCCAGGCCACAGGGCTGTCCCCTTTCTAGGAGCTACCTGGGGATGCTCCAATTCTTGTAGCCGGTCCTGCACTAGACGTTGAATTGTTCGCAGCCGACGACGATGTTCTTGAACCCAGGAGTACACCCCCGTCCGTGGGTAGTCCTCCTCGGGTTCCAGCGCCAGCTCTGCCAGTCCCTTCCCGGGTCGGCCAAAGAACAGAGAGTAGGGGGTGAATCCGGTAGTGCTGTGTTTACGATTGTTATATGCCCACACCAATTCAGGGACGGACTCAGTCCACTTCGCCTTCTGGTCCTCCTCCAGAGTCCTCAGCATTTGAATCAGAGTGCGGTTAAATCTTTCACAAGCCCCATTCCCCTGGGGATGATAAGGGGTGGTCCGGGACTTATCTATTTTGTACAGCTGGTGCAGCTCCTCCATCACTCTTCCGAGGAAGCAGGCCCCTTGATCAGAATGGATGCGCTTGGGACACCCGTACACCTGAATTAAGTGTTTGCAGATTGCGTGAGCCGCAGACTCGGCAGTTTGGTCCCGCGTGGGCGTCACTACGGCAAATTTAGTAAAGTGGTCTATCATCACTAAACAATGCTCATAACCTTGATGTGCTGGTCCAATTGTCAAGTAATCTATTGCCAGTAGGTCCATGGGGCCAGAAGACCTCACCGTCTCTGTGGGAGCTCTTTGTTCTGGTGGTTTGACCAGCTCACAATTCTTATTCTGCATTGCCGACATACTTTATCCACAGTGTTCCTTAAGTGGGGGTGATAACATAGGCGCTGTAACCACTGGAAAGTCTTTTCTGGCCCAAAGTGTGCTCCTTTCTCATGTGCTTCCTTAGCCACCTGGTCTATCATGGACGAGGGAATCACTGTCTGCCATACAAGACTGAGTTCTGTTTTCAGGAATACCTTCCGGTACAGGATACCATCCCGCAACTCGAGCCTCTCCCACTGGCGTAGCATCTTCAGTACTTCAGGTGACATGGACCTCCTCTCACGTCGATTGGGCATTTGTTCAGACACGACCCACCTTCTCAACTGAGCTAGCTCCGGATCCTCCTGTTGTACTCGGACCCACTCATCGCGGGGCTGCTCCAGCAAATTCACACAGGCCTCTTCCTGTTCAATTTCCCGCGCCGCTGCCACCGTCCTGGCAGTCTTTCCAAAACCTGGAACCTCTACATCTTCCAGTTCTTCATCCTGGCTGGGTGCTGGTTTGCGATAGTTTACTCGAGAGAGGGCATCCGCATGTACATTCTCAGCTCCTCTTTTATATGAAATTCTGTATTGGAACTTGGCCATTCGGGCTACCCAATGTTGTTCTAGGGCGCCTAACTTGGCATTCTCGAGATGGGCCAACGGATTGTTATCGGTGCATACATGAACTTCTGAGCCAGCCAGATATTCCGCGAACTTCTCAGTCATTGCCCACACCAGCGCCAACAACTCCAGCTTGAATGAACTGTAATTTTCTGGATTCCTTTCTGAGTCATGCAGAGACCGACTGGCGTATGCGATGACGCGCTCTTTCCCGTCCTGCATCTGCGACAGTACAGCCCCGAGGCCCTGCAGGCTCCCGTCAGTGTGCAAGATGAACGGTTGTGTGAAGTCAGCGTAGGCCAGCACGGGGGCCTCCGTCAATGCCTTCTTCAAAGCCAAGAATGCCTCCTCCTGATGCTTCCCCCACTGTATGTTCCTGTTTTTGGCGCAAGAGGGCACTCCCCTCAACAACTCCTGGAGTGGATTAGCAAGGCGGGTAAAGTCTTTTACAAAGCGTCTGAAGTATCCCGTGAGTCCTAGGAATGCACGCACATCTTTCACCGTTTTTGGAGTTGGCCACTCTTGTACCGCAGCAATCTTTTCCTGGGAAGGCCTCACCCCTTCAGCGGAGACAACATGTCCCAAGTATTCAATCTCGGTACGGAAGAGGTGACATTTCTGGGGTTTCACTTTCAAGCCATACTTCTGTAGCCGACTCAGAACTTGCTCTAATCTCTGCAGATGCTCCTCAAAGGTGGGGGCAAAGACAATGATATCATCCAAGTAGATCAAAGTGGCTTCAAAGTTCAGGTCTCCCAGACATCTCTCCATGAGTCGCTGAAATGTTCCTGGGGCGTTTGCTAGGCCGAAGGGCATCCGGTCAAACTCATACAGTCCCATCGGAAGGATGAAGGCCGTCTTGGCTTGGTCTTGCTCAGACATGGGCACCTGCCAGTAGCCGCTGGCCAAGTCTAACGTGGAGAAATATCTGGCATTCCCTAGTGCCGTCAGGGACTCCTCTATCCTGGGCAGTGGGTACGAGTCCCGCACTGTGCAAGCATTGAGCCGCCGATAGTCCACACAGAACCGCAGGGACCCGTCTTTCTTTCTCACCAAGACGATAGGGGCAGCCCACGGGCTCTGACTCTCACGTATAACTCCCTTCTTCAGCATGTGTGACAGCATTCCCTTCACCTCCTGGTACATCTGTGGAGGTATTTGGCGGTACCGTTCCCGGATTGGCGCCGCATCCCCGGTGGGTATCTCGTGGGTAATGGCCGTGGTACGTCCAAAGTCATCTTCATCTTTGGCGAACGCATCCTGAAATTTCCCCAATACAGCTTCTACCTGAGGTACCTGCTGCGGAGTAAGTTCCGAGAGCTCCGCCCTCATGCGTTCCAGTATCTGGCGCCCTTCTTGCATTAACCTGGGGTCCGGAGCTGCCACCGCCTTGACGGTCACCAGCCACGGATCTTCTGGCCTTGCTGTCAGCTGTACCACCTCAGTGGGGACCAATTCGTCTGGAAGGCCCAGGACTTGAGCGACTTTGCTTCTAGGGGGCAAAGTTATATCTGTCTCCCCCAAATTGATGCAGCGCACAAGGACAGTTCCATCCCGCATGGTAGCCAGGGACCGTGCGACCAATATTCCTGACGGCAGCTGGTCGGCTCTGCTGGGCTCAATTTGGACTTCGACTCCCTCCAGCGGGATGCCAGCTCGTACAGGCAGGGGAAGCACTGTCTGCCCAGGGGGCAACACTCGATTGACTGAGGCGGGGACGACGACTTTGCCGAGTTCCTTTCCGTCGCTGTATGCTTCCCGGACCTGGGCGGTCCGTATCAGTTGTTGGAAGACCCTTCTCTGGGGAGTTTGGTCGCTCCATTGTTGTAGGAACTGTTCCGGGGACTCGTTGAAAACGAGGCTTCCGAGGTCTTTTAACACATTCATGCCCAGGGTCACGGTATGGTCTTTAGCTACCTCTCCATCCACCAATACCACTCCTCTCCTCCCGAGGTCTTTTCCGCAGACCTCTATGTTCATCCATACCACCCCTGCGACCGGGATGGGCAAGTGATTGGCCGCCATAAGTTTGATCACAGGACCCCATTCGGGCCGTAGCGCCTCTGTGAAGTGATGGCGGAAATATCTCTCAGGCATGGTGGTCACTTGTGAGCCGGTGTCTATCAAGCATCGCACTGCTCTTCCATTGATTTCTGCCCAGACCAGAGGGCACGTGGAAACAAGGCTGTGGGGACTTTTACTCCTCCTCCTCTGTTCTTCACGCTCTGAGCGGCGCCCCTCAAGCCCAGAGCCACCTAGTTTAAAGGAGGATGCGGGGATGGTCGGCTCCGCCGGGGACACCATCGAGCAATGTGGCCGGACTCTCCACAAGTGTAGCATGTAAGAGGGCTTCTCCTCCTGGTAGTTTCACCCTCCCTTCGGGGGGCAGCTTCTCTGTCTCGCACCAGAGGGCCGGGCCCCTCTGCCAGAGTTCTAATGGAGGCCGCCATTTCTTCACGGACCTGTCTAATCTCCATTCTCAGGTCCTCCACCCACTGGGGAATATTGCCTGCGGTGGTGGTTACCTCCCTGCTCTGCACCCTTCCTACCAGCCCCGTCACTCCCTGTTCTTGTTCTCGCACACGCGCCTCACTGCCAACCTCAGAGAAAGTCATGTCTGGCTTTACTCGCATGCGCTCTCGCAGTGCCTGTTTCATCATTGCGTCACGCAGTCCGGTCACTAGCTGATCTCTGAGCACCACATCAACTGACCCTACCCCTACACCATCCTTTCGTCTGATAGCAGTGTGAAGCTTTTGTAGGGCATTCATGAATTGGGTCACGGTCTCCCCTGTTGTGAATCCGCTTTTTGGGCTCCCCTGGTGGTTGCTGGTGGTTCTGGTGACTTGTGTGTGCTTTTCTGTCTCAGTTCACCTGCTCCCATCAGTGTTTGGGAGTTTCCTATTTAGCCTTGCTCTCCAGTCATTTCCTTGCCGGTCATCATTGTAACCAGAGCCTTCGGTTGCATGTTCCTGCTACTAGTCTGCTGATCAGCTAAGTGGACTTTGTCCTTTTGTTTTGTATCTTTTGTCCAGTCTGCAGTTTTTGTTATTCTCTGTAGCTGGAAGCTCTTGCGGGCTGAAATTGCCACTCCTGTGTCATGAGTTGACACAGGAGTCTTAAAGTAATTTCAGGATGGTTTTTGAAAGGGTTTTCAGTTGACCGTGAAGTCCTCTTTTGTATCCTTCTGCTATCTAGTAAGTGGACCTCTCTTTGCTAAATCTACTTTCATACTGTGTATGTCTTTTCCTCTTAACTCACCGTTATTACATGTGGGGGGCTGCTATCATCTTTTGAGGTATTTCCCTAGAGGTAAGCCAGGTCTGTTCCTTCCTCTACCAGGCGTAGTTAGTCCTCCGGCTGGCGCGTGGCATCCAGGAAGTCGTAGGTATGCTCCCTGGCTACTATTAGTTGTGTGGTAGATTTAGCTCACGGTCAGCTCGAGATTCCATCACCCAGAGCTCGTCCTTTATTTTTGTGTTCTGATGTTTCCCTGCCATTGGGAATCATGACAGTATGACCGGCCCATGTTAAAGTTATTGGCAGAAGAAAGGAGAGAAAAAAGAAGTCTGTAGATTTTTTTTTTTTTTTCCCCCTATGCTTGCTCCATAGTTGGATCAGTTGTATTTCAGCCCAATTACAGCCTTTGCCTTTCTCTCCTTCTAATCCTTGAATGGCTCTGATCTCACCTGTTTAAAGATGGACCCTCAGAGTTCGGCTGTAGGTTTAAATAATCTTGCTACCAAGGTTCAAAATTTACAAGATTTTGTTATACATACTCCGATGTCTGAACCTAAAATTCCTACACCAGAAGTGTTTTCCGGAGATAGATCTCGGTTCCTGAATTTCAAATATAATTGTAAATTGTTCCTTTCTCTCAGACCTCACTCCTCTGGAGATCCTGTCCAGCAGGTTAAGATTGTAATCTCTTTGCTGCGAGGTGACCCTCAAAATTGGGCATTTTCATTGACACCAGGGGATCCTGCGTTGCTCAATGTGGATGCGTTTTTTCTGGCTTTAGGGTTGCTTTATGAGGAACCTAATTTGGAGATTCAAGCTGAAAAAGCTTTGATAGCCCTATCTCAAGGGCAAGATGAAGCTGAGATATACTGCCAAAAATTTCGTAGATGGTCTGTGCTTACTCAGTGGAATGAGTGCGCCCTAGCGGCAAATTTCAGAGAGGGCCTTTCTGATGCCGTTAAAGATGTTATGGTCGGGTTCCCTGCGCCCACAGGTCTGAATGAGTCCATGACAATGGCTATTCAGATTGATCGGCGTTTGCGGGAGCGCAAACCCGTGCACCATTTGGCGGTATCTTCTGAAGAGACGCCAGAGAAAATGCAATGTGACAGAATTCTGTCCAGAAGTGAGCGGCAGAATTATAGGCGTAAAAATGGGTTATGCTTCTATTGTGGTGATTCTGCTCATGTTATATCAGCATGCTCTAAACGTCCAAGGAAGGTTGACAAGTCTATTTCAATTGGCACTTTACAGTCTAAATTTATTCTGTCTGTAACCTTGATTTGTTCATTATCAGTTATTACCGTGGATGCCTATGTGGACTCTGGCGCCGCTCTGAGTCTTATGGATTGGTCCTTTGCCAGGCGCTGTGGGTTTGATTTAGAGCCTCTGGAAGTCCCTATACCTCTGAAGGGTATTGATTCTACGCCTTTGGCTTGTAATAAACCACAATTCTGGACGCAAGTGACTATGCGTATGACTCCAGACCATCAGGAGGTGATTCGCTTCCTTGTGTTGTACAATTTGCATGATGTTTTGGTGCTTGGATTACCATGGTTACAATCTCCTAACCCAGTCCTTGACTGGAAAACAATGTCTGCGTTAAGCTGGGGATGTCGGGGGGCTCATGGGGACATACCTTTGGTTTCCATTTCGTCATCTATTCCCTCTGAGATTCCGGCATTTTTGTCTGATTATCGTGATATTTTTGAGGAGCCAAAAATTGGTTCACTCCCTCCCCACAGAGATTGTGATTGCGCCATAGATCTGATTCCTGGCAGTAAATTTCCAAAGGGTCGTTTGTTTAACTTATCTGTACCTGAACATGCTGCTATGCGAGAGTATATTAAGGAGTCCCTGGAAAAGGGACACATTCGTCCTTCTTCATCTCCTTTAGGAGCTGGTTTTTTCTTTATATCTAAAAAGGATGGCTCTTTGAGGCCTTGTATTGATTATCGACTCCTGAATAAAATTACAGTCAAATATCAGTATCCGTTGCCTTTGCTGACTGATTTGTTTGCTCGCATAAGGGGGGCTAAGTGGTTCTCTAAGATTGATCTTCGTGGGGCGTATAATTTGGTGCAAATTAAGCAGGGGGATGAGTGGAAAACCGCATTTAATACGCCTGAGGGCCATTTTGAGTATTTAGTAATGCCTTTCGGCCTTTCTAATGCACCTTCAGTCTTTCAGTCCTTAATGCATGATATTTTCCGTGAATATTTGGATAAATTTATGATTGTGTATTTGGATGATATTTTGATTTTTTCTGATGACTGGGAGTCTCATGTTCAACGGGTCAGGAGGGTTTTTCAGGTTTTGCGGGATAATTCTTTGTGTGTAAAGGGTTCAAAGTGTGTTTTTGGGGTTCAAAAGATTTCCTTTTTGGGGTACATTTTTTCCCCTTCTTCTATTGAGATGGACCCTGTCAAGGTTCGGGCTATTTGTGACTGGACGCAGCCTACTTCTCTTAAGAGTCTTCAGAAATTCTTGGGCTTTGCTAATTTTTATCGTCGATTTATAACTGGTTTTTCTGGCGTTGCTAAACCTCTGACGGATTTGACCAAAAGGGGTGCTGATGTTGCCAATTGGTCCCCTGCTGCTGTGGAGGCCTTTCGGGAGCTTAAGCACCGCTTTTTGTCTGCCCCTGTGTTGCGCCAGCCTGATGTTTCTCTTCCCTTTCAGGTTGAGGTCGATGCTTCCGAGATCAGAGCGGGGGCGGTTTTGTCGCAGAAAAGTTCCGACTGCTCAGTGATGAGACCTTGTGCGTTCTTTTCTCGAAAATTTTCGGCCGCCGAGCGAAACTATGATGTTGGTAATCGGGAGCTTTTGGCCATGAAGTGGGCATTTGAGGAGTGGCGTCATTGGCTTGAGGGTGCCAGACATCAGGTGGTAGTTTTGACGGATCACAAGAATCTGATTTATCTAGAGTCTGCCAGGCGCCTGAATCCTAGACAGGCACGATGGTCGTTGTTTTTTTCTCGGTTTAATTTTGTGGTTTCATACTTACCGGGTTCTAAAAATGTTAAGGCAGATGCTCTTTCTAGGAGTTTTGAGCCTGACTCTCCTGGGGATTCTGAACCTGCTGGTGTCCTTAAGGATGGGGTGGTTTTGTCTGCTGTCTCCCCAGATCTGCGACGTGCTTTGCAAGAATTTCAGGCGGATAGACCTGATCGTTGTCCGCCTGGTAGACTGTTTGTTCCTGATGATTGGACCAGTAGAGTCATCTCGGAAGTTCATTCTTCTTCACTGGCAGGTCATCCTGGAATTTTTGGTACCAGAGATTTGGTGGCTAGATCCTTCTGGTGGCCTTCCCTGTCTCGGGATGTGCGTGTTTTTGTGCAGTCTTGTGATGTGTGTGCTCGGGCCAAGCCTTGTTGTTCTAGGGCTAGTGGGTTATTGTTGCCCTTGCCTGTTCCGAAGAGGCCTTGGACGCACATCTCTATGGACTTTATTTCTGATCTCCCTGTTTCTCAGAAGATGTCTGTCATCTGGGTGGTGTGTGACCGTTTTTCTAAAATGGTTCATTTGGTACCATTGCCTAAGTTGCCTTCCTCATCTGAGTTGGTCCCTCTATTTTTTCAAAATGTGGTTCGCTTGCATGGTATTCCGGAAAACATCGTTTCTGACAGGGGAACCCAGTTCGTGTCTAGATTTTGGCGGGCATTCTGTGCCAGGTTGGGCATTGATTTGTCTTTTTCGTCTGCATTCCATCCTCAGACTAATGGCCAGACGGAGCGAACTAATCAAACCTTGGAGACTTATTTGAGGTGTTTTGTGTCTGCGGATCAGGATGACTGGGTTGCCTTTTTGCCGTTGGCAGAATTTGCTCTTAATAATCGGGCTAGTTCTGCCACTTTGGTTTCTCCTTTCTTTTGCAATTCAGGGTTTCATCCTCGTTTTTCATCTGGTCAGGTGGAACCTTCGGATTGTCCTGGAGTGGATGCGGTGGTGGATCGGTTGCATCAGATTTGGGGACAAGTAGTGGACAATTTGAAGTTGTCCCAGGAGAGGACTCAGCAGTTTGCTAACCGCCGTCGTCGTGTTGGTCCTCGCCTTCGTGTTGGGGACTTGGTGTGGTTGTCTTCCCGTTTTGTCCCTATGAGGGTTTCTTCTCCTAAGTTTAAGCCTCGGTTCATCGGTCCTTATAGGATTTTGGAGATACTTAACCCTGTGTCCTTTCGTTTGGACCTCCCGGCATCTTTCGCTATCCATAATGTATTCCATCGGTCGTTGTTGTGGAGATATGAGGTACCGGTGGTTCCTTCTACTGAACCTCCTGCTCCTGTGCTGGTGGAGGGTGAATTGGAGTACGTTGTAGAGAAGATCTTGGATTCCCGTATTTCCAGACGGAGACTTCAATATCTGGTTAAATGGAAGGGCTATGGTCAGGAAGATAATTCTTGGGTAACTGCCTCTGATGTTCATGCCTCGGATTTGGTTCGTGCCTTTCATAGGGCTCATCCAGATCGCCCTGGCGGTTCTCGTGATGGTTCGGTGCCCCCTCCTTAAGGGGGGGGTACTGTTGTGAATCCGCTTTTTGGGCTCCCCTGGTGGTTGCTGGTGGTTCTGGTGACTTGTGTGTGCTTTTCTGTCTCAGTTCACCTGCTCCCATCAGTGTTTGGGAGTTTCCTATTTAGCCTTGCTCTCCAGTCATTTCCTTGCCGGTCATCATTGTAACCAGAGCCTTCGGTTGCATGTTCCTGCTACTAGTCTGCTGATCAGCTAAGTGGACTTTGTCCTTTTGTTTTGTATCTTTTGTCCAGTCTGCAGTTTTTGTTATTCTCTGTAGCTGGAAGCTCTTGCGGGCTGAAATTGCCACTCCTGTGTCATGAGTTGACACAGGAGTCTTAAAGTAATTTCAGGATGGTTTTTGAAAGGGTTTTCAGTTGACCGTGAAGTCCTCTTTTGTATCCTTCTGCTATCTAGTAAGTGGACCTCTCTTTGCTAAATCTACTTTCATACTGTGTATGTCTTTTCCTCTTAACTCACCGTTATTACATGTGGGGGGCTGCTATCATCTTTTGGGGTATTTCCCTAGAGGTAAGCCAGGTCTGTTCCTTCCTCTACCAGGCGTAGTTAGTCCTCCGGCTGGCGCGTGGCATCCAGGAAGTCGTAGGTATGCTCCCTGGCTACTATTAGTTGTGTGGTAGATTTAGCTCACGGTCAGCTCGAGATTCCATCACCCAGAGCTCGTCCTTTATTTTTGTGTTCTGATGTTTCCCTGCCATTGGGAATCATGACACTCCCCCTCCCGTTGTACCCGGTGAAACAGTCGCATGAGAAGTTCCCCTACGTCAGTGGGGTCCCCATGCGTTTCCTCAAGTATGCGCAGCACTTTGTCCAGGGTATCTCTCTCCCGGGGGGACCTATGCATGACAGAATCCCGCGCCTCCCCCTCCAGAGCCATCAATGCAATTTCTGCCTCCAGGGCTGGTGTCATGGGGTGCATCCGCATCATTCCCCGGATACGCTCTGTCCAACTCCACAACATTACATTGTTCCCAGTGAACCTTGGCAAATTATTCAACATGGCTCCCAGGGAAATGCTAGACCTGGGAACTTCCCCCGCTGCTTGGTCTGCCCTATCCGCACTACCGTGTGACATCCTGCCGACTACGCCAAATGTAATAACGTGCAGGTACTGAGTATGTCACCACGGAACAGGCAGAACAACAGTTGAGGGATTTAATAACAGGGTTTAGGTTCTCCTCGCAGGGAGGAAGCAATGGAAAATAACTAACAATAAAACAATGCAAGAATACGGGAGTTAAACAATATAACCGAATTAAGCAGGATTTCTTGAGAAAAGAACACTTATCAGTTTCATGAGGACTTGCTTGGAGGGTCGTCTTCTCCAACGTAGGCGCCGAGAATCAGCGGCACTTGTCGTCCCTCTGTGGTCCGTGAGCAGAGTAGTCTCTGAGAGCCTGCTGCCTGGGGTTTCGGGAGTTAATGTGGTATGCACAGGCTCTGAGTCTTTAACTTTTATAGCACAGCCAGAAAATCAGGGCTCCGCACGGTTGTCTCTGTACCAGGAAAACAAGGGGCTCTGCACTGTTAAGTCTCTGTACCAGGAAAACAGGGGCTCTGCACTGGTAAGTCTCTGTACCAGGAGTCAGGGTCCAGGGTGTAGTAGTCTCTCAACGGGTCTCAAAGCGCCCCCCTAAAGTCACAGCAGAGTCCGCTTTAAGTACTCACTGGATGCAGTCTTTCTGGGCAGTCTCTACAAGATGCAGTCTTTCTGGGCAGTCTCTACAAGATGCAGTCTTTCTAGGCAGTCTCTTTCTCTCTCTCTTCTGGAGCGCAGCTGCACCCGGCTCTGCACGCTGCTCTGCAAGCTGCTCTCTCTCCTGCATGCGTCCCTTTCCCGCTCTCTGGCTGCTTCCCTCTTGTCCCAGTCTACAAGTCTCTCCCCTAGGGAACCTGCGGCACAGCTCAAAGGTTCCGGGCACAGAGCCGAGAAGGTAACCGCCCCCAGACTCTTCTGGTGCTTTTAACTCCTTACAATCATATGACTGCTCATGTGCAGTTTGCATATGTATAGACACGTGTGAATTCATTTATTGTCAAACTACTGTGCTTTTTCTTTTTAAATCATAATGACAATCCAAAATATCCAAATGACCCTGATCAAAAATTAACGTACCCCATTTCTTAATACTGTGAATTGCCCCATCTAACTTCAATGACAGCTTGAAGTCTTTTGTGGTCGTTGTGGATGAGGTTCTTTTTTTTCTCAGATGGTAAAGATGCCCATTTTTCTTGGCAAAAAGCCTCCAGTTCCTGTAAATTCCTGGGCTGTCTAGCATGAACTGTGCGCTTGAGATCTCCCTAGATGGCCACTCCAGAACCTTCACTTTGTTCTGCTGTAGCCAATGACAGTTCGACTTTAGTGATGGGCGAGCACTAAAATGCTCGGGTGCTCGTTGCTCAGGTCGAGCAAATTGGAATACTCGGGTACTTGGCCAGAACAACGAGCCCAATGTAAGTCTATGGGAGACCCGAGTATTTTTCCCGTGATCCCCCCGGTGGTCCTTTTAGTTTCTAAAAACGTCTGAAAATGATGGAAACACTGCTCAAATGACACAGGGACCTCATGGGAATCGCCCCTGGAAGCATTCCTGACTCCTAGTTCACAGCCTTAATCATTTTTTTCCGAGATTCATGCCATTTTTCCCGGTGCCACAAAAAACACTTGAAAACTAAACTAAACGGGTTTTGCTTGGAAATATGTCAAGGTACATCCTTTGCAGGTTCATGACTTGCCTATAAGGCCAAATATTTCACCCCAGAATGAAAATTTCCTCTCCCACTTAGGCTTAGTTCAGACGCTGCGCTTTTTAAGCGTTTTTCAACTTTAACATTGCTTTCAACCACTACAAATGCATTCACTGGGAAATGTCATTGTAACATTTAACAACCCTAGCAGGCCATGTGGTGCGTGACACATAAGCAGACCCATCTTGTTTCATTTACGATGGAGGGATTCTTAAAGTCACAGGGCCTATTTTTACTGGTGCATCAGGCGGCATTAATCTTCTTAAAGGACCATTGTGAAACAGTGGGTCTCCTAAGCTGTTGTAGCCTATGCTGTGAGTGGATGGGCTGCCAAGAATTTTGATGCACCACAATACCCGAGTCATAAGATGTCCAGGGGGACTCCTGAAAAAGTGTTGCATTGAATTCAAGGCCTGCCATGCTACCAATTCATATGCACCCCAATAATCCTTTGAACCCACATACTGGATGGGCCCAGGAAAATCCACTTCACAATATGAATTTTGTGCTCCATACTCCTTTGTTTTATACATTGGCGGCAAGGCCAGTCCTGCTGCATAGCCAGTCATATGCACCCCATTAGGCCTTGGAACCCACATACTGGATGGGCTCAGGAAAATCCACTTCACAATATGCATTTTGTGCTCCATACTCCTTTGTTTTATACATTGTCAGGAAGGCGAGCCCTGCTGCATAATCAGTCATATGCACCCCATTAGGCCTTGAAATCCACATTCTGGATGTGCCCATGAAAATCCACTTCACAATATGCATTTTGTACTCCCGTACTCCTTGGTTTTACACATTGGCAGAAAGGCCAGCCCTGCTGCATAGTCAGTCATATGCACCCCATTAGGCCTTGGAACTCACATACTGGATGGGCTGAAGAAAGTCCACTTCACAATATGCATTTTGTGCTCCATACTCCTTTGTTTTATACATTGGCGCAAGGCCAGCACTGCAGCATAGTCAGTCATATGCACCCCATTAGGCCTTGGAACCCACATACTGGATGGGCCCAAGAAAATCCACTTCACAATATGCATTTTGTGTTCAATACTCCTTTGTTTTATACATTGGCAGGAAGGCGAGCCCTGCAGCATAGTCATATGCACCCCATTAGGCCTTGGAACTCACATAGTGGATGGGCCCATGAAAATCCACTTCACAATATGCGTGTTGTACTCCCATACTCCTTGGTTTGACACATTGCCAGCAAGGCTTGCCCTGCAGCATAGTCAGTGATATGCACCCCATTAGGCCTTGGAACCCACATACTGGATGGACCCAGGAAAATTCACTTGTATTTTTCAATGGCATGATGGTTCCCTCTTTCAAAAATTATTTACAGGAGAAATTTGCAATTTTATTTGACATGTTTTTAACACTAAGGTATGGATACGGCTTTAAAAAAGGCAAATACTTGCAATACATCGCAATTTTATTGCAAACTACAAAATTCAAGGAATAGTATGATTGAATAGTGTGACTGCGTACACTTTTGTATGTGTTAACATACCCAGGTTAATAAGTACATATAAGGATTAAATAAATATAGTGATTACATATATATGACGATTAACTACATACAGTATAGTTAGATCATCACCAAGAGGCTTTTAAACATCATCCGTCTGGAATATCAGGGAAGCAACACCAAGACAGAGAACCCCTGAGAGATTACCTACACTGCATGGGTGTCCCCAATTATGCAGGTATCAGCACACTGTACATGTACAGGTACCCCAGTTTTGGCATCCGTCTTAGTTATGTTTCTCTGGTCTTATATAGTGAATAACACTATGTAGTAACTAGGCTCACCCACACCTTCAAGTGGCCACTTTTCAAGGTTGGATGAAACTGAGATATCATGGAGTCATCAGACGAGGCGCCATAAACCCCTAGAAAATAAAAGCCACAAGGATTTAGATCAAACCACTATTGACATAGTTTCAGTAAACCTGAGGCCATGTGCACACGTTCAGTATTTTTCGCATTTTTTTGCGTTTTTTCGCTATAAAAACATTATAAAAACACGAAAAAAACGCTTACATATGCTTCCCATTATTTTAAGTGTATTCCGCATTTCTAGTGCAAATGTTGCATTTTTTTCCGCGAAAAAATCGCATTGCGGAAAAAAAGCAACATGTTCATTAAATATGCGGAATTGTGGGGATTCCGCACACCTAGGAGTGCATTGATCTGCTTACTTCCCGCACGGGGCTGTGCACACCATGCGGGAAGTAAGCGGATCAGGTGCGGTTGGTACCCAGGGTGGAGGAGAGGAGACTCTCCTCCACGGACTGGGCACCATATAATTGGTCAAAAAAAAGAATTAAAATAAAAAATAGTCATATACTCACCTTCGATGGCCCCCGGAGTGTTCCCGCCTCTCAGCGCTGCATGTTGCCGCTTCCGTTCCTATAGATGGTGTGGTGAAGGACCTGCGATGACGTTGCTGTCTTGTGATTGGTCGCGTGACCGCTCATGTGACCACGACGTCATCGAAGGTCCTGCACACACCATCTATAGGAACGGACGCCGCTGAGGAGATCGGCTGTCTGCAGAGGGTGAGTATAACCATTTTTTTATTTTTTTATTTTTAACATGATATCTTTTTACTATTGATGCTGCATAAGCTGCATCTATAGTAAAAAGTTGGTCACACTTGTCAAACAGTATGTTTGACAAGTGTGACCAACCTGTCAGTCAGTTTTCCAAGCAATGCTACAGATCGCTTGGAAAACTTTAGCATTCTGCAAGCTAATTACGCTTGCAAAATGCTAAAAAAACATGAAAAAAACGGGAAAAAAAACGCAAAAAAAAATGCGGATTTCTTGCAGAAAATTTCCGGTTTTCTTCAGGAAATTTCTGCAAGAAATCCTGACGTGTGCACATACCCTGAATGTTTTACAATGACAAACAGCAAACATATAGAGGATTAGAACTGTTTGTGAAGTGAATAAACAAACATTTATCAAGATTGTGTCACTATGAGCATTGTCTGTCACATCTGTAAATGTTTTACAAGAAATGCAGCTATGTGATTGTCTGAATGCATTCAGTATACAGTATTTTAATCTTGGTTACAAATCACCATTTGTACATTTGAGGCAGCCAAAGTTAAGGCTCTCAAGGAGAGAAACTAATATAATGGACAAAGAATTAACTTTAATGAACTACTGAGCCAAACTAACAGCATTGCTTTATCAAATTTATATGAAGTGTATTGTGTCCAATGTTAGCAACCAGGCAACACGGAAAGGAGCTTTTCAAGTGAGCTCTTTAAGGTACACAAATGTTATGAAGTGTTTGCCAATAGGAATATGGTTTCACCAATGTGGGGTACCTTTTTTAAAAAATATACTAGTGCCATCACAGCCCCCCTTGCCCAAACTTCAATAGCCTATACAGTACAAAGCATGTTCACCCTGGTTATCTACGTAGTGGCAGTTATTTAAGAGACATTGCAGGAGATAGAGTTAAGAATTAAGCCCTGTGTAGTGGTGTGTGTCTCTGAGACTTGTAATGCAGTGCATGGTCTGCCAAACAATTCCCCAAGGGGGGTACCTTTTTAAAAATAGACGAATGCCATCGCAGGCCCCTTGGCCAAACTTCACCGGACAGGAAAGATTGCAGGAGACCGAGCTAAGAAGTAGGCCCAATGTAATGTCATGCCCAATTCCGCAATGTAAAATCCTTTTTTTTAAATTAAAAGAGTGCCATCACAGCTCCTTTGGCCAAAATGCACCGTACAGACCACGTTCACCCTGGTGATCTACTGGCAGGTACAGGACAGATTGCAGGAGACCGAGTTATGAAGTAGGCCCAAAGTAATGTCATGCCCAATTCCCCGATGAAAAATCCTTTTTAAAAAAAAATAAGAGTGCCATCACAGCCCCCTTGGCCAAAATGCACCGTACAGAGCACGTTCACCCTGGTGATCTACTGGCAGGTACAGGACAGATTGCAGGAGGCCGAGTTAAGAAGTAGGCCCAAAGTAATGTCATGCCCAATTCCCCAATGTTTTGTCCTTTTTGGACTTAAAATATAGTGCCATCACAGCCTACTTGCCCAAAATTCACTGACCTATAACAGTACAGAGCACATTCACTCTGGTGATCTACTGGCAGGTACAGGACAGATTGCAGGAGGCCGAGTTAAGAAGTAGGCCCAATGTAATGCCATGCCCAATTCCCCAATGTGAGATCCTTTTTTTAAAAAATAAAAGAGTGCCATCACAGCCCCCTTGGCCAAAATGCACCATACAGAGCACGTTCACCCTGGTCATCTAGTGGCAGTTAAAGGACACATTGCAGGAGACAGACTTAAGTAGTAGGCCCAATGTAATGTAATTCCCAATTCCCCAATGTGGGGTCCTTATTTTACAAATAAAAATAGTACCATCACTTTTCCCGTACCCAAAATTAACCGTACAGAGTACGTTCACCCTGGTCATCAAGTGTCAGTTAAAGGACACATTGCAGGAGACAGAGTTAAGAAGTAGGCCCAATGTAGGGGTGTGGGTTTCTTAGACTTGTAATGGAGTGCCTGGCCTTACAAGCATTTGCTCATAGGTGGTTAATTTTTTAAACATTCTTCATATGGATCCAGGACACCCTTTTCCAAAAATTTACTTTCTGTAGCAGCACGGAATACGTGAACCCTGGTGATCTAGTGGTGGAAAATGAGGAGACATTGCTGAAGGCCTCATTAAAACCTAGGCCCAATGTAAAGGATTGTGTCTCCTACACTTGTAATGCCCATACACTAAGTGCATGGGCTGACAAACATTTCCCTATGGGGGTGGCAATTTAAAAAAAAAAATTGTTTACGGGCATCATAAACACCTTGCAAAACTGTAAAGTGGTTTCCTACACAGTTGCTGCTGGGAAGGTGCAGGCTTTTAGTAAAAATATGGCAGACGAATTGTTGGATAAAGTGATCAGGAAAAGGGGCATGGTGATGACACGAATGGGAACATACATGATTAATAACAGCGGTGGCTATGGGAGGTATGAGATCCAGTATACAGCCTACAATGATTAGTCGTTTAGCCACCACCAATTATCAAAATGTGTTTCATGTCCGTCAGAAGATCGGTGTAACAGATGCGTGTGTTTGACTCAGCCTAAAAAATGCCTGTCAAAAATATGTTGCCAAACTAAAGATGCACGTGTCTGTCTAAAGGGAAAAGTGCAACATGTTCGTGAGATGCTGAATTATAGAAAGCAGATCAGTATTGGAGGAAAAAAAAAAAAACTGATGGATGCTTGTGAAAAACTAAGTTTAAAGAGGAGTACACGAGGAGGGGGACAAGGCGGGTCATCTCCATTCTAGAATAGTGGCGGCACAGAGAGACTCCACACATATAGTTGCTTTGAAGGGAAAGGATGGGTCAGAGCATGGCAAATTTTGGAGGTGATGACTGAGTATTATTCAGATCTTTATAAATCGCGGGTACAACCAACAATGGAGGAGGTGGATGGTTTTCTGGCAGAGGTTCAGCTTCCTAGACTTTCTACCATTGATCAGGGACTTCTTGAAGAGCCATTTAATTTGGAGGAGCTTGATGCCGCACTGGCCTCTATGCCTAATGATTAGTGTTGAGCATTCCGATACTGCAAATATTGGGTATCGGCCGATATTCGCGATATCGGAATTCCGATACTGATTTCCGATACTTTTGCAATATCGAATACCGGAATCGGAAGTTCCCATAGTGCAATGAGCCAGTTAGATTTAATTCAGCCAATGAGGAATCCTAAGAAGTGTGGGCACATCCTGTTATGCATGTTAGGCATGTAAGTAAGGGCATGGCTGTGATTGGCTGCTGAAATGATGTCATGATGCACTATAAAAGCCGCCACCGCCATTTTGGGTTCACTCTGCTGTGAATTCAGCTAGGGACAGGACGCTGCTGTTCTGACTGAGGGATAGTTTGAGATAGCGATTTGCTTCATTGTGCCAGGCTAATTTAGCAACCGCTGTGTGAGAACCTTGTTTTTGCCTTGCAGCGCTGTTCACGGCTGTCTGCAAGGTCTCTGTGAGAATGCAGCTCATGCTGTAGCCTGCAGCCACAGCTGGTTGTAGTCAGCTCAGCGTGCGTCACTGCGTCATACTGTTCCATTGTCCTTTTTTCAATTAGTGCTGCCTGCTACACGTTTTTTCTGATTTATCCTATTAGTGGGTTTTTATCCGTATCCTGCTAGATTGTGGAAAAACACTATAGAGGAGTACATAGAGGAGCATTTTTTGGCCTTGCAGCGCTGTTCACGGCTGTCTACAAGGTCTCTGTGTGAGTGCAGCTCACGCTGTAGCCTGTTCTGCAACCACAGCTGGTTGTAGTCAGCTCAGAGTGCGTCACTGCCTCATACTGTTCCATTGTCCTTTTTTCAATTAGTGCTGCCTGCTGCACATTTTTTCTAATTTATCCTATTAGTGGGTTTCCATCCGTATCCTGCTAGATTGCGGAAAAACACTCTATAGGAGTACATAGAGGAGCCTTTCTGCAGCCTTGTGCCCTGCAGCCCCAGCCAGATTAGTATTAGCCTATTTTTTGGAGCCTCATCTATTGCATTGCAGGTTACCTTCCTGCATTGTAATCGCTACAAAAAGTTTGTAATACTATTGGTTTTACATCTTTGGGCACATCCAGTGTCTTTTTGTGAAAAAAAAAAAAGTTAATAAAGTTCACCAAACACTCCACTTTACAGTTGTGTAGGCCACATTAGCTCATATTAAAGTCTAGTCCACACTTTATAAAATTAGTGTTTCTTATACCTGTTAACAGCTGTTCAGGAATAAGCACACTAAGCCCTTAGTACTTTTCTGCCTATCTTTATCAGTCTACCAAGATGAAGAAGGCAGAGCGTAAGGCACGTGGTCGTGGGCGTGGAGTTTCTACAGGGAGAGGACATGGGGATTCTGTGCCTGCTGCGGGCACCGGTGACTCATCATCCCCCAGTTTTAGCAGGTAACAGTCCTTGATGCGCAGCTTTGTAGGAGCTCGCCGTACCCCACTGTTGCAGGACGAACAAATTGAAGCCGTTGTCGGATGGATGGCAGCTAATGCATCGACTTCAATTAGTGCCACATCCTCTCAGGCACAGAGCACTGAAGAGCACCCATCTGTCTCTTTACCGCCTGCCAAATTGCCCAGGCAGTCAGAGAGCCCAGGACAGGAGCCATCTCTACTTCTGTTCTCTGAATCTCTTGGCTTGGAAAGAGGGGGCCAGCCAAGCAGCATTCAAAAAACTGAAGAAGAGGCAGTATGCAGTGATGCGCAACTGCTTTGTCTCTCTGAATCCGAAGAGGCGTGTGGGCCAGTGCCTACGGCAGCGCACCTCAGTACGCATCTGATGATGAGACTCAGGTGCCACTTTCTGGTGCGTACTGTGCTGCCAAGACTACCCAGGAGCAGCAGTTGGTGGAAGAGTGTAGTGTAGATGATGAGGTCCTTGACCCATCATGGCGTGAGGTGGTGGTGGGAGCAGCTCTGAGGAAGAGATTCCCCGAACGGCCCAAAAAGGAGGGAGAGGGAGGGGGAAGACTGCGTTGCCTGTAGCCTCCACTTCGGCACCCATTAGGAGCATGCCTCTTCCAAAAGCCAAAACGGGAGCACCCAAGACTTGCAGTGCCTGGTCCTTTTTTGACACAGTTGCAGATGACATTTGCTTTGTCAAATGCAAGCTGTGTAATCAGAAAGTCAAAAGAGGGAAAAGTGTCAGCAACCTCAATACCACAAATATGTGGAAACATGTGCAGACCAAGCACGTGGTGGAGTTACAAAAACACACTGAAAACCTAGGCCAACCTACAGCAGCACCTACCACCTCTTCAGCTCGTGTTGTAGCCTCTTCCTCCAGCTCACACACAGCTGGTTCGGCTTTCTCACAGGATCGCCATGGAAGAACCTCTGGCACTGTTGTCCAGAGACCAAGTGTAATTCCACCCACAGCACCACATTCCCTGTAATCCTCACACTCCCAGGCCAGTCTACAGCCATCAGTAGCACAGGCATGGGAGAAAAGGTGGCCATACTCGGCAAACCACCCCTGAGCACAGGCTCTGAAGGCTGGCATTGCAAAACTACTGTCCCTTGAAATGCTATCATTCAGGCTGGTGGAGACTGACACCTTCCGTAACGTCATGGGATTGGCAGTCCTACAATACAACGTGCCCAGACACTTTTATTTCAGCAGGCAAGCCGTCCCTGCCTTGCAAAAGCATGTGGAGGGAAAAATTAAACATGCGCTACTAAACGCCGTCAGTAGCAAGGTCCACCTGACCACCAATGCGTGGACCAGTCACCATGGACAGGGACGATACCTTTCCCTCACTGCCCATTGGTTAAATGTTGTGGAGCCGGGGACAGATCTTGAGAATGGCGCTGTACGTGTTCTGCAAACTCCAAGGATTGCAGTAATCAAGTCTGTACACATTGACTCCTCCTTATACTCCAGTTCCTCTGAATCACCGCTGCAGGAGCCATCACAGTCTACCTCCACATGGACCCGTGAAAGCTTACCTGTTATGACCGATATGAGCACAGCCATGGCCAAACGTCAACAGGCCGTATTGAAATTAATGTCTTTGGGAAATCGAATCCACACAGTGCAGGAGCTCTGGAATGCCATCAAGCAGGAGAGCGACGTGTGGTTTGTGCCAGCGAATCTCCAGCCAGGCATGGTAGTGTGTGACAATGGCTGAAATCTGATGGCAGCTCTGGGCCTAGGCAACCTCACTCACATCCCATGTCTGGCACATGTGCTCAACTTGGTCGCGCATAGTTTTTTGAGGGACTATCCAGATGTAATGATTATAAGGGATAACTCAGGAGACTCTTTGCATGGAACGAGACAACTACATGACACAGTTTTATAAGTGGTAAAGTCTATATTATCACACGGTGATTCAAACAGGTGCAGAGAGAAACTCAAGTCCACAACACTTGGTGTAAATATTAAATGCAGCTTAACAGTCTATAGGAAGCTACAGAGGAAAATGCAATCACACAGAAAGACTATGAAGCACAATTATTCTTGAGGATACTTGACACGAATAAGTCCTTGGTAGTCCAAACACAGATAGATATGCTTATAAGACAGTTCAAATAATATCTTAGCACAACCAGGGAGGCCTGGGTAAAAGTCTCAGGTTTAAGCAGAGCAGCAACAGCTTACATGTCCAGCAAATGCAGATGGAAACAAACACAAGCAGCCAGATGGAGGATTACTGGAAACCGATGTATGCAGCAGAAACTCAGAGCTGAGTAGCAGGATCTCCACACAGGTTCACAGGAGCAGGTGCAGGTGCAAAGCCAGGGAGTCATCAGGAACTGGATGCAAGGCAGAGTACTCTAGCACAGACTAAAGGCTGTTGTGAAGTTATATAGCAGGAAGACACAGTGCACGTGAGACCAAAGATGCTTCTTGAAAAAGGGCAGTAATGCACAGAAGGTAATCAAAATGTTCAGAGTCCTGACACCGGATCTTGATGCACTGCTGCACAAGGTCCACCTAGAGTGCACTCACTTGCAGCGTTCCAGCATGGCAAGATCGCGCATTGCAGCTCTGCAGCGCCGATTCCACCTTCCGGAACATCGCATCATATGTGACCTACCAACCAGGTGGAATTCAACGTTACATGTGTTGGAGTGGTTGTGTGAGCAGCAGGCAGCAGTAGTGGAGTACCAGGTGCATCAGGCGCAAACAAGTCGCACTGCGCGCTGTTCACACTTCACCACCACTGAGTGGGCCTCTGTGAAGGACATCTGCCACGTTTTTCATGCCTTCGATGATTCCACGTGGATGGCGAGTGCAGATGATGCACTAGACAGCATGACTATCCCCCTTATCTGCCTGCTTGAAAAAACACTGCAAGCACTAAGGGAGGAGGTTGTGGAAGAGGTGGAGGATGAGGAGTCACAAACGCCATCTGCTTCTGGACAGTCTGCGCAATGTGGTTCCTCACAAAGGCCTAGGCAGGGGACACTTTGTGAGGAGGATGAGGAAGAGTCAATGGAGGAGGGAGACATCTGTCCAGAGAAGGGAGTTACACAATGCTCTAGTAGTCAGTATGTAGAGCGAGGGTGGGGTGATGCAGAGCAGGCTGAGATCACGCCTCAAGCAGGGGACAGCGTTTCTTGGCCAGTTGGCAGTCTGCAGCACATGGTTGATTTCATGCTGTGGTGCCTGAGAAACGACCGCCGCATCGCCCACATTCTCAACATGGCTGATTAATGGGTGTACACCCTCCTAGATCCTCGCTACCGGAACAACTTTCAAAGCGTCATAACACCGTTGAACCGGGAGCGTAAAATGCAGGAGTACCAAGACACACTGGGGCATTCCATCATGTTCTCCATTCCAACCAAGAGCAGTGCTGCTAGTGCTTTACTAAGCAGCTCAGTGCATCGAGGCAGTGGAGGAAGCTCTGCACAAAGAGGGAGCAGAAGCAGCACCTCAGCACAAGGCAAGACCAGTATGGCCCAAATGTGGCAAAGTTTTGTGTCCCCGCCACAAATGTCTACACCATCACAGATGGCTCCAGTCAGCAGGAGGCAACGTTTCCGTCAGATGGTGACAGACTACATGTCTTGCGCTCTCAGTGTTCTCCCACACGGCTCTTTCCCCTTCAAGTTTTGTGTCTCTAAGCTGGATACATGGCCAGACCTTAGCCAGTATGCATTGGAGGCGCTGGCTTGCCCTGCTGCTAGTGTATTATCGGAACGCGTCTTTAGTGCCGCAGGTGGTGTACTAACAGACCGTCGCATGTGACTATCCTCCAATAACATTGACTGGCTTGCTTTTCTGAAAATGAACAAAGCCTGGATCTCGCAGGATTTTGCCACTCCTCTTCCAGATTAAATAATTGGTTGGCAACAGTATCCAGGTCTCCTGTTGTGTTCATGTTTCTACCACCTGAACTGTAATCCTTGGCTCCAACACCGCCAGTTGCTGCTCAGAAGTGCCGTCTGCACAGTCAACAGTTGCTCCTCTGTCATTGGGTTTCAGTAACGTCAGCTTATCCCCAGCTGTGCATCCGGCAATTTCTCCTGCTCCGTCCACACTCACACTACAACAGATATTAAACAGCCTCAAATTAGGCCTCAGCCTACACTCTGCTTCTCCTGGATTCCCTGGGTTCCAAAACCGCCAGTTACTGCTCAGAAGTGCCATCTGCACAGTCAACAGTTGCTCCTCTGTTATTGGGTTTCAGTAAAGTCTGCTGATCCCCAGCTGTGTATCCGGCAATTTCTCCACTCTGTTTCTAGCATTGACCCGGGGCTCCAACACTGCCAGTTGCTGCTCGGAAGTGCCATCTGCACAGTCAACAGTTGCTCCTCTGTTATTGGGGTCCAGTAACGCCAGCTGCTCCCCTGCTGTGTGTGCGGCAATTTCTCCACTCTGTTTCTAGCATTGACCCTGGGCTCCAACACCGCCAGTTGCTGCTCGGAAGTGCCATCTGCACAGTCAACAGTTGCTCCTCTGTTTTTGGGGTTCAGTAATGCCAGCTGCTCCCCTGCTGTGTGTCCGCCAATTTCTCCACTGTTTCTAGCACTGACTCTGGGCTCCAACACCGCCAGTTGCTGCTCGGAAGTGCCGTCTGCACAGTCAACAGTTGCTCCTCTGTTATTGGGGTTCAGTAAAGCCAGCTGCTCCCCTGCTGTGTGTGCGGCAATTTCTCCACTCTGTTTCTAGCATTGACCCTGGGCTCCAACACCGCAGTTGCTGCTCGGAAGTGCCGTCTGCACAGTCAACACTTGCTGCCTTGTTTTTGGGGTTCAGTAATGTCAGCTGATCCCCTGCTGTTTATCCGGCGTATTCTCCTGCTCTCTCCACACTAAGACTACAACAGATATTAAACTTGCTCCAATTAGGCCTCGGCCTACACTCGGCTACTAGCATTGACCCTGGGCTCCAACACCGTCAGTTGCTGCTCGGAAGTGCCATCTGCACAGTCAACAGTTGCTCCTCTGTTATTGGGGTTCAGTAACTCCAGCTGCTCCCCTGCTGTGTGTGCGGCAATTTCTCCACTCTGTTTCTAGCATTGACCCTGGGCTCCAACACCGCCAGTTGCTGCTTGGAAGTGCCATCTGCACAGTCAACACTTGCTGCCGTGTTATTGGGGTTCAGTAATGTCAGCTGATCCCCTGCTGTGTATCCGGCAATTTCTCCTGCTCCCTCCACACTCACACTACTACAAATATTAAAGGGAACCTGTCCCCCCAGGTGTTTGTAAATAAAAGAGCCACCTTGTGCAGCACTAATGCTGCATTTGGACAAGGCGGTCTTTTTGTTATGCTCCTTGCACACGCTGAACTAAACACTTATAAAATGTGCCCCCTCATACCGTGAAAGTCCCGGAGGCCGGACTTTCCTTCCTGTTCAGACTCGGTACAGCTGTCATTCATACCCCCTTGGCGCTGTGCGCCACCTACTGAGCGTTGTTTGAATCTGTCCCGGAGCCTGCGCTGTTATGTTATCCCTTGGCCATGCGCAGTTAGCGCTGCCCGTCTTCTGACATCATTTGATGACATGCGCTTAGGGATCAGCTGACACCGCCCAGTCTGAAGAAGGTAGAAGGAGATGAGTGAGAGGTGAAAATATGCACAGTGCATGCCCATGAATCCCAGCCCCGCAGTGTGAATAAATCAGAAGACACTGCGGGTCGGGATCTCGGGCAGCACGGCCGCACAGGCGCAGTCAGCCTGACATCAAATGATGTCAGAAGACAAGTAGCGCTAACTGTGCATGGCCAAGGGATAACATAACAGTGCAGGCTTCGGGACAGATTCAAACAACGCTCAGGAGGCAGCGCATGGCGTCAAGGTGGTATGAGTGACGGCTGTGCTGCATCTCATTAACAAGGAAAGTCCCGCCTCCGGGATGGTTTCACAGTATGAAGGGGCACATTTTATAAGTGTTGACTTCAGCGTGTGCAAGGAGCATAACTAAAAGAGCCACCTTTTCCTTGTGCAGCATTAGTGCTGCACAAGTTGGCTCTTTTAGTTACAAACGCCTGGGGGGGTGACAGGTTCCCTTTCAACTTGCTCCAATTAGGCCTCTGCCTACACTCTGTTTCTCCTGTAATCCCTGGGCTCCTACACCACCAGTTGCTGCTCAGAAGTGTCTTTGGCATGGGTACTCCCTCCTGCCCAGCCTGATTCCAGCACGCCAGCTGTTTCTGGGTAGAGTCAAGGTCACTTTGCCTCCAATACGTTGTCCTGTCGGGTTGCGGTCGGCTTAGCCAACTCTATGGTGCCTGCAGTTTAGGTGCTTCCTATGTGGGCTGCGAGACCTGGCAATCAAGGCTGGGTCCGTAGTGCCAATAGGACAAGCTCCCCCTGTGGGACTGTGGGTTTCCGGTAACTCCAGCCGGCTTGTGGCTTTGCAATTTTTTGTTCATGTGGACCTTCTGCTGACTGTCTGAGTGCCAGCACCATTAGCTGGTTCTTTAGAAGTCAATCTTAAATAGGTCCCCCCTGGGTTCCAGTACCGTCAGCTGGTTCCAGGCACAGCCATTGGCTTAGGTGCCTCCTTCTCGGTATCCGAGTTCCACCAATGTCTGGTGGTCCTTGGTAGTGCTTTCTGGCACGGGTATCTCCTGCTTAGTAAACGGGTTCCAGTACCGTCAGCTGGTCCTCGGTAGTTCCATTGGCGCTTGTACCTTCTGTTACCCATCCGGGTTCCAGTACCGTCAGCTGGTTCTCAGCAGTGTCTTTTGCTCTTGTACCTTCTGCTACTCTTCCTGGTTCCAGTACCGTCAGCTGGTTCCAGGCAGAGCCTTTGGCTTAGGTGCCTCCTTCACAGTATCTGAGTTCCACCAACGTCTGGTGATTCTTGATAGTGCTTTCTGGCACAGGTACCTCCTGCTTAGTAACCGGGTTCCAGTACTTCAGCTGGTCCTCGGTAGTTCCATTGGCTCTTTTATCTTCTGCTACCCATCCGGGTTCAAGTACCGTCAGCTGGTTCTCGGCAGTGTCTTTTGCTCTTGTACCTTCTGCTAACCATCCTGGTTCCAGTACCATCAGCTGGTTCCAGGCAGAGCCTTTGGCTTAGGTGCCTCCATCTCGTTATCCGAGTTCCACCAACGTCTGGTGGTCCTTGGTAGTGCTTTCTGGCACGGGTACCTCCTGCTTAGTAATCTGGTTCCAGTACCGTCAGCTGGTCCTTGGTAGTTCCATTGGCTCTTGTACCTTCTGCTACCCATCTGGATTCCAGTACCGTCAGCTGGTTCTCGGCAGTGTCTTTGTCTCTTGTACCTTCTACTACCCTTCCTGGTTCCAGTACCGTCAGCTGGTTCCAGGCACAGCCTTTGGCTTAGGTGCCTCCTTCTCGGTATCCAAGCTCCACCAATGTCTGGTGGTCCTTGGTAGTGCTTTCTGGCACGGGTATCTCCTGCTTAGTAAACAGGTTCCAGTACCGTCAGCTGGCCCTCGGTAGTTCCATTGGCGCTTGTACCTTCTGCTACCCATCCGGGTTCCAGTACCGTCAGCAGGTTCTCAGCAGTGTCTTTTGCTCTTGTACCTTCTGCTACTCATCCTGGTTCCAGTACCGTCAGCTTGTTCCAGGCAGAGCCTTTGGCTTAGGTGCCTCCTTCACAGTATCCGAGTTCCACCAACGTCTGGTGGTGCTTGATAGTGCTTTCTGGCACGTGTACCTCCTTCTTAGTAGCCAGGTTCCAGTACCGTCAGCTGGTCCTCGGTAGTTCCATTGGCTCTTGTACCTTCTGCTACCCATCTGGATTCCAGTACCGTCAGCTGGTTCTCGGCAGTGTCTTTGGCTCTTGTACCTTCTGCTACCCATCCTGGTTCCAGTACCGTCAGATGGTTCCAGGCAGAGCCTTTGGCTTAGGTGCCTCCATCTCGGTATCCGAGTTCCACCAACATCTGGTGGACCTTGGTAGTGCTTTCTGGCACGGGTACCTCCTGCTTAGTAACGTGGTTCCAGTACTGTCAGCTGGTCCTCGGTAGTTCCATTGGCTCTTGTGCCTTCTGCTAACCATGCGGGTTCCAGTACCGTCAGCTGGTTCTCGGCAGTGTCTTTTGCTCTTGTACCTTCTGCTACCCATCCTGGTTCCAGTATCGTCAGCTGGTTCCAGGCAGAACCTTTGGCTTAGGTGCCTCCTTTCCGGTATCCGAGTTCCACCAGCGTCTGGTGGTCCTTGGTAGTGCTTTCTGGCACGTGTACCTCCTTCTTAGTAGCCAGGTTCCAGTACCATCAGCTGGTCCTCGGTAGTTCCATTGGCTCTTGTACCTTCTGCTACCCATCTGGATTCCAGTACCGTCAGCTGGTTCTCGGCAGTGTCTTTGGCTCTTGTACCTTCTGCTACCCATCCTGGTTCCAGTACCGTCAGATGGTTCCAGGCAGAGCCTTTGACTTAGGTGCCTCCTTCTCGGTATCCAAGTTCCACCAATGTCTGGTGGTCCTTGGTAGTGCTTTCTGGCACGGGTACCTCCTGCTTAGTAACCGGGTTCCAGTACCGTCAGCTGGTCCTCGGTAGTTCCATTGGCGCTTGTACCTTCTGCTACCCATCCGGGTTCCAGTACCATCAGCTGGTTCTCAGCAGTGTCTTTTGCTCTTGTACCTTCTGCTACTCATCCTGGTTCCAGTACCATCAGCTGGTTCCAGGCAGAGCCTTTGGCTTAGGTGCCTCCTTCACAGTATCTGAGTTCCACCAATGTCTGGTGGTGCTTGATAGTGCTTTCTGGCACAGGTACCTCCTGCTTAGTAACTGGGTTCCAGTACTTCAGCTGGTCCTCGGTAGTTCCATTGGCTCTTGTACCTTCGGCTACCCATCTGGGTTCCAGTACCATCAGCTGGTTCTCGGCAGTTCCTCAGCCTTCTTGTGCCTTCTGCTATATTTCCAAGTTCAAGCTTTTTGAAATGGCTTTTGGTAATCACTCTGGATCTCCCTGACGACGACACTAAAGACAATGACCCTGAAGACCACCCCGTAGAAGACGACGACCCCGGAGACGACGACGCCGGAGACGACGACCCTGGAGATGACGACCCTGAAGACCACCCCGAAGAAGACGACGACCCCGGAGACAACGACCCTGGAGACGACGACCCTGGAGACGACGACCCTGGAGACAATGACCCTGAAGACCACCCCGAAGAAGGCCAAGAAGCAAAAGAACATGAAGCTGCAGAACAAAAAGCAGAAGAACATTAAGCATAAGACTAAACATCAGAGCAAAAGATATTATCTAAATTATAAGCAGAAGAAGACTAAGCAGTGTATGGGGGTGAGTCCGTTCCTCCTCGTGTTGCCCCTGGAAAAAACCTGCTGCTGGAGGCCAAACTGAACATGGACAAATCCTGTTGTAAATCTTTTGGGACAGGCAGAACGGAAGGTGTAATCTTCAAACTTTTATAGATAACAACTACAGGAATGCCTGTCACAAATAAGAATATGATGAAGAATATGAAGAAGTAGAATATGAAGAAGAATAATAGTTGAATAAGAAGAATATGAAGAATGTAAAAAAGAAGAATAATAGGAAGAAAGTGAAGAAGAAGATGAATAAGGTGAAGAAGTTGATGAAAAAGATTCTGCTGCTGCTGAGGATGATGAAGAAGAAAGTGTGGGAGAAGTAAAAAAGAAGGCGAAGAGCATGGGAGTAGTGAAACATAAATATCTGACAAAATATAAAAAAGCTTAATATAGTCAATATCTTTGTAACTCCGAACGTCTTAAAAAAAATTAATTCCTGCTATTCCATTTGATTGGGCTAAACTTCTATGCCTTTAATGTCTCCTCCACCTCCCCCAATACATTCTACATTATTCTTAGTTGTTTTTCTTCATGTAGAATTAACCTACAAGGAAAGAAAGGGTTTATTTTAATTCAGATATTTGTGTCCCATTGACTTGCATTGGTTTCCGGTATCGGTATCGGCGATATCCGATATTTTTTGGATATCGGCCGATCCAATCCGACACCGATATTTTCGGATATCGGAAGGTATCGCTCAACACTACTAATGATAAAGCCCCAGGGGTGAATGATATTCCAGGGGAGGTGTACATAAAATATAAATAGGTATTGCTTCCCGATTTGTTGGAGGTGCATGCTGCTGGTCTATTGGAGGGGCAGTTGCCACGGTCCATGCGTGAGGCAATAATTGTAGTGTTGTCAAAACAGGGTAAGGATCCGACCGATCCGACTTATCGCCCAATCTCATTATTAACCATAGATATGAAAATCTTGCCCAAAATGTTGGCTAATTGTCTTAACAAGGTGATAACGACACTAATACCCCGGGAACAGTCCGATTTTATGCCCAATAGTTCTACAGCATGTAATTTTAGACGATTGTTTCTCAAATACAGGTAAAGTTGAAAAATATGGGTCAGAGATCTGTGGTGTCTTTAGACGCCGCTAAGGCTTTTGATAGTGTGGAATGGCGGTATTTGTGGGCGGTTATGAAGGCTCTGGGTTTTGGTGAGAGATTTATAATTTGGGTGCAATTTTTATATGCCTCTCCAAGAGCCAGGATATGGGTAAATGGGCTCTTGTTGGGGGATTTCCCTTTATATAGGGGAACGCGGCAGGGTTGCCCCTTGTCTTCTCTCTTGTTTGCAATTGCTGTTGAGTCCATGGTGGTGGCGGTATGGAGGGATAGGGACATAAAGGGATTTAGATATGGAAACTGTGAAGAAAAGATTGCCCTGTACGCGGTCGACATGATACTGTTCTTGGAAGAGGTGCAGAAGTATTTGGGGGCTGTTATGAACAGCATTAATAAATTTGGGTCTCTTTCCAGATTATCTATTAATTGGCATAAGTCTGTGCTGTTGCCCATGGACTAGGCAGCTCCTCTGACACTAGACCGTGGGGTTCCCTTAAGGGTGGTACATGAGTTTAAATATCTGGGCATCATGGTTTTCGGTTAAAATAGAGGACTATGTGCGGCTCAACCTGACTCCTTTGCTTGGGAACTTCCAGCAGAAGATTGGGGCCTGGAAGAAGCTATTTCTGTCGGTTGCATGAAGAGTAAATTTGATCAAAATGATACTTATGCCTCAGCTCCTCTACATATTGCGTAATGCTCCAGTGTGGCTGCCTCAGAGTAAATTTTATTGGATCAATACTCTATTTAGGGCCTTAATTTGGAAGGGTGGCCGTGCGCACATCAAATTGGAACATCTGCAAAGGGCAAAGGATGAGGGTGGTCTGGCGGTCCCAAATCCATGGATTTACTATATAGCATCTCAATGCCAGCATATGGTAGGTTGGGGAGAAGAGGAACAGAGTGCTTCAGCGTGGATAATCATTGAACACGCATTAGGGAAAGGCCCATTGTTAGCCAGTCTGGAAGCAGGCAGATTCAGAATTAACCCCAAACAATTCCCAATAATAGCTGTGATGGGGAAAGTCTGGCATAAAATTAAGTATTGGAGGGGATTAACGGAATTTATGAGATATACGACGATTTGGTTTGAGCCTAGGTTGGCAGAGGTCATCAGATTGCGGGGGTTCGGTCAGTGGAGGCACATTGGCATTTGGTTCGTGTATCAGTTGCTTGATGGGGATGTTATTAAAACATAAGAGACACTTAGGACTGAGTTTCCTTTGTCCCAGAAGATGTTCTTTCAATATTTTCAGTTGAGACACACCCTAAATTGTCAAAAGGAGGGGTCACGCTTGATTCTGCAGTCCGATAGCTTGTTGAATCTTGTCGGGCCTCGGAGGAGTACGAGAGGGTTCATTATCTTGAGGTACAGGGGTCTGATGGATACCTTTTTATTGAAACATCCGTTAAGGATAAAGGAAAAATGGGTGGCAGACCTGGGTCCTTTGTCAGAGTCCCAGTGGGAGTCTATACTTCAATACATCTCCAGGGCGTCCTTGAGTGAGGCTAAGGGTGTCGGAGTTATACCTAGTGTATAGGGTGTACAGGACCCCGGCATGGATGAGGAAGGCAGGACTGAGAGGTGACTCAAAATGCCCAAGGTGCGGAGAGGAGGATGCAGATTTGATACATATGATGTGGTCTTGCCTCCAACCCTTTTGGGTGAAGGTGCTTATCTTGATTCAAGAGGTGACAGGGGTAAATGTGGTGCGTAACCCACTGACTTACCTTCTGGGCTGTATGGATGATATTGCTACGGGTGAATGTGGAAGGTTGATGATTGCAAGATTGTTGTATGCTGGGAAAAAGCTTATTGCGATGCACTGGTTGGATGAAAAACCGCCAGGGAAAAAGGAATTTATTAATAAAATTAATTTTATTGTCCTTATGGAAAGGAATATCTACATCAAGAGAGGTCAGAATATAAGATTTGAAAATGTGTGGGGCGGATGGATGGATTACCCAGGTGTGGTGTTTGCTGAGTTATTGCAGAGTAGAGTGGGGGTTGTTTAGTTGCTTCTGGAGGGACTTTTACATGTACTGTTTGACAATTTTCAAGAGGTGATGTTGTCAGTTGGTTGTATTGGATAATGGTTAAGGGACAGGGGGAGGGAGGGCTGGTTATGGGGAAAAGGTCCTGTTTTCGTAAAATGAAAATGCATTAATAGCTGTTGTATTAGTGGTACCTGTCTGGAGAATGTGTCAGACTGTGTTACTGCATGTCATATGCTTTAATAAAAATTATTTGATTTAAAAAAAGAGGAGTGCACCGTCCGCAACTATAAACACACCCGTGGCACAAGCTTCTTCATCTTCACCCATACATATTACCAATAATATGCAAATGTCACAGTTGAAAATTATTTGTTCTAGTGTAGCAAACACTGTTAAAGGAATGCCACTAAAAGTAGATAACCACGACTCTGGGAAACACCAGATTTCCTCTTTACAAGATATGGACGATGATGGTATTGATGAGGACTTTAAAATTTACCATATCAACACCAAGAAGATGAAGATCACAGCTGCAAAAAAATGTGCAAAAACGGACATGAATGTCTGGAAAATCATTTTCTATTGGGCAAACTTTCCCTCTTACTAAAGTGGTAGCGAATAATGCATACACAGCTCTCATGTCTATTTAGTGTGAGATGGTTGAAAGATGATGTATTCTGTTTTGTCCACTGATGGTATTGCAAACCGCGCCATTACATCAGCTGTCCAGGAGTGAAGGTGTACATGGAGAAGAGTAGGGGTCCTAGAATTGAGCCTTGGGGAACACCGAAAGACCGTGGTTGAGGTGAGGAGATGGTGTGGGAGAGGGAGACACTGAATGTCCCCGTAACACCCTGGTTGTTTTTTAAAGACTCTGCCGATAACCCGCAAAAGGCCATTTGCACCAACGGCCATGCCCGCATCAGCAGGGGTAGCAAAACTCTCATCCTAATTACCACAAGCATGATCAGGCACATGGAAGCAAAGCACCCGACTTTGTTGGTTGAACTCAAGGCTCCATGAACAGTGTCTGGGTGATACCACTGCTTCTTCCGATGTTGTGCATTCAAGCCAATCCCCTATCCATGGTGCATGCAAAGATGCCTCATGCCCTGCATCTGCAGTTGCACACAAACTCAACTAGCACCATTAACAAGCACGTCCATGTCCTTTTCCCAGCGCAGTGTTCAGTTGTCCATACCCCATTCTTTGTGACGCAAGCGGAAGTAAGCAGCCACAGTACTAAATTCCCACATTTCTTGTCTGCTTGCGCTCAAAATGTTGCATGTTAGGCCCGTGAGAGACATAAGCTTTCCGCAACCTGTTGCTGGTGACCATCACAAGGTTCTCGTTACCCAGCTGCCACAGTTTTTCCCTGTCTGCCATCATGACATTACACAAGCAAGCATATGTCCCACAACATTACCCGGGCCCTCTATAATGCTGTTACAAGGAAAGTGTGCACCTAAACACGGACACTTGGACAAGTGTATGTGGGCAGGGATGGTACATCTCGCTGACGGCACACTGGGTTATCGTAGAGGAAGCCATGACCCAGTCGGACATTGGGAGACCATGTTGCCGATGTATGGAGACAGGTTGTGGAAGGCTTTGTCTGTCATAGTTAGAGTTTAGAACTGTAGCCTCTGGACAATTGGAAGGCTCTGAAGGGCCTGGCAGAGAGGAGAGGCTGGGGAATAACAGAGGGACAGTTGGATTACTCAGGCATCAGACTTTAGGATAGATTGGAGTGGTGCAAGAGTGCTAGAGGGGAGGCCAGAGAGTAGATGGTTGCAATAGTGTAGGCGGAAGATCATGAGGGTGTGCTCAAACATTTCTGCAGTTTTTTGGAATGTACAGATCCTGGAAATGTTTTTGACTTGCAGTGGGCAGGAGGAGGCAAGGGCTTGGATATGTATCTTGAAAGGGAGGGCACAGTAGAGGATCACCCCGAGGCCCCGAACATACGGGACTATTTGTACCAGTGTGCCATCCCGGCATTACCCAGGCATGTGTCACACAATATTACCCATGCCCTCCACAATGCTATTATTGGGAAAGTCCACCTAACCACATACACGTGGACAAGTGCTTATGGTCAGGGAAGGTGCATCTCACTAACGGCACACTGGGTTAACATAGGGGAAGCCGGGACACAGTCCGACCTTGGCATGGTGCACATCCTCCCAACACCGAGTATTGCTGGCCCTACGTCAATCTGGTTTGCCACCACAGTTGTTATGATTTTCCCAATGGCAGGGAAATCAAAATAACAACGGACTAGCTCTCGGGTGATGGGAACTAAAGTGACCGTGACCTGAACCTGACACAACACTGGAAGTAGCCGGGGAGTGTTTCCTACGATGCCCTAGACACCACGCGCCAGCCGGAGATCTAACTACCCCTATCAGAGGAATATACAGGCCTGCCTTACCTCCAGAGATGAACCCCAAAAGGAGATAGCAGTCCCCCACAGATATTGACGGTGAGTCAAGAGGAAAAGACATACGTAGGATGAACAGCAGATTTAGCACAGTGAGGTCCGCTTACTAGATAGCAGAAGTACAGGAAAGAGTCACTTCACGGTCAACTTCAAAACACTACTCAAAAACACCATCCTGAAATTACTTTAAAACTCCAGTGACAACTCATGCCACTGGAGTGGCAATTTCAGTCCACGAGAGCTTCCAGCTACAGAGAGTCACATTGCAAATAGCTGGACAAAAATAGCATTAACTAGAAACAAAATTCAACTTAGCTGAACAGGATCTTGAGGCAGGAGAATGCAACAGAATGCTACTGATACATTGTTGGCCGGCATCGGACCAGCAGCCAAGCAGCCTTAAATAGGAAACTCCCCTAATGGGTGTCAACAGGTGATCAAGGATAGAAGAAGGCAAATAAGTGGCAATACCATAAAACACCACCGGGGGAGCCCACAAACAGAATTCACAACAGTACCCCCCCCTTAAGGAGGGGGCACCGAACCCTCACCAGAACCACCAGGGCGATCTGGATGAGCACTATGGAATGCACGAACCAAATCAGGAGCATGAACATCAGATGCTGTCACCCAAGAATTATCCTCCTGACCATAGCCTTTCCACTTAACCAGATACTGAAGTTTCCGTCTGGAAACACGGGAGTCCAAGATCTTTTCCACCACATACTCCAACTCACCCTCAACCAGCACAGGAGCAGGAGGATCAGCAGACGGAACAACCGGCACCTCATACCTCCGCAATAATGACCGATGAAAAACATTATGAATAGTAAAAGATGCTGAGAGGTCCAAACGAAAGGACACAGGATTGAGAACCTCCAGAATCCTATAAGGGCCGATAAACCGAGGCTTAAACTTAGGAGACGAGACCTTCATAGGAACAAATCGAGAAGACAACCAAACCAGGTCCCCAACACAAAGACGAGGACCGACACGCCGATGACGATTAGTGAACTGTTGAGTCTTCTCCTGGGACAACTTCAGATTGTCCACAACCTGTCCCCAAATCTGATGCATTCTATCAACCACAGCATCTACTCCAGGACAATCCGAAGACTCCAATTGACCGGACGAAAAGCGAGGGTGAAACCCTGAATTACAAAAAAATGGAGAAACCAAAGTGGCAGAACTGGCCCGATTGTTAAGGGCAAACTCTGCCAATGGCAAAAAATCAAGCCAATCGTCCTGATCAGCGGACACAAAACACCTCAAGTAAGTCTCCAAGGTCTGATTAGTACGCTCAGTCTGGCCATTAGTCTGAAGATGGAATGCAGACGAAAAAGACAAGTCGATGCCCATCCTGGCACAGAACGCCCGCCAAAATCTAGACACAAACTGAGTACCCCTGTCAGACACCATATTCTCAGGAATACCATGCAAACGCACAACATTCTGAAAAAACAGAGGGACCAGCTCAGAGGAGGAGGGCAATCTGGGCAAAGGTACCAAGTGAACCATCTTGGAAAAACGGTCACACACCACCCAGATGACGGACATCCTACGAGAAACAGGAAGGTCAGAAATAAAGTCCATAGAGATGTGCGTCCAAGGCCTCTTAGGAATAGGCAAGGGCAACAACAACCCGCTGGCCCGGGAACAGCAGGGCTTAGCCCGAGCACAAACATCACAAGACTGCACAAAAATACGTACATCTCGAGACAAGGAAGGCCACCAGAAGGACCTAGACACCAGATCCCTGGTGCCAAAAATTCCAGGATGACCTGCCAACGCGGAAGAGTGAACCTCCGAAATAACTCTACTGGTCCAGTCATCAGGGACAAACAGTCTACCAGGCGGACAGCGATCAGGCCTATCCACCTGAAACTCCTGCAAAGAGCGCCGCAGGTCTGGGGAGACAGCTGACAATATCACCCCATCCTTCAGGATGCCAGTAGGTTCGGAATCACCAGGCGAGTCAGGCTCAAAACTCCTAGAGAGGGCATCCGCCCTCACATTCTTAGACCCAGGCAGATATGAAACCACAAAGTTAAATCGAGAGAAAAACAACGACCAGCGCGCCTGTCTAGGATTCAGACGCCTGGCTGACTCAAGATAAATTAGATTTTTGTGGTCAGTCAAGACCACCACCTGGTGTCTAGCACCCTCAAGCCAATGACGCCACTCCTCAAATGCCCACTTCATGGCCAAGAGCTCCCGATTTCCAACATCATAATTTCGCTCAGCGGGCGAAAACTTTCGAGAGAAAAACGCACATGGTCTCATCACTGAGCAGTCAGGACCTTTCTGCGACAAAACTGCACCTGCTCCGATCTCGGAAGCATCTACTTCAACCTGGAACGGGAGCGAAACATCAGGCTGGCGCAACACAGGAGCAGAAGAAAAGCGGCGCTTAAGCTCCCGAAAGGCCTCCACAGCCGCAGAGGACCAATCAGCAACATCAGCACCCTTCTTGGTCAAATCAGTCAAAGGTTTAGCAATGGCAGAAAAACCCGCTATGAATCGGCGATAGAAATTAGCAAATCCCAAGAATTTCTGAAGACTCTTTAGAGAAGTAGGTTGTATCCAATCACAAATAGCCTGAACCTTAACAGGGTCCATCTCCATAGATGAAGGGGAAAAAATATATCCCAAAAAGGAAATTCTCTGAACCCCAAAAATACACTTTGAGCCCTTCACAAATAGAGAATTAGCTCGTAAAACCTGAAAAACTCTCCTGACCTGTTGAACATGAGATTCCCAGTCCTCCGAAAAAATCAAAATATCATCCAAATACACAATCATAAATTTATCCAGATATTCACGGAAAATATCGTGCATAAAGGACTGAAAAACGGAAGGGGCATTCGCGAGACCGAAAGGCATTACCAAATACTCAAAATGGCCTTCAGGCGTATTAAATGCGGTCTTCCACTCATCCCCCTGCTTAATCCGCACCAAATTATACGCACCACGTAGATCGATCTTAGTGAACCACTTCGCCCCCTTTATGCGAGCAAAAAGATCAGTCAGTAAAGGTAACGGGTACTGGTATTTAACTGTAATCTTATTCAGAAGTCGATAATCGATACAAGGTCTCAATAAACCATCCTTTTTACCCACAAAGAAAAACCCTGCCCCCAGTGGAGACAAAGAGGGGCGAATATGACCCTTTTCCAAAGATTCTCTGATATACTCCCGCATAGCAGTATGTTCAGGTACAGACAAATTAAACAAGCGACCCTTAGGAAATTTACTACCGGGAATAAACTCAATAGCGCAGTCACACTCTCTGTGAGGGGGGAGAGAATCAGTTTTAGGCTCCTGAAAGACATCATAAAAATCTGACAGAAATGCTGGGATCTTAGAGGGAGTAGATGAAGAAATGGGAACCAAAGGTGCATCCCCATGAATCCCCCGACATCCCCAGCTCAGCACAGACATTGATCTCCAGTCCAAGACTGGATTATGAATTTGTAACCATGGTAATCCAAGTACTAATACGTCATGTAGATTATATAACACAAGGAAACGAATAATCTCCTGATGGTCTGGGGAAAGATGCATAGTCACTTGTGTCCAATATTGTGGTTTATTGCTAGCCAAAGGTGTAGAATCAATACCCTTTAAGGGAATAGAAACCTCCAGAGGCTCTAAATCAAACCCACAACGCTTGGCAAAGGACCAATCCATGAGACTCAGAGCGGCGCCAGAATCCACATAAGCATCCACAGTAACAGATGATAAAGTACAAATCAATGTCACGGACAAAAGAAATTTAGACTGCAAGGTACCCATAGAAAAAGATTTATCAACCTTTTTATCAACCTTCTTTATGCGTTTAGAGCATGCTGATATAACATGAGCTGGATCTCCACAATAGAAGCACAACCCATTTTTGCGCCTGTAATTCTGTCGTTCGCCTCTAGACAATACACTATCGCATTGCATATGCTCTGGTGCCTTTTCAGAGGTCACCGCCAAATGATGCACAGGTTTTTGCTCAGAAGATACCGCCATATGGTGCACAGGTTTTTGCTCAAAAGATACCGCCATATGGTGCACAGATTTTTGCTCAGAAGATACCGCCATATGGTGCACAGATTTGCGCTCCCGTAAACGCCGATCAATCTGGATAGCCAATTTCATGGCATCATTCAGACCTGTAGGCACAGGGAACCCCACCATGACATCCTTCACGGCATCAGAGAGACCTTCTCTGAAATTAGCTGCTAGAGCGCACTCATTCCATTTAGTAAGCACCGACCATTTACGAAATTTTTGGCAGTATATCTCAGCTTCATCTTGCCCTTGGGAAAGAGCTATCAAGGCTTTCTCAGCCAAAATCTCTAAATTAGGTTCTTCATAAAGCAACCCCAAAGCCAGAAAAAACGCATCTACATTTAATAACGCAGGATCCCCTGGCGACAATGCAAATGCCCAACTTTGTGGGTCACCCCGCAATAGAGAAATAACAATTTTAACCTGTTGCGCAGGATCACCAGCAGAGTGAGATTTCAGAGACAAAAACAATTTACAATTCTCTCTGAAATTCAAAAAACGGGATCTGTCTCCGGTAAAAAATTCAGGCATAGGGATCTTAGGTTCAGACATTGGAGCACGTATAACAAAATCTTGTAAGTTCTGGACCTTTGTAGCCAGGTTATTCAGACCTGCAACCAAACTCTGTGGATCCATGATTCAAACAGGTGTAACCAAAGCCATTCAGAGATTAAGAGGAGAGGAAAAAAAAAAAGGCTGAAGACTGCAGTTTGAGCGATACCGTCCGATACTTGAAAGTATCGGTATCGGAAAGTATCGGCCGATACCGGCAAAATATCGGATCCAATCCGATACCGATACCCGATACCAATACAAGTCAATGGGACTCATGTATCGGACGGTATTCCTGATGGTTCCCAGGGTCTGAAGGAGAGGAAACTCTCCTTCAGGCCCTGGGAACCATATAAATGTGTAAAAGAAAGAATTAAAATAAAAAATATCGCTATACTCACCTCTCCGACGCAGCCGGGACTTCAGCGAGGGAACCGGCAGCGTTGTTTGTTTAAAATTCGCGCTATTACTTGGTTACGTGAATTCCCGGCTTGTGATTGGTCAGGTCGGCCATGTTGCCGGGACGCGGACCAATCACAGCAAGCCGTGACGAAATTACGTCACGGCTTGCTGTGATTGGTCCGCGTCCCGGCAATATGGCCGCCCTGACCAATCACAAGCCGTGACGTCACGGGAGGCTGGACACGCGCTCATTTTAAAATGGGCGCGTGTCCAGCCTCCCGTGACGTCACGGCTTGTGATTGGTTGCGCCGCGGTCAACCAATCACAAGCCGGGAGGCTGGACGCGCTCATTTTAAAATGGGCGCGTGTCCAGCCTCCCGTGACGTCACGGCTTGTGATTGGTTGCGCCGCGGTCAACCAATCACAAGCCGGGAGGCTGGACGCGCTCATTTTAAAATGGGCGCGTGTCCAGCCTCCCGTGACGTCACGGCTTGTGATTGGTCAGGGCGGCCATATTGCCGGGACGCGGACCAATCACAGCAAGCCGTGACGTAATTTCGTCACGGCTTGCTGTGATTGGTCCGCGTCCCGGCAACGTGGCCGACCTGACCAATCACAAGCCGGGAATTCACGTAACCAAGTAATAGCGCGAATTTTAAACAAACAACGCTGCCGGTTCCCTCGCTGAAGTCCCGGCTGCGTCGGAGAAGTGAGTATAGCGATATTTTTTATTTTAATTCTCTCTTTTACACATTTTAACATTAATGTTGTTGCGATACCCGATACCCGATACCACAAGAGTATCGGAATCCCGGTATCGGAATTCCGATACAGCAAGTATCGGCCGATACCCGATACTTGCAGCATCGGAATGCTCAACACTACAGTTAGTTTTCCTATATTTACTATGTACTATTTTTTCTGACTTGAACGCCCCGCCCTTCACCATGCTGTGATTTTAATTACATCCAAACACAGTTGGTTCTGACCTTCCTATAAATGCAGGCTTTACCATGTTATTAGCCATAGGTAAGTGTTCACACTAGGCAGAGAGGTCAGGTACCCATCCGATCTGAGATTACCTTGACGTTTGGTGGATGGGCTCACAATTTTTGGCCAAATCTTGTGCTAAGCATCTCATGTGTTTTTTTCATAGATTTCACAAGCCATTACGCTATTCACATTTCATGTATCACACATTTCCTTGCTTTAGTACAGTAAAATTGAGTGCAGCCATTGATCTATTTACTATACTCATTGTTCAAAGTTTCCAGAAAAGCGTCACGGAGGTGCAAGATCTGCTAGGAAAAGTACGAGGCTCTGCATACCCATTTTAGAAAGTCAGCAAGAGCTTCATCTGCCCTTGCCTTGCTTCTGCAGCGCTTGCAGTTTTTGGCTTGCCGACTGGTGTCTGATGTCCTCCCCATGCAATAGAACTCTACACTGCATATTTTGGAAAGGATTTGTGAGCAGAATAGGGCAGTTGTTGACCACCAGCATCAACAAGGCCGTTGGTATTCAGTTCTGACTTCACACATAAGATCTCAGGAGTGGACATAAATGTCAGACATATGTACTATTCTCCAAAACTTAGAGGAATTCACCAAGATGGTGAGCGGCAATGATGCCATAAGTAACATCTCCATCCTGATTCTCTGTGTTCTAATATAAATATTTATACTTATTTATATAGCGTCAACAGTCCTAAGTAACAACAATAACAAAAATACAGTAATTAAACAGAAAAAAAAAAACCCTGCTCGTGACAGCTTACAATCTACGCTAAATAACAACAAGAACAATAATGAAACCCCCCCAACAAAACATCCTGCTTGTGACAACTTACAATCTACAATGAGGTGGGGGAGATAAAAACTACAGGGAAATGTATTTGCAAGGATGTATTTACAATGATATTACTGAGGTTTGTCGAAAATTGTGGAGGCATGAGGACAAGGAGGAGGAGGAGAGCATGGTCAGTTGTCCTCTTGGTGATGACACGGAAGTATCAACTGTAAGCAGTCTTGCACGCATGGCTGAGTTTATGTTCCGCTGCCTTTCCTGTCACCCTCTCGTTCTCAACATTTTGGGTGACAGGGAATACTGATTGGTGACACTTCCAAACCCACGCTACAAGGAGAACTTTATTTCTCTTATTCCAGAGGCAGACAGGTGTAGTACAATTTTGGAGGACCATAGGGCCCTTCTTGCTGAATTATTAAAAAAATTCCCATCTGAAAACGCTGGCAGAAGAGGTCACAGTTCATTGGCAAAGCAAGGAGTACAGGTGAGAGAGACACAACTTCAATCCAGCAAATGCAGTGGAATACTGACAAAGTTCGGGGAGAGTTTTCTTAGACCCTCATATTGGCCTGGCCCTGAGGCGTGGGGTACTCTCACAAGGAATGCTTTGTTTTGGAAATTGCTGAGGGAGTACCTTGCTGACCATACCAACGTCCTCTGTTATTCCTCTGTGCCCTTTCATTATGTTTTTGCAAAGCTGAACATGGAGCATGAACTGTGTCTCTCTACTGCGAACATGCACTGTACTCACGGTCATGGAGCGCAAGGTGCCTCGCTCTCTGGAGGTCACTGTGAACATGGCTCCTCGCTTTCCGGCAGTACCGCTTTTAATGGCCGGAGCACACGCCTTCGTAATAAAGAGACAGAGTACAACACCGCAAAAGCGTTCACTCTGGTACTCAGACTTTCTATGTGCTCAGTGATTGCCTCTAGGCAGAAGATGTTGATGGTGGTAGTAATTGTTGGAGCATTTAACACAGTCATGCAGCAGCCAAAACAAATTGAAAGAGAAGTATTTTTAACGAGATACCACACTGTTCGATATGTGACCTGTGTTTGTTAATTTTGTAAACTAAATTAGTGTACTGAACTAGGGTAGCAGACAGCAAATAAAGCTGAATGTAGGCCTGAATTTCCACATTTTGTTGGCCACAAATACATCTGACGTCTGACAGCGATAACACACTGACAAATATGTGGCCTTTTTATATTTTTTAAAGCTAAATAGTGCTGTATAAAATTAGAGTATCAGACAGCAAAAAAAGTGGTACACCGGTCTACAATGCCCACACTTGGAGAACACAGATATATGAGGGCTGTCACGGAAATACCACACTGTAAAATACGTGGCTTTTTTTAGATGCAAAATACTGCTGTATAGAATTAGAGTATCAAACAGCAAAAAAGTGGTACACCGGCCTACAATGCCCAAACTTGGAGCACACAGAAATATGAGGGCTTTAACGGAAATGCCACACTGGCAAATATGTGGCCTTTTTTTTGGTTGGATAGGCCAAATAGTGCTGTATAGAATTGGGGATCAGACAGCAAAAAAATAAGTACACCGGCCTACAATGCCCAAACTTGGAGCACGCAGATATGAGGCCTTTTTCGGTGAATTTAAAACACACAAAAAAAATTGTGGCACAAGGCTAGCACACACAACTATGCTACGTATGCCTGACAAACTGTGATTTTTCAACAGGCCTCAGTCTGACAGAACAGACTGTATATTTTTTTTTGGGGGGGGAATTTTGGGAAAAAACAATTCACCTAGGTATATACTAAAGAAGATGCAGCAGCAGCAGACAGTCATGGAGCTTTGGGAGGGATGCAGTGGGAGCACTGGATGCACATACAGTGCCTGTAGGCCTTGCACTGATGTGAATTTGCTGTGCCCTGCCTACCTAGCGCTGCAATATCGGGACCCACAAATTAGCCCTAAAAAGGACTGTTGGTTTCTCAGGAATTGTGGATGTAAGAGTTGCAGACCTATACTAACTAACTACAGTACATAATAACAGATGCGGATTCTTTACTGTAAGAGCAGTGAGACTTTGGAACTCTCTGCCGTATGATGTTGTAATGAGTGATTCATTACTTAAATTTAACAGGGGACTGGATACCTTTCTGGAAAAGTATAATGTTACAGGGTATATACACTAGATTCCTTGATAGGGCGTTGATCCAGGGAATTAGTCTGATTGCCGTATGTGGAGTTGGGAAGGAATTTTTTTCCCCAATGTGGAGCTTACTCTTTGCCACATGGGTTTTTTTTTGCCTTCCTCTGGATCAACATGTTAGGGCATGTTAGGTTAGGCTATGGGTTGAACTAGATGGACTTAAAGTCTTCCTTCAACCGTAATAACTATGTAACTATGTGTTAGGGCTAGCGGAACGCACCAAATAATTAAATAGATAGAATAAGGTGCGTTCGCAGCCCGGGGTCCACCGTGCAGAGATGGAACCTGCTGCTAAGTAATGATGGACTATATGGCGGTACAATGAGGATACACACATGGGCTAACTTCACCCTGTATGAAGAAAGCGAACCCTGTTATGTCACAGGGTCGCGGTACCGCACAGAGAGCGCAAGCAAGGAATCACAGAACTCTATCCCAGGACACAGGATTAGAGTTCGTGTAAACCTCTTGCGATCGACACCACAATTGGGGTATCAGAGTAACTAATATGCACAGAAGTGCGTGCTGTGCCACACTGGAGGACGCCACTAACCACCCAGACACGGCGCTGCACTGGCGGTCACAGCAGTTAGACGCTGTTTACGTGTGGCTTTGTGCTGATAGCTCAGCCGGGCGCTAGATAGCAGACATCCACCTATCACGAGCAGTCATACACAAGGGAGGGGATGTTTAAGAATGACTTGCACTCATCAACACACACACGTTTACAAATGTATACTAGCGCATGGCCGTGCAGCCATGCGAACCTTTTATAGCTGCAGCAAGTACAAGAGCTTCCCAGAAGGACCAATGGGATTCTGCCACAGAAGAAGAACACCTTCAGGACCTTCCTAGAGGACCAATGGGATTTGCTGCAGTATCAGAGCATGTGACCCCCGAGGTCTTCCCGTGGGCATGCTCAGAAAGGGAAAAGCTGGACTTAGTCCCAGACCTGCTCACTGCTGAACATTGCTGGCTACAAGGACAGAGCCTGGAAGGGCAGTAGTAACCAATTGTCCAGTATCAGCCTGAGCTAGACACTGGGACCGACTTCTCCGCTGAGCAGACTCCACTGTGGCTGGAGAAGAATGGGAGACCGCAGTGGAGATGGCTCGAGATTCCCCCTGTGCAGAGTTGGGAACTTGACACCTAACATTGTCCCCCTCCTTGGACCTTGCTACGCTCAAAGGCAGCAATGAGCTGTGGAGCTTGAATGTGTTCAGCAGCCTCCCAGGACCTGTCCTTTGGGACATAACCCTTCCAATCCACCAAATAGAATTTTTTGCCACATACCACCTTGCACCCCAAAATAGCGTTCGCCTCGTAATCGTCCGTAGACGAACCCGATGTCCCGGCAGATGACTCGGAAAATCGGGACTTGTATACGGGCTTCAAGAGGGACACATGAAAGGTGTCGTTGATACCCAGGCATGGCGGAAGGGCCAGTCGGTAGACCACAGTGTTAACCTGTTTGAGGACCTTGCAGGGACCCAAGTAGCAAGGTGCAAACTTAGCAGACTCAATGCGCAGCCTGATGTTATGGGCGGAGAGCCACACCAAGTCGCCAGGAGCAAAGGTCAGAGCGGGGCACCGATGTGCATTGGCGGAGGTCCTCATTCTCTCCTTGGAGGCCCGAATGGCATCCTGAGTGCGGTCCCAAATGTCCCATGCCTCCACAGCCCAGTCTGCCACCCTGGAGTCGGCGGAAGACACGGGCATGGGCACAGGGACACGCAGATTCTGGCCATAATTTAGGAGCAATGGAGTTTGCCCAGTGGAGTTGGCTACGGCGTTGTTAAGCACAAACTCTGCCCACGGTAGCAAGGATGCCCAGTCATCCTGCCTGGCAGAAACAAAATGTCATAAATATGTGACCAGGGTCTGGTTGGCCCTCTCAACCAACCCATTCGTCTCGGGATGATATGCCGAGGAGAGATTCAACTCAATACTGAGTAGACGACAAAGCTCTCTCCAGAATCGAGACGCAAACTGGGGACCCCGGTCATTGACAATTTTGTCCGGCATACCGTGTAGGCGAAAGATATGCTTGATGAACAACGTTGCCAGATCCCTTGCAGAAGGTAGCCGTGGAAAAGGGACCAAGTAAACCATTTTGTAAAAATGGTCGGTGATCACCCAGATAATGGTGCAGCTACGAGACTTGGGTAAGCCCACCACAAAGTCCATCCCGACCATCTCCCAGGGCCTGTCCGCCACCGGCAGGGGGTAAAGCAACCCAGCTGGCCATTGCCGAGGAGACTTGTTCTTGGTGCAAGAGACACATGCCCGAACATAGTCTGCGACGTCACGAGCCATATGCGGCCACCAGTATGTCCTCGCCAGTAACTCAGATGTCCTTTTGGACCCAAAATGTCCACCCACCCTGGACGAGTGAGCCCAAGAGACAACCTCCGGACACAAACTGGATGGTACAAAAGTCTTGCCCGGAGGCACAGACTCTAGTGAAACCAGGGCCACAGTTCTCAGGCTCTCATTGTGGACAATAAGCCGAGGCTCCTCTTCCTCCTCCTCAGATGATACAACGGAGCGAGAGAGAGCATCTGCACGAATGTTCTTCTCCCTGGAAAGAAAATGGAGGGTGAAATGAAACTGGGAAAAGAACAAGGACCATCTGGCCTGGCGAGAATTTAACCGCTGGGCTGTCTGCAGGTACACCAAATTCTTGTGATCTGTGAAGACTTGGAAGGGAAAACGAGCTCCCTCCAAGAGATGTCTCCACTCCGAGAAGGCCAACTTCATGGATAGCAACTCCCTGTCCCCGATGGAATAATTCCTCTCTGCTGGTGAGAAGGTCTTAGAAAGGAAGAAGCAAGGATGCTTCCGACCTTGAGCATCCTTTTGGAAAAGGACTGCTCCAGCACCAACAGATGAAGCATCCACCTCCATTATAAATGGCTTATCTACGTTGGGGCGATGTAGGATGGGAGCGCTAGCGAAGTGTGACTTAATGGAGAGAAAGGCCTTGAAGACCTCATCAGACCACAATTTGGGATTTGCTCCCTTCTTGGTGAGGGCAACCAAGGGAGCTACCAAAGTTGAGAAGTGTGGAATGAACTGGCAATAGTAATTAATGAACCCCATAAAGCGCTGCACTGCTTTAAGAGCATGGGGTTCCTGCCAGTCCATCACAGCCTGTAGTTTGGCAGGATCCATAGCCAATCCCTGGGTGGAGATGATATAGCCGAGGAAAGGTAAGGACTCCTGCTCGAACACACACTTCTCCAACTTGGCATAGAGGGAGTTTGCCCGTAGGAGGTCGAAGACTTTGCAAACATCTCTCCGGTGGGAGTCAATATCTGGAAAGTAGATGAGAATATCATCCAGATAGACTACGACTGAGGTGGAGAGTATATCCCGGAAGATGTTGTTCACAAAGTCTTGTAAAATGGCTGGGGCATTACAGAGCCAGAAGGGCATCACCAGATATTCATAGTGCCCATCCCTGGTGTTAAAAGCCATCTTCCATTTGTCCCCCTCACAGATGCGAATCAGGTTGTACGCACCCCACAGATCTAATTTTGTAAATACCCTTGCTCCCCAAAGCCTATCAAAGAGCTCAGATATCAGGGGCAAAGGATACTTATTCTTAACGGTGATGGTGTTAAGACCCCTGTAATCCATGCATGGACGTAGTTCCCCGTTCTTCTGCACAAAGAAGAACCCAGCCCCTGCAGGTGACACTGACTTCCTAATGAATCCTCTTGCCAAATTTTCCTTTATGTACTGTGACATTACCTCTGTCTCCGGGAGAGATAACGGATAGACTCGACCCCGGGGAGGCTCAGCACCAGGCAAGAGGTCAATAGGATTGTCATAGGGGCGGTGAGGCAGAAGGGTCTCCGCAGCTCTTTTGGAGAACACATCCGCATAGGGCCAATATTGCTTGGGGAGAGAGGATAGATAGGCGGGTACCTCAGTATTAGCAACCTGAACACATTCCCTCTGACATCTACCCCCACAAGATTCACCCCATCCCAAAATTCAGCCTGTGGACCACTCAATATGAGGAGAGTGGTACCGTAGCCAAGGCATCCCCAACAGGATCTCATCAATTCCCTCAGGAATGACGAGCAGAGATATAATCTCCTGATGAGACGGTGACATGGACAGAGTGAAAGGGATGGTCTGGTGTGTTATCTGTGAGGGCAGTGTTGACCCATTTACCACTCGTACGGTCACTGGTTGAGCTAACATTACCAGGGGATTGCGTGACGTTGGGTGAAGGCAGATGACATAAAATTGCCCTCCGCCCCAGAATCCACGCAGAGCTCTACTGAGTGGGAAAATGAGGCTATAGTAATTGTCCCCTTAAAGGACAATTTGGAGGCAAATGTCGCCGTGTCTAGTGTACCTCCACCTACTACCACTAGACACTGACGTTTCCTCGACCGCTGGGAAGATCTGGTGGCAAGATGTCCTGACTGCTGGCAAACATGACAAACCTGGAGAGCACGAGCGGTCCGGGACTTAGATCCCACTCGTGACACTACCATAGGCTCATGTGACTCAGGAGCCTGGACTGAAGATTCCAAAGGTTTGGCGAAGGTGGGAGCCAGCCGAAACCTCTGCCTACACTGGGCTCGCTCTAACCTCCGCTCATGAAAACGGAGGTCAATACGAGTGTCTTCCAGTGTGGCGGGAATCTCCCTAGTGGCCAGAGCATCCTTCACGTGGTCAGCCAGCCCCCTCCAAAATATCGGAATAAGTTCTTTATCCGACCACTCCAGCTCAGATGCTAGGGTGCGAAAGTGGATGGCAAAATGGCTGACCAAGGACGAGCCCTGAGTCAATGCCAACAGTTGGAGCGCTGTATCATAGGTGACATGAGGTCCTAAAAAGACCTGTTTCAGAGTGCTCAGAAACAACAAAGCATTCTGCACCACATGATCGCCACGCTCCCACAGCGGCGTAGCCCACTCTAATGCCCTGTCCGACAGGAGAGACACAATAAATCCCACCTTAGCCGACTCTGTGGGGAAATGTGCGGCCAGAAGCTCGAGATGTATAGAGCACTGACTCACGAAACCCCTACAAGATTTACTATCACCAGAAATTTTTTCTGGCAGCGGGAGGCGAGTTAGTCGGAACAGGGGTGGCAGTGGACAAGGTTGCTGATGCCACGCTAGCAGCCTGAACAGCAACTGTGGTTACATCCACAGCTGAGGTTGTGCTCTCGAGAGCCACCAACCTACCCTCCAGCTGCTGGATGTACTGCAAAGATTGCTGTTTGTCCGTCATTACTAGCCAGACCCTGGCGCTAGTATAATGTTATGGCTAGTGGAATGCACCAAATAATAAAATACATAGAATAAGGTGTGTTCACAGCCTGGGGTCCACCGTGCAGCGATGGAACCTGCTGCTAAGTAATGACGGATTATATGGCGGTACAATGAGGATACACACATGGGTTAACTTCACCCTGTATGAAGAAAGTGAACCCTGTTACGTCACAGGGTCGCGGTACCGCGCAGAGAGCGCAAGCAAGGAATCACAGAACTCTATTCCAGGACACAGGATTAGAGTTCGTGTAGACCTCTTGTGATCGACACCACAATTGGGGTATCAGAGTAACTAATATGCACAGAAGTGCGTGCTGTGCCACACTGGCGGACGCCACTAACCACCCAGACTTGGGTAAGGTAAGTGCTCTAATAGCACACGGCGCTGCACTGTCGATCACAGCAGTTAGACGCTGTTTACGTGTGGCTTTGTGCTGTTAGCTCAGCCGGGCGCTAGATAGCAGACATCCACCTTTCGCAAGCAGTCATACACAAGGGAGGGGATGTTTAAGAACGACTTGCACTCATCAACACACACACGTTTACAAATGTATACTAGCACATGGCTGTGCGGCCATGCAAACCTTTTATAGCTGCAGCAAGTACAAGACCTTCCCAGATGGACCAATGGGAGTCTGCCACAGAAGAAAAACACCTTCAGGATCTTCCTAGAGGACCAATGGGATTTGCTGCAGTATCAGAGCATGTGACCCCCGACCTCCAATGGGAGGTCGTTCCGTGGGCATGCTCAGAAAGGGAAAAGCTGGACTTAGTCCCAGAAAGACCTGCTCACTGCTGAACATTGCTGGCTACAAGGACAGAGCCTGGAAGGGCAGTAGTAACCAATTGTCCAGCATCAGCCTGAGCTAGACGCTGGGACCGACGTCTCCGCTGAGCAGACCCCACTGTGGCTGGCTGGAGAAGAATGGGAGACTGCAGTGGAGATGGCTCGAGATTCCCCCTGTGCAGAGGCAGGAACTCGACACCCAACACTATGTAACTCTATAAACCACGTTTCTGATCCTATCTCGGCACCAGCTCTCCCTACTGTCACTGAATCTGGAGCAGAATGCGGTGAGCAGGGCGGCGCCAGGTCTATTATACTTGAGATGATGCTGTGCGTCCTGTCATGGTTCCCAATGGCAAGGGAACGTAAGAAACATATAAATAACGAACGAGCTCTCGGGTGATGGAAACTCGAGTTGACCGTGAGCTAAATCTACCACACAACTAATAGTAGCCAGGGAGCATACCTACGGCTTCCTAAATGCCACGCGCCAGCCGGAGGACTAACTAAGCCTGGTAGAGGAAGAAACAGACCTGGCTTACCTCTAGGGAAATACCCCAAAAGATGATAGCAGCCCCCCACATGTAATAACGGTGAAATAAGAGGAAAAGACATACACAGTATGAAAGTAGATTTAGCAAAGAGAGGTCCACTTACTAGATAGCAGAAGGATACAAAAGAGGACTTCACGGTCAACTGAAAACCCTTTCAAAAAACCATCCTGAAATTACTTTAAGACTCCTGTGTCAATTCATGACACAGGAGTGGCAATTTCAGCCCGCAAGAGCTTCCAGCTACAGAGAATTACAAAAACTGCAAACTGGACTAAAGATACAAAACAAAAGGACAAAGTCCACTTAGCTGATCAGCAGACTAGTAGCAGGAACATGCAACCGAAGGCTCTGGTTACAATGATGACCGGCAAGGAAATGACTGGAGAGCAAGGCTAAATAGGAACTCCCAAACGCTGATGGAAGCAGGTGAACAGAAGCAGCAAAGTGCAAACAAGTCACCAGTACCACCAGCAACCACCAGGGGAGCCCAAAAAGCGGATACACAACAGTACCCTCCCCTTAAGGAGGGGGCACCGAACCCTCACAAGAACCGCCAGGGCGATCTGGATGAGCCCTATGAAAGGCACGAACCAAATCCGAGGCATGAACATCAGAGGCAGTTACCCAAGAATTATCTTCCTGACCATAGCCCTTCCATTTAACCAGATATTGAAGTCTCCGTCTGGAAATACGGGAGTCCAAGATCTTTTCTACCACGTACTCCAATTCACCCTCCACCAGCACAGGAGCAGGAGGTTCAGTAGAAGGAACCACCGGTACCTCATATCTCCGCAACAGCGACCGATGGAACACATTATGGATAGCGAAAGATGCCGGGAGGTCCAAACGAAAGGAGACAGGGTTAAGAATCTCCAAAATCCTATAAGGACCGATGAACCGAGGCTTAAATATAGGAGAAGAAACCCTCATAGGGACAAAACGGGAAGACAACCACACCAAGTCCCCAACACGAAGGTGGGGGCCAACACGACGATGGCGGTTAGCAAACTGCTGAGTCCTCTCCTGGGACAATTCCAAATTATCCACCACTTGTCCCCAAATCTGATGCAACCGATCCACTACCGCATCCACTCCAGGGCAATCCGAAGATTCAACCTGACCAGATGAAAAACGCGGATGAAACCCTGAATTGCAAAAGAAAGGAGAAACCAAAGTGGCAGAACTAGCCCGATTATTAAGAGCAAACTCCGCCAACGGCAGAAAGGCAACCCAATCATCCTGATCCGCAGACACAAAACACCTCAAATAAGTCTCCAAAGTTTGATTAGTTCGTTCCATCTGGCCATTGGTCTGAGGATGGAATGCAGACGAAAAAGACAAATCAATGCCCAACCTGGCACAGACTGCCCGCCAAAATCTAGACACGAACTGGGTACCCCTGTCAGAAACGATGTTTTCCGGAATACCATGCAGGCGAACCACATTTTGAAAAAACAGAGGGACCAACTCAGATGAGGAAGGCAACTTAGGCAATGGCACCAAATGAACCATTTTAGAAAAACGGTCACACACCACCCAGATGACAGACATCTTCTGAGAAACAGGGAGGTCCGAGATAAAGTCCATAGTGATGTGCGTCCAAGGCCTCTTCGGAATAGGCAAGGGCAACAACAACCCACTAGCCCTAGAACAACAAGGCTTGGCCCGAGCACACACATCGCAAGACTGCACAAAAACACGCACATCTCGAGACAGGGAAGGCCACCAGAAGGATCTAGCCACCAAATTTCTGGTGCCAAAAATTCCCGGATGACCTGCCAGAGTAGAAGAATGAACTTCTGAGATGACTCTAGTGGTCCACTCGTCAGGAACAAACAGTCTACCAGACGGACAACGATCAGGTCTATCCGCCTGAAATTCTTGCAAAGCACGTCGCAAATCAGGAGAGACAGCAGACAAAACCACTCCATCCTTAAGGACACCAGCAGGTTCAGAATTCCCAGGAGAGTCAGGCTCAAAACTCCTAGAAAGAGCATCTGCCTTCACATTCCTAGAACCCGGTAAGTACGAGACCACAAAATTAAACCGGGAAAAGAACAACGACCAACGTGCCTGTCTGGGATTCAGGCGCCTGGCAGACTCCAAATAAATTAAATTCTTGTGATCAGTCAAAACTACCACCTGATGTTTGGCACCCTCAAGCCAATGACGCCACTCCTCAAATGCCCACTTCATGGCCAAAAGCTCCCGATTACCAACATCATAGTTTCGCTCGGCGGCCAAAAATATTCGCGAAAAGAACGCACAAGGTCTCATCACTGAGCAGTCGGGACTTTTCTGCGACAAAACCGCCCCCGCTCCAATCTCGGAAGCATCGACCTCAACCTGAAAGGGAAGGGAAACATCAGGCTGGCGCAACACAGGGGCAGACAAAAAGCGGCGCTTAAGCTCCCGAAAGGCCTCCACGGCAGCAGGGGACCAATTGGCAACATCAGCACCCTTTTTAGTCAAATCCGTCAGAGGTTTAGCAACGCCAGAAAAACCAGCTATAAATCGACGATAAAAATTAGCAAAGCCCAAGAATTTCTGGAGACTCTTCAGAGGAGTAGGCTGCGTCCAGTCGTAAATAGCCCGAACCTTGACAGGGTCCATCTCAATAGAAGAAGGGGAAAAAATGTACCCCAAAAAGGAAATTTTTTGAACCCCAAAAACACACTTTGAACCCTTTACACACAAAGAATTCTCCCGCAAAACCTGAAAAACCCTCCTGACCTGCTGAACATGAGACTCCCAGTCATCAGAAAAAATCAAAATATCATCCAAGTACACTATCATAAATTTATCCAAATATTCACGGAAAATATCATGCATTAAGGACTGAAAGACAGAAGGTGCATTAGAAAGGCCGAAAGGCATTACCAAATACTCAAAATGGCCCTCAGGCGTATTAAATGCGGTTTTCCACTCATCCCCCTGCTTAATTCGCACCAAATTATACGCCCCACGAAGATCAATCTTAGAGAACCACTTAGCCCCCCTTATGCGAGCAAACAAATCAGTCAGCAAAGGCAACGGATACTGATATTTGACTGTAATTTTATTCAGGAGTCGATAATCAATACAAGGCCTCAGAGAGCCATCCTTTTTAGAGACAAAGAAAAAACCGGCTCCTAAAGGTGATGAAGAAGGACGAATATGTCCCTTTTCCAGGGACTCCTTAATATACTCGAGCATAGCAGCATGTTCAGGTACAGATAGGTTAAACAAACGACCCTTTGGAAATTTACTGCCAGGAATCAGATCTATGGCGCAATCACAATCCCTGTGAGGAGGGAGTGAACCAATCTTAGGCTCTTCAAAAATATCATGATAATCAGACAAAAATGCCGGAATCTCAGATGGAATAGATGACGAAATGGGCACCATAGGAGTGTCCCCATGAGCCCCCCGACATCCCCAGCTTAACACAGACATAGCTTTCCAGTCAAGGACTGGGTTATGAGACTGTAACCATGGTAATCCAAGCACAAAACATCATGTAAATTGTACAACACAAGGAAGCGAATCACCTCCTGATGGTCTGGAGTCATACGCATAGTCACTTGCGTCCAGAACTGTGGTTTATTACAAGCCAAAGGTGTAGAATCAATACCCTTCAGAGGTATAGGGACTTCCAGAGGCTCTAAATCAAACCCACAGCGCCTGGCAAAGGACCAGTCCATAAGACTCAGAGCGGCGCCAGAGTCCACATAGGCATCCACGGTAATAACTGATAATGAACAAATCAAGGTTACAGACAAAATAAATTTGGACTGTAAAGTGCCAATTGAAATAGACTTGTCAACCTTCCTAGTACGTTTAGAGCATGCCGATATAACATGAGCAGAATCACCACAATAGAAGCATAACCCATTTTTACGCCTATAATTCTGCCGCTCGCTTCTGGACATAATTCTGTCACATTGCATTTTCTCTGGCGTCTCTTCAGAAGATACCGCCAAATGGTGCATGGGTTTGCGCTCCCGCAAACGCCGATCAATTTGAATTGCCATTGTCATGGACTCATTCAGACCTGTAGGCGCAGGGAACCCGACCATAACATCTTTAACGGCATCAGAAAGGCCCTCTCTGAAATTTGCCGCTAAGGCGCACTCATTCCACTGAGTAAGCACAGACCATTTACGAAATTTTTGGCAGTATATCTCAGCTTCATCTTGCCCTTGAGATAGGGCTATCAAAGCTTTTTCAGCTTGAATCTCCAAATTAGGTTCCTCATAAAGCAACCCTAAAGCCAGAAAAAACGCATCCACATTGAGCAACGCAGGATCCCCTGGTGCCAATGAAAATGCCCAATTTTGAGGGTCACCTCGCAGCAAAGAAATTACAATCTTAACCTGCTGGACAGGATCTCCTGAGGAGTGAGGTCTGAGAGAAAGGAATAATTTACAATTATATTTGAAATTCAGAAACCGAGATCTATCTCCGGAAAACACCTCTGGTGTAGGGATTTTAGGTTCAGAAATAGGAGTATGCATAACAAAATCTTGTAAATTTTGAACCTTCGTAGCAAGATTATTTAAACCTGCAGCCAAACTCTGAGGATCCATCTTTAAACAGGTGAGCTCAGAGCCATTCAAGGATTATAAGGAGAGAAAGGCAAAGGCAGTAATTAGAACTGAAATACAACTGATCCAACTATGGAGCAAGCATAGGGAAAAAGAAAAAAAAAAAAAATTTACAGACTTCCTTTTTCTCTCCTTTCTTCTGCCAATAAGTTTAACACAAGGCCGGTCATACTGTCATGGTTCCCAATGGCAAGGGAACGTAAGAAACATATAAATAACGAACGAGCTCTCGGGTGATGGAAACTCGAGTTGACCGTGAGCTAAATCTACCACACAACTAATAGTAGCCAGGGAGCATACCTACGGCTTCCTAAATGCCACGCGCCAGCCGGAGGACTAACTAAGCCTGGTAGAGGAAGAAACAGACCTGGCTTACCTCTAGGGAAATACCCCAAAAGATGATAGCAGCCCCCCACATGTAATAACGGTGAAATAAGAGGAAAAGACATACACAGTATGAAAGTAGATTTAGCAAAGAGAGGTCCACTTACTAGATAGCAGAAGGATACAAAAGAGGACTTCACGGTCAACTGAAAACCCTTTCAAAAAACCATCCTGAAATTACTTTAAGACTCCTGTGTCAACTCATGACACAGGAGTGGCAATTTCAGCCCGCAAGAGCTTCCAGCTACAGAGAATTACAAAAACTGCAAACTGGACTAAAGATACAAAACAAAAGGACAAAGTCCACTTAGCTGATCAGCAGACTAGTAGCAGGAACATGCAACCGAAGGCTCTGGTTACAATGATGACCGGCAAGGAAATGACTGGAGAGCAAGGCTAAATAGGAACTCCCAAACGCTGATGGAAGCAGGTGAACAGAAGCAGCAAAGTGCAAACAAGTCACCAGTACCACCAGCAACCACCAGGGGAGCCCAAAAAGCGGATACACAACAGCGTCCAAGCCAATCACTGCACAACCACATCAAAGATGGCTGCGGCGTTTCATGGCCTGGCAGACAAGAGTGATTGGGTCTCAAAAGTCCAGCAAAACTGCTGGGTGGAGACTGCAGTTACCACCAAATAATCCTGGAAATGCTCGCTGCTCGCCGAGTACACCAAGCATAGTGATACTCGGGCGAGTACAGAATAGTGGCGATCAATTTCGCTCATCACTAATAACTATGCATCCCCCTAAAGTCAATAATTTGTAGAGCTTCCTTTTGGAGCAATTACAGCTGCAAGTCGCTTTAGATAAGTCTCTATGAGCTTTCCACATTTTGCCACTGGGACTTTTCCCCATTCTTCAAGCAAAACTGCTACAGCTTCTTTAAGTTAGATGGTTTCCTCTTGTGACCCGCAATCCTCAAGTCTGACTACAGATTCTCAATTAAATTAAGGTCTGGGCTTTAACTAGACCGCTTCAAAACATTTACATGTTTCCCCTTAAACCACTTGAGTGCTGCTTTAGCAGTATGCTTTGGGTCATTGTCTTGTTAGAAGGTGAACCACTGTCCCTGTCTCTAATCACTTACTAGACTGAAACAGGCTTTGCTCAAGAATATCCCTGTATTTCACTCCGTTAATCTTCCCCTCAATAAGAACCATTTTCCCTGTCCCTGCTGCTGAGAAACAACCCCACAGCATGATGCTGACACCACCATGTTTCGCTGTGGGGATGGTGATCTTGAGGTAATAGGTTGTGGCGCCAGACATAGCATTTACCCTACTGACCAAAAAGTCCTATTTTGTCTCATCTGTCCTCAGCACCTTCATCCATTTATTTGATAGTCTCCCACATGTCTTTTGGCAAACTCAAAAGAAGCATTACAATTTTTGTGTATAAGTAAAGACTTTTTTCTAATAGTAATAATAATAATTTTATTTATATAGCGCCAGCATATTCCGCAGCGCTTTACATTATAGAGGGGACTTGTACAGACAATAGACATTACAGCATAACAATAAACACAGATCAAAACAGATACCAAGAGGAATGAGGTCCCTGTTTGCAAGCTTTTAAACTATGAGGAAAAAGGGGAGACACGAGAGGTGAATGGTAACAATTGCTTTCATTGTTCGGACCAGCCATAGTGTAAGAATCAGGTGTTCATGTAAAGCTGCATGAACCAGTTAACAGCCTAAATATGTAACAGTGCAGACACAGAGGGATATTAAATGCATAAAGTACATCAAAATATAGAATAGGAAGCCATATGCCATAAAATAGTGAAAATTTTATTAGTACAATATTATAAAATTAAAAAATGATTGACAAGGGGACAACAATATACAAAAAACAACCAAAAAATGGTACAGAACAGTAAGGGCAAATATCCATCTATAAGGATAGAGCTACTAACAAGTAAAAGGTAGAAAGCTGTCAGTTTATGGTATAAATCCATGACAAGTCTGCCTTCATCAATGGAGATCAGAAGGTCCAGAAAGATCGCTGAGTCCGGGGAAAGAGAATGTGTTTAAAAGATTTTGAGAGTATTATCATTTAACTCCCTAAGAAACTGTACACATTTAGCTTCAGTACCTACCCAGACAAAAAAAGCAAAAAAAACCAAAAGAATGGACTTATATAAAACATGTCAGACCAAATATATTGGATATAAAATTGCCTTTATTAAATAATGTTGGCAGACAGTAATACTAAAAAAGAGACATGTGCACGTGTCTGGATAAATACTCCTAAAAAAATATATACCGTATATACTCGAGTATAAGCCGAGATTTTCAGCCCTCTCGGCTTATACTCGAGTCATACTCAGGGGTCAGCAGGGGAGGGGGAGCGGAGCTGTGTAATAATACTCACCTGTTCCCTGGCGCTGACAGCTTCTTCCTGTAGTGAGCGGTCACATTGTACCGCTCATTACAGTAATGAATATGGAATATTCATTACTGTAATGAGCGGTACCATGTGACCGCTCACTACAGGAAGAAGCTGCCGGCATCGGGGAACAGACGTGCAGGGACTGCACCAGGAGCAGGTGAGTATAACGCAGTGCACGATATTCCCCTGCTCCCCGTTCCACCATCGGCGCCGCTGCGTCTTCCACGTCCTCTGCAGTGACGCGCAGGTCAGAGGGCACGATGACGCGATTAGTGCGGGCCACCCTCTGCCTGAATAGTCAGATCAGTGCAGAGGACGGGGAAGACACAGCGCCGTTCGGCAGTGGAATGGGGAGCAGGTGAATATAGCAAGTGCCGGGGGCCTGAGAGGTGAGTATGCAATTTTTTATTTTTTTAATCGCAGACCAGCATATGGGGCAAATGTCTGTATGGAGCATCATATGGGGCCATGTGCAGCGTTATATGGGGCACATATCGATATGGAGCATCTTATGAGGCCATTTGCAGCATTATATGGGGCAATTATCTGTATGGAGCATCTTATGGGGCCATGTGCAGCATTATATGGGGCAAATATCTGTATGGAGCATCTTATGGGGCCATAATCCACATTTGTGGAGCATTATACAGGGCAAATGTGTCTATGGAGCATCTTATGGGGTCATAATCAACATTTGTGCAGCATTATATGGGGCATATTTTAATATGGAGCATCTTATGGAGCCCATCATAAACTGTATGGAGCATTATCTGGGGCGTATTTTGTATGGCGCATCTTATGGGGCCATCATGAACAGTATGGAGCATTATATGGGGCTCCTGATTCAATATGGATATTCAAAAACTACTGATGTCTCAATTAATTTTACTTTTATTGGTATCTATTTTTATTTTTGAAATTTACCAGTAGCTGCTGCATTTTCCACCATAGGCTTATAATCGAGTCATTAAGTTTTCACAGTTTTTTTGTGGCAAAATTAGGGGGGGTCGGCTTATACTCAGGTCGGCTTATACTCGAGTATATATGGTAAATCAAAATATATGAAAATATATAAAAAATATAAATATTCTTAAAATCATGAAATAGAGACCGGACCAAAGGGACATATATAAATTGTATCAATATTGCTCTTAATCATATACAAGCCCCACAGGAAACCAGTAAAAAATATAATAATTGGGGAATTTTATGAATGCATACAAAAAGTGTATAAAATAGAGTGTAAAAATAATTTGCATATAAAATGATGAATCACAGCATAATATAAAGTGCAAAAGTGCATTACTACCCTAGGGCAAAAATTGGATAAATAAAAACTCATACATTGTGAATAACAAACAAAAAAAGTGAAGCAGAAACATCACCATTAAAATAGATCCATGATAGATCAAAAAGGTGCAGGAATTCAAACAAAAAATCCCCGAATATATGAGGACAATTGTGGGGCAATATACCTTTAAGGTCCGGTCCAGTGGAGTCACAGACACGCGCACACCCCGACGCGCATTTCGGATTTGAATCCTTCATCAGGGATTCAAAAGGACGAAGGATTCAAATCCAAAACGCGCGTCGGGGTGTGCGCGTGTCTGTGACTCCACTGGAGAGCAGCTTACTCGCATGACACTCGCATGACACTCGTCCGTTTTTTCGGTCCAGATTACGGACCATTTTTTTTCTCGCAAATGGGTATGAGCCCTAAGACCACGATTCTGACCTTATCTCGGCAGCAGCTCACCCTACTCTCACTGAAACAGGAACAGAATGCCACGAGCAGGGCAGCGCCAGGTCTCTTCTCCTCGGGATGATGCTGTGCGGCCCAACCAATCACTGCACTACCACAACAAAGATGGCTGCGGCCTTTCATGGCCTGGCAGACAATCCCTGCACCGTGATTGGGTCTCTAAAGTCCGCCAAAAACGCTGGGTGGAGACTGCAGTTACCGCCGAATAATCCCGGAAATGCTCGCTGCTCGCTGAGTATGGAGAGCATAGCGATACTTGGGCGAGTAACGAGTAGTGGCGAGCACGTTCACTCAAGTCATCACTACTCAGGAGCATCAGTTTTTAGGTAAGTTCTAGGGTATGTGTATACATGTGGGTAAATGTTATTTTTCAACACTGGGTCCTTAAATACAAGAAAGTTATCCTAATTACCATCTAGAGCTCCACAGTGTTTTTTTGTGTTTGAGCATTTTTATTTAACCTCTAAAAATGTTAAGTCTTTCAAATATCCACAGCAATATTACAGAACCCCCAGTGTGCTCTATATGCCAAATAATTCTAGTTTGAGGAGAAGAGGGAAATTGTGGGGTCTTTTGTGCATGGCACTGTAAGCATCAATTTTCAAAGCAGCGAATCCTAAAAGGTCATCTATAGCCTGCTGTTTATAGCAATTTTTCCCATTCCGTGTTTATCTTACAGAACCCTTCCTCCTCCCTCACAGAAAAATAAATAAATCACTGTCTTTTTCTTTAATTTTTTTTCTTGTTCTTCTTAAGGTCGGAAGCAATTGACTAGTACGTTGGTTCGGACCTGACAAAACAGATTGTCTGGTGGCCTGACATGTTTTGAAGAAAGTGTGTTTGACAAGGAAAGGAATGGGAGGAAGATATGGACAGCAATGCCCCTGCCCATCATAAAATGCCAACTCCCCCACTCAAGTCCTTCTCTGCCCTGTAAGTGTATCCTGATTAGTGTGGGTGGCAATGAAAAGTAGTATGTGTGTATGCTGAAGGGGGAGGTTAGTAAGGAAAGAGCAGATATTTAAAAGTTTCTGACATGTGTCAGGGGCTCAGCCATTGAGACAGTGCAGCGTGATGTACTAGGACATGACATTAGCGGAGCCATCCATGCTAGCTTCGGGACATGTGGAGTTTGGTGTGTGTCACATTGAATTCACATCAGGGCACATCTACAGGAAAAGGGGATTAAAGCTAAAATGGAAGAATGAAGCCGATTTAACTTAGAAAAAAACAACTTTAAATTGAACAGTATATTAAAAGTTATTACTACTTTTCATTACATACAGTGTCATCAATTCTACACTTTCCTACTATAAAGTATGCAATGATTGCTTATACTATGTTTTGAAGCTTCCCCTCTAGGGATAAATAAAAGTACACAAAACCTTCCAGAAGAGAAGGTATGTATGAAGCTTTAGTTGGAGGCAAACTCCAATACTATACAATGGATGGTATGGTATGATTATACAGTATTTAACATTGCACTCACAACACACAGGTAATAGTGATTGTTGGATTAGATATGGTATCATAAAAGGCCCTCGTGAAAGCTCCATTCTGTAAATGGTGACTATGATCTCCTTATATCACTTGTAGAGTAAAGGTGGGAAATTATACTTTACTTCCCTCAGCTCTACAAAATGATCATAATTGCTGCCACTGGAAACATTTCATTTGTATAATTGTACACACCGCATACCCAAGTATTCCGAATCGCATGATCTTGTATTATAGATGTGAAGCGAAGAATTACATAAATAATAACTCGTTCCACTAGTGTGTGAGAGAAAGCAAACTGTATGTTAATTTTATCATATTACTTATTTTTTTAACTTCATTTTGATTTATATTTCCAAAGCATACCTGTTGAGTTCACATGTTTTGTTTCTCAGTAAATCCTCAGCTTTCCTGATGTTTGCTTTGGTCTTAGGCTATGTGCACACATTGCGGATTGGTGTGCGGATTTTTCCACACTGTCTTTGCAAAATCCGCAGGTAAACCGCACTGCGGATTACCCGCGGATTTGCAGCGGATTTACCGCATTTTTTTTGCGGCTTATGTGCAGATTCCACCTGCGGTTTTACACCTGCGGATTCCTATTGAGGAGCAGGCGTAAACCGCTGCAGAATCCGCACAAAGAATTGACATGCTATGGAAAAAACACCACTGCGTTTCAGCGCATTTTTTTACGTAGCATGTGCACTGCGGATTTTGTTTTCCATGGTACTGTACAACACATGGAAAACTGCTGCAGCGTCAAATCTGCTGCGAATCCACAGCAAAATCCACAAAGTGTGCACATAGCCTTATGCATTTTCAACAATGTCTTTTTTTCAGATTTGTTTCTTCAATGCAGTTTGTGTGTCCTTCTTGCAACGGCTAAAAAAAACCGCAAAAAGTATGCTCAATTATACAGTCTATTGCAAGCCCTCTTCCAGAGAAGAAGGAACCCCAATAAACACCGCTAAGTCTCTCCCTAAAGCCACAGCATAGGTCGGGGATAGGTTGCCTCCCCTCACTGATGGAGACTGAAGTTTTTCTCCCAGCATCTGTAACAACCCTGCCAACATGACTGCATGGCCTCCTATCCCCCATCTGCCTTACAAACCAACTTACTCACTAATTTGGGCCATGCTGTGAGTTCTGTCTTTTGCCGGCTCCTTGCTGTGTGCCTCATGTCTCCTGCCTGCTAGGGGCATGCTTCCTGGCTGTGTGCATAGGGGGAAGGCACCGGCAGTTCCTGGTTCTTATAGAGTCAGAGTACATCTTCCTAAGATGTCCCAGGCCAATGGCCAAGAGGCCTCAGGTACTTAAGGCATTGCCACCCTTAGGGGAATGCCTAAGCAACTACTTCCCTCCGTCAGTGTCTTGCTGCTGAGGTGCCAGGTCCTGTCTTGTTTCTGCCTTCTCTGGGGGCTGCATTCCCAGACTTGTTACCGTGCACTTTATGTCCTATGTTTCCACCTCCCTGAGGGCTGCATACTCAGGCCTGTGTCCTTGTCCAGTATCTATTTCCGTGTCTGTACTGTGTCCTATTCTTGTATCCTTGATCCTGTCCTTTTTCCTGATCTTGTCTGAACTCAGTCCTAACCTATATCTGTTTGTTTCCGTGCCAGTGGCTTCCTTTCCTTGCTGTTTGTATCCTTGTGTCTTCTCAGTATGCTCTGTGGCTCTGCTCTGTTCTCGCTCTGCGGTTACCGCTCTGCTCTTGCCCTGCGGCTCTGTTCTGTTTTCACTCTGCGGTTACCGCTCTGCTCCCACTCTGCGGCTCCGTTCTGCTCTCGCTCTGCTGTTCTGCTCTGCTCTTGCTCTGCAGTTCCGCACCTTGCTCTTGCGGTTCTGTCCTGCTATGCTGCTTACGGTTCTACCCTGCTCCATTCCTAGCAGTTCTGCCCTGCTCCGCTCCTTGTGGTTCTGCCCTTCTCCGCTCCTTGCGGCTCTGCCCTGCTCTCATTTTGCACCTGCTGGGTCTTTGTCCTTAGTCTGAACAGGTCCCTACCTGTTCCCATATGCCACTCTTATCTGTCCATCTTCCTGTTCTCCCTGTATCAGTCCCTGTACCCTAGTCTGAACAGGTGCCTACCTGTTCCCATATTCCACCTGTCCGTGTTACTGTCCTTCCCGAGTCATTCCCTGCTCCTCCAGTGTGTACCGGTCTCTGCCTGCCCCATTTATCACTCACGCTTGTCAGTGTTTTAGCCGTGTCCACCTGTCTGCCTGTGTCTCAGCCATGCCCGCTTGCCTACCAGTGTCTCAGCCGTGCCCACCTGTCTGCCAGTGTCTCAGCTGTGCCTGCCTGTCAGTTTCTCAGTTGTACCCACCTGCCTGTCAGTGTCTCAGCCATGCCCAGGTGCCTGTCAGTGTTCCATCTCCCAGTGGGATCAGCAGCCACAGCCAGACTCCACCCTGGAGTAGTACCTGGCAGCTACCTGCTGCACAAGCCTGACCTCACCATCAGAGGCTCCAGTGAACACCAAGGAAGCTGCTTAGTCACGCCCCTTCCAGGGAAGTCTGGTTTGTGGCACAGTGGGGCCACACCCCCCACGCTCACCCTAACCAGTCAGGGCGCGAGCATTACATTTTCTCAGGCCATGGTCCTCGCTGAGTCCCATGGTCCTTCGGTCTCAAAGCAAGATGAACTTTTTCCCTGCCAGCATGAGCAACCCAAAAAATTCTTTACCAGATCAGAAGTTCAGACTTTCGTTGCACCACCCACAATCATAGTACCAGCTAATCTGATTTGCACTCCTAGTGTTGAGGAGATCCCAGCGGATCCGCTTAGGTATGATGGTGATCCATAGCAGTGTCGTAGGTTTTTGGAGCAGTGCCTACGATACTTCAAAATGGCATGCTCCCCATTTTTTCTCTGATCGGGTCAAGGTAGGATTTCTAATGTCCTACCTAACAGGAGATGCCTTAAAGTGGCCCAACCCCCTCTGGGAAGTAGAGGATCCCATGACCTCGAACCTTCCAGCCTTCCTGGTGACCTTCTGCAAGGTCTTCGATAAGCCTAGTATAGCGTCTCCTGAAAAGTCTTTCCCTCCAAGCTCACAGAGATGGACCAGACGAAAGAAACCTGTGGGTATACCGTCGCATCCATCCATGACCATCTAAGACTCACCTATTCCACAACCTGCCAAAGCAGTCACTAGAGCAAGATCAAAGAGATCTGATAAGTGTGTGCTGGCAAACCTGCAGCCTGAATCTACTCCTGAGAATGAAATACGGTATCGCTGTGGTTGTAAGGAACATCCTGATGGTCTCTGCCCTGTGAAGACTATACTCCAAAACCTTGGGCCAGCAGGAGAGGCTGCCCTTGGTGAGTGTATCTCCTTTCCATTAAAGTCAATGACTGTGTCTCCATCTTCTCGGAGCCATACGGATTCGGTGTGTGATCTCCATCCTACGGCTCCAAGTCTTCCGTATGCTGTCTGATATGCTCGAGGGTCATTCTGAGCCTAAGACTCTACCACCCATTCTGGTCTGGAGATCCAGCAAGATGCTTCATTTGAATCAACTAAGTCGCGAGAAGTGTCTGGTTCCCATGCATCAAAGACAGTCAGCAGTGTCATCTTCTTCTTCAGTTGGTCTGCTAGTTGTCGAGAGTCAAGGTGTGCTGATGTCTCCAAAGATGGGGAAGCGGTGATGTTCTCTTCACACATCTCCAATGGCTATACCAGTAATCTGTTCCCAAGAACAACCCTGCCTCTTGGAAATTTTCTTCTGGATAATGGGCAGAAGATGGTTCCTATGTGGGTACCTTCAGCGTCCATGTGGTCATTTTGTGAAGATACCATAACAGAAGTTTGCTCACCTCAGATTTCCTCTGACCCAGTGGAGGTGACGTTCTCTTCACTTATCTCCAGTGATAAGTGACCTGTGACCCATACCCAGGAATGTCTCTGCTTCAGGAAAATGGCCGCCGCAATCTCCATCTGCGCACGCGTGGCATCCCGCGGCCATTTTCCTGAAACCCCGGGCAGCAGAGCGCTCGATCTGCACACGCACAGCCACAGGAAGATGGCCGCCCCCACCGATCACCAGGGGAATAGCGCAGATCGCGCTCTTTTCCCTCCCCTGTTCAGTGGATTCTGGACTTGGGCATGCGCACACCACTACGCCACCAACGGAAAACGAAGCAAGATCTGGGGGAAGACACCACGCCCATCTGACCAGACCAGCCTGATTGACAGACGAAAATGACTACTTTGGTAACGTATTTCGGCAGCATAGGTGGGGAATCGGGGTCCACAAAATACACTATTGTAATGCACAGCTCAGGCCCTATTTAACAGTATTTTTATCTCATACGGAAAAAACGGGGTGACAGGTTCCCTTTAAAAACATGATACACACACCCTTCCTTCCCCATGAGAAAGCGTCCGACCAAGATAAGGTCCTTTATAAAGCTATTAACTCACAGAAAAATTTATACCACCTAAATAATTGGCATACAATTCAAAAAGCATGATCCCAAAGCCATAAGTACACATAAATAGTATAACACTTTCAAAATATATGGCATACAAATGCATATATATACTGTATATATATAGAAACTAGCTGTTTCCAGCCAGCTAACGCTCGGCACGCTCATTGCTATCTACAGTAATTAACGCTGCTAGTGATTAAACTAAAGTAAATAATGACAACATTCAATAGCGCTTACGCAGGAGGTAAAGTAACTTAAAATGAAGTTAATAACAATAATAATCATTAAAAATCTAAATAATACTAATAATACATTTTATTCACAGTGTAAAATAAAAAACAAACTGGATTCAGTAAGATGTGCATTTTTTATTCATTCCAGCATCTAAACAAATTTCATAGCGAAACATAAATTAAGTTAAAATTTCTCTGTATACACAATTAAATTGTGGAGACGGAGCCTCAAGTCATAATGTGTGGGGATGGAGCCTCGTGTGGTAATGTGTGAGTACGGAGCCTCGTATGGTAATGTGTGGGGACAGAGCCTCATGTGGTAATGTGTGGGGACAGAGCCTCATGTAGTAATGTGTGAGGATGCAGCCTCGTGTGGTAATGTGTGGGGACAGAGCCTCGTATGGTAATGTGTGAGTACGGAGCCTCATGTGGTAATGTGTGGGGACAGAGCCTCGTGTGGTAATGTGTGGGGACGGAGCCTCATGTGGTAATGTGTGAGGACGCAGCCTCGTGTGGTAATGTGTTGGGACACAGCCTCGTGTGGTAATGTGTGTGGACGAAGCCTCGTGTGGTAATGTGAGGGGACGGAGCCTCATATGGTAATGTGGGGGGTGGGATTATGTGTGGTAATGGGGTGGGGGGCCGGATTATGTGTGGTAATGTGGTGGGGGCAGGGTTATCTGTGGTAATGTGGTGGGGGGGCAGGATTATGTGTTGTGATGTGGTGGGGGGGCGGGATTATGTGTGGTAATGTGGTGGGGGGTGGGATTATGTGTGGTAATGTGGTGGGGGTGGGATTATCTGTGGTAATGAGGTTGGGGGGCGGGATTATGTGTGGTAATGTGGTGGGGGTGGGATTATGTGGGGTAATGTGGTGGGGGGCAGGATTATCTGTGGTAATGTGGTGGGGGGAGCATGATTATGTGGTAATGTGGTGGGGGCGGCATTATGTGTGGTAATGTGGTGGGGGGGCGGGATTATCTGTGGTAATGTGGTGGGAGGGCGGGATTATCTGTGGTAATGTGGTGGGGGGCGGGATTATCTGTGGTAATGTGGTGGGGGTGGGATTATGTGTGGTAATGTGGTGGGGGGTGTGATTATCTGTGGTAATGTGGTGGGGGGCGGGATTATGTGTGGTGATGTGGTGGGGGGGATAGATTATGTGTGGTAATATGTTGGGGGCAGGGTTATCTGTGGTAATGTGGTGGGGGACAGGATTATGTGTTGTGATGTGGTGGGGGGGCGGGATTATGTGTGATAATGTGGTGGGGGGCGGGATTATGTGTGGTAATGTGGTGGTGGCGGGATTATCTGTAGTAATGAGGTGGGGGGGCGGGAGTATGTGTGGTAATGGGGTGGGGGGCCGGATTATGTGTGGTAATGTGGTGGGGGCAGGGTTATCTGTGGTAATGTGGTGGGGGGCAGGATTATGTGTTGTGATGTGGTGGGGGGTGGGATTATGTGTGGTAATGTGGTGGGGGGCGGGATTATGTGTGGTAATGTGGTGGGGGCGGGATTATCTGTGGTAATGAGGTGGGGGGCGGGATTATGTGTGGTAATGTGGTGGGAGCGGGATTATGTGTGGTAATGTGGTGGGGGTGGGATTATGTGTGGTAATGTGTTGGGGGGGCGGGATTATCTGTGGTAATGTTGTGGGAGGGTGGGATTATCTGTGGTAAAGTGGTGGGGGGCGGGATTATCTGTGGTAATGTGGTGGGGGTGGGATTATGTGTGGTAATGTGGTGGGGGGCGGGATTATCTGTGGTAATGTGGTGGGGGGCGGGATTATCTGTGGTAATGTGGTGGGGGGGCGGGATTATCTGTGGTAATGTGGTGGGGGGGCGGGATTATGTGTGGTGATGTGGTGGGGGGGCTAGATTATGTGTGGTAATGTGGTGGGGGGTGGGATTATGTGTGGTGATGTGGTGGGTGGGTGAGATTATGTGTGGTAATGTGGTGGGGGGCGGGATTATGTGTGGTAATATGGGGGGAGGGATTATGGGTGGTATTGTGGTGGGGGCGGGATTAAGTGTGGTGATGTGGTGGGGGGCGGGATTGTGTGTGGTGATGTGATGGGGGGCGGAGCTACTGTGCAGGGGGCAGGATTAGCGAGTAATCACGATGCCTCTTATATATATAGATATAAGTTCCTCATGCCAACATCAACACCAAAAAAGACAAATATGGGCATCCCCCAAAAACCTGTGTGGTTATGTGTGGTGATGTGGGGGGGTGGGATTATGTGTGGTGATTATTATGAGTGGTGATGTGGTGGGGGGCGGGATTATCTGTGGTAATGTGGTGGGGGGCGGGATTATGTGTAGTAATGTGGTGGGGGGTGGGATTATGTGTGGTGATGTGGAGGGGGGCGGGATTATGTGTGGTGATGTGGTGGGGGGCGGGATTATCTGTGGTAATGTGGTGGGGGGCGGGATTATGTGTGGTAATGTGGTGGGGGGGCGGGAATATGTGTGGTAATTTGGTGGGGGGCGGGATTATCTGTGGTATTGTGGTGGGGGGATTATGTGTGGTGATGTGGTGAGGGGCGGGATTATGTGTGGTGGGGGGTGGGATTAAGTGTGGTGATGTGGTGGGGTATGTGGTATTTGGTGGATGTATACATCTACGCTATCTTTGTGCACCTATCTTGAACTCTCCATGACTCTGAGACCTTTAAAGGGGCTTATTTTATACACATCTACGCCCTCCTTATTTTGTCTAACTTTGTGTGCATGGTCAGTTTTATGCACTTATCCTTTACCCCACAGCATTTTAGATCATAAAAGGATCTTAATTTACTTGGATTTGTGCCTATATACAATAATTATATTTATTATATAATCATTATCACTTTTGTTTCTTATTATTTCTTTATTTTTTATTTTTCATTTATTTTTCATCATTTATTATTTATTATTTTTTATTATTGCTTTGGAGTACCACATCAGTATTCCCAATCAAGCTGTCTCATTGTTACCCAGGGTTTCAACATTTTCTATTACCCATTTCTTGTTTTTACCTCTTTAAGCGTCTTTGTCTTCTTATCCGCGCTCATATGCCTTACTATTAACCAAAATATTCTAGCCTAATAGAGGCACTTTCAATTATATAATTCCTACAAACACAACGGAAGTAATGCCATAGTAGAAGATTAAAAAGTCATTTTATTACATATATACGTACATAAATTAAAAAAAATAAAAAAGAGGGGTACAACACAAAAATAGCCGCAGAACCACAGTATATTGCACTACAAAAGTGCTAAAAGGTACCTGAATAGTATATACCAAATGTTTTTCAGCCCTCTCCAACAGTCACAGTATTAAATTCTAAGGCTGGGCATATCAATCAAAAATAATAAATATTACTAATCAATAATAATTAAATAAATAAAAAATAAAAATATTATCTATATACCCAGACCAAGAAATACCAAGCTGTGCTTCAATCATATATCACATAATTATTGCACAATAGGCTTAATAAATACATAATTGTGTGACCATGTAAATAATAATTCTCAATAGACAATCAATAAAGTGCCAAGTGACAAGGAAAAAGTTTCCATATATAAGAGATTTAATTTATAAATAAGTGCCCACAATAAAGAAATTCATCAAGGCAGAAGAAAGTGCCATGTGCAAGGATATAACAAGCAGCTAAATAATTAGTAGTATCAATTGATATAGTATTGATACTACTTTCCCCAACGAAGAAGCTATACGCGAAACGCACATCGGGTTTTGCGGGTTCTGAGCCGCGCACACAGGTTATGTATTACTTCTAACTTTAGCCTCTCTCCACCTTTGTTAGCACAGTGCACTTATGCATTAATTATTTAGCTGCTTGTTATATCCTTGCACATGGCACTTTCTTCTGCCTTGATGAATTTCTTTATTGTGGGCACTTATTTATAAATTAAATCTCTTATATATGGAAACTTTTTCCTTGTCACTTGGCACTTTATTGATTGTCTATTGAGAATTATTATTTACATGGTCACACAATTATGTATTTATTAAGCCTATTGTGCAATAATTATGTGATATATGATTGAAGCACAGCTTGGTATTTCTTGGTCTGGGTATATAGATAATATTTTTATTTTTTATTTATTTAATTATTATTGATTAGTAATATTTATTATTTTTGATTGATATGCCCAGCCTTAGAATTTAATACTGTGACTGTTGGAGAGGGCTGAAAAACATTTGGTATATACTATTCAGGCACCTTTTAGCACTTTTGTAGTGCAATATACTGTGGTTCTGCGGCTATTTTTGTGTTGTTCCCCACTTTTTTTTTTTTAAATTTATGTATTGTACGTATATATGTAATAAAATGACTTTTTAATCTTCTACTATGGCATCATATGCCTTACTAGTTGTTGTGTGGTTGCACACTACGCTTGCTTTACCTAATTATCATTTTACAATCCTTTATATTGCCGGCGCATGTGCCAACTGAGGTCTTTTTCTTTCCCACATACTGTCTCCGTTCGGCCGCTCATGCACACCTCCCATCAGGGGCACTTCCGGTTCACTGGCGGGATCCTCTGATACTGGTAACCAACGAGGCTCATTATTTTGTTTGTATTTAAGCTGACACTTACCGCTGACCACTCACTTCCCTGACGAAGCTGCACAGCGGCAGCGATACGCGTGGGACCTTTCCCACACCCTTCCCCTGGCACTCTGATCCCCGGACACCCTGGAGGCTTTTGCACTTTGATCCTTATCAGTGTATATTCTGAGGTTGTGCCTGCTTTTGGTCTAGTCAGGTTTGACCTTACATATATACGGGACAGACTCGGGGTTTCTTGGAGCCTTTCATAGGAACAGAATATTACATCTATCTGACTTCTTTTTCCCTTACTTTACTCTTGCACGCTTCCCTCACCTTTATTATTATAGTGTGCCCTCAGGCTACAATGCTTAAACCTTAATGGGGGCTCACATTTTCTATCTATAACCCTGAGTTTCACATCTCCATTGATTCAATCATTTAAGACAAAAAAATTTTTTGGCAGGACGCCCATATTTGTCTTTTTTGGTGTTGATGTTGGCATGAGGAACTTATATTTGTGTATATATATATATGCATTTGTATGCCATAGATTTTGAAAGTGTTATACTATTTATGTGTACTTATGGCTTTGAGATCGTGCTTTTTGAATTGTATGCCAATTATTTATGTGGTATACATTTTTCTGTGAGTTAATAGCTTTATACAGGACCTTATCTTGGTCGGATGCTTTCTCAAGGGGAAGGAAGGGTGTGTTTATCATGTTTTTAATTGTTTTTAAATTGGTTCATGTGTCTTTACTATAATAAAGTTTGTATTTGTCATATAACAGGTATGCACATATTTATGCATAGGCTTTTCTGCTTTCTTTGTTGTTGTAAATAAGTATGAGGACACAGCAGGGTGCAGTTTCCAATGCTTTACTCAAAGTTCTTAGTTGCCCCAGCCAGGGTGCTGTGTCCTCCGAGTAGGTGATCCAGCCAGCTCTCAAGCAAATTGGGTGCACCTTCCAGAACCTCCTTTCTATGTTCCTTTCCTGGCTTTCTCTCTGCGCTGGCACTCACCTCTCCTGCCCTGAGCCTGCCACACAGTGTCCCAAGCCAGCAGCCACGGATCTTTTCAGGCGCCGATCTCTAAGTCCCCCTGGATCCTATATGGCTGCCTTTTTAGTGAATGTGTGCAGATGTGGTTGTGCTTCTGCAAAAGCCACAGCCTCCGGTTATCTAGCAAAGTCCTTAGTTTCTCCACTAGAATGGGGCCGGTCCCCTGACAGCAATCTGGTCCCTCCACCTGATGATGGCCAGCATGAATGCGAGCCCCATGGGTGGACTTCTCACTACTTGTGCCTCTAGGACCCCTTCTTTCTCTTCTTTCTGTAGTTTCACTTTCCTTCAGCTCCCTCTCTTTGGGAACTCCTTTCTGTCTGACTTGATCCTTCTGCTTCCTCTCTCTCTCACATCTGCTCTCCTCTCTTTCCCCCTGCAGACTGTCTCCACTCACACCCTCTACCTATATACCCCCCTCCAGCCTGGGATGAGGCCAACCTCCCTAAGGGTATGCCCAGGCGCCCTGACTGAAGTGTCTAGTGTTGGATGCTGGTGTGGGGTTCTGTGCAGTGCCCCCTCCTTACCTGAGAGCGGAACACCACACGTCTGGCTGAGGTGCAGTATCTCTGTGGCGACTGGACTCTCAGGGAAGCCACATATACAGTATCAATATATATATATATATATATATATATATATATATATATATATATATATATATACAGTACAATATAGATGTTTTAATCACATGTGGTATATATTTATGTATACCATTTATGCACTGGTGGCATATATTTGTATACTGTGCACAGAATAAATGAGTATACCCCAACAAAGTTGTCAGAGAACCTTTTCCTTTCAGAATCAATATTTTCTATGATATACCATACTACAAAATACTCCCACAAGTGGGTGTGTGGGCCATAGATTGCAAATATGATTGGTTATTTTACACACCCCAAGAAATAATTTTTGTAACAAATGCATTCTAATCCATGTTGTAAAAATGAGCACACCCCAATGAAAGTCTTATGAGCAAATCAAGCATTTAGGCTCCAAAATTATAATTAACAATAATTCAATTACAGGTAAGTCCAATTAGCAAACAGGTGTCCAGCACACACTCGGGCGAGTCTCCCGCCTCAATACCCGGCACTGCTGGAGCATTCAGCTGCATAGAAATACATGCAGCCGCATACTCTGGTCCCGAGTGCCGGTGGCAGTGCTGGGTATTGAGGCGAGAGACTCGCGCGAGTTTCTCGCATTGCAGTTGCAAGTGTGACACCAGCCTAAAAGTGTTTTACTTAACAAATTCCTATTTCATGCTATCAGCCATGGCACTACATAGGAGAGAAATGTCAAAAGACCTGAAAAAGAAAATAATTTATTTACAAAAGAAAGTCTACAAGAAGATCAGCAAAGCTTTACTTATCAGTCAGAATACTGTAGCACCTATAGGGAATTCTGAAGAGACAAGTTAAGCATCACTCCCCGTCCGTCATTCACGCTCTAAAAGAGGTCATTGTTAAAGAAAAAAAAAGATTAAAGTTGCAATATGTTGCTAACTTGTAAATTCCATTACTAGAACTAGTAGTAGTAGTCTTTAAAAATCAAGGAGGTCATTCAAAATTCTAGATGCAGTAGTTTTTGATATAGGGAAATTACTACTTTGAGTAAAAGTGAGATTCTGTGATGAAAGTTATATTATTAACGTACTTTTATGTCAAGGATTAAAAAATGTTCTATGAAACACACTCGTCAAAATTTTGAAATTATTCTTGTGTTCATTGAGATATTGATTAAAATCTTTCAGAAGAGGTGTACTCATTTATGCTGAGCACTGTATACTGTTTATTCACTGGTAATAAATATGCTTTGATATGTTTCTACTGGTGGAATATATATTTATACCTACAGTTTATTTACTGTAAATACTGTATATATGCATATAGTTTATTCACTGGTTATATGTACACATTTTATTCACTCTTGACAAATATTTATGTCTATTTTTCATTCACTGCTAGTATTTTCCGTATTTTGCGGATGATAAGACACACCCCAAATTTTGGGGTGGAAACAAATAGTTTTTAAATAAATTGGTAGTGCATCTTATAATCCATTTTAATGGTAGCTTACTTTTTCGGGAGCAGCAGTGGGTTACAGGAGGCAGGGTCGCTGCTTCAAGAGGCCGGCGGTGGCAGGAGTTTGGCGATGCTGCAGTGCCAGGGTGCTCATTAGATGGTAGCACCAGTGAGCTGAGTAGCCCTTCCCATTCAGTTCTTTGTGGTGGGAAATTGGCCACCGGAGGCTCCCGAGATCTCAATTGTGCATGCTCTGCCTCCGACGGCGATCTTCCCAGAATCCACAACATTGAAAAGCATGGAAAGTGCGGGGGCTCCGGGTTTTTACAAAACATCAGCAAAAACCCCTGCACCACCAAACACCTCCTCCTACCAGCCTGGGGCCTGCAGCATCTCCTGCCTCGGCGCCACCAGCTTCCTGCAACCCTGCCACCTGGGACCTCACTCCACCACCGACCCCCCACCCCCCAGGTGAGCTACCATAAAAGTGGATTATAAGATGCACCACTATTTTATGGAAAAATATTTTTACTATTTTCCTCACCAAAATTAGGGGTGCGTTTTATAATCGGGAGTATCTTATAATCTGCAAATACTGTATGATTACTCAAAAATGTTCAAATCATGGTTATAATTGGCAAGTATAAATGTGCATTTAATGGTGCACATTTAAGCTTAGTGCCAAGGGCAACACGAGGTGTATACTGTATATGGCTCTGCAGATGTTCATGTGAATCTGACAGAAATACTATGCGGTGATTCTTTGGATGCCTATAATGTGCCACAAAGCTGCATTTGCCTTTACACTGCTGCCTACACATGACTGTGTCCATTGCCTGATGTATAAGCTTAAGACCATCGATGGATATACAATACGATACTCTTTATTGATCCCGAACAAAATTACGGGAAATATTTAGGCTTTGAACTTAGCAATTTTATAGTTGAGATTAAAGCACAGAAAAAAATTGTTAGGAATCGTGGGGTCTAAGGAGTTTGAGGGGCAAGGACCCCAAAACACGTGGAATTAGTGATTTAGCATCTTTTCCTAAGTGATGTGACAAGGCTTGTTAAAGGGTTAATATTTAATTTTAGGATTGTTACTTCAAGTAGGTGGGCACTTGAATTCAAGTACTCTTTCTCTCTGAAGAGGATATTTGCTGAGGCTTCATGAAATATAAAATTAGTCTGATACTGCACAAACTGGAATTTACCTTATAGTCCGCCACTAGACTCCCTCAGAGTAATGTCACTCGGCAATGGGTTCAAGGTTTCTCTTGCATTCGTCTGACTAATGTTGCTGTGCATTAGTTTAATAAACTAATTTAATAAACATTAGTTGTCAGTGTTTATTAAATGTGTTAATTTATGGACTCTTAGGCCATGTTTCCATATGCAAAAATGCAGGTGTATTTCGCTGCTTTTTTCTGCAGGTGTCTGCACCAAAATATGCAATAGTAATCTACTATGATTTTAGCATTTTTATTGTTTTTTTATTATTATTTGTTTTCCTGTAATTGATGTGTCTTGGTGGATTTAGCACAACGTTTTTATGTGTAAAAAAACAGAAAGGCTGGGATTTTGCACTTGAAAATACAATTCACATGCATTTTTTTTTATCCATATAGAAGCCGATTTGGAGAAAATGTAGCAGAAAATATATAGTAAAACATCATCTTGGCACACTTTACTCAGTTATTTACTCAGTACTTATTAATTTAAAAACATAATTAGTACGATTTAGCTCATGTTACAAAGTGTTTAACCATTCTCAGTATTCTTCTTGTATGAATTTTAGCAAAACACAATTTATGCTCAGATGTTTCCACTTGTTAAATCATAGAACAGGTTCTTTCAGCATAGGCAGAGTTGAGGAAATTACTTGAAGCACTGCTAGTTTATAAGAGCATGGAGACATTTCCAGGGTGACAAATTGCATTGTGACAGTGACTGTCATGCTTAGTTAATCACTATAGAAATGTCCTGCCTCTCTTGCATTTAAAAAAACGGACTTCTGAAATAATATACTCTATCAGGACAGCAAGGATCAGACAAAGGGAGAAGTTCCCTCTAGACATTAGGCTTATACCTGGAACAGGTGCCACAGTCCCTGAATCCTGTGTTCTAAACACTTTCAAGCTATATCTTCATTTTTAGCGCTAACTTCTCTTATTCATCATGATCTCACACCTGAGAGGTTGTTTCAAATAAATGAACCCTATTTAGATGTAGAATAATTTTATTTCTAAGTAATTGACATAAAAAATAGGAAGAGTAGCAGTACTTGTAGCAGTCTTGATTTAAGCCAGTGGGAGAGACAGAATTAAGTTTATAAATCCACCTGGATTCCAATCTGAGTAATCCACCCTGTTGGTCATTCTTATGTATGTTGCATGCGATTTTTTTGTAAACCAACAACCCGCAGACCACGGGTGTTGGCCGCATGCATCTGAAGAAAATGTGAAGCCACTGTAGAAAAAGTTTGGCCCTTGGCCAGTTCCTGTCTAGCTAGGTGTATGGTTGAGGTATGCTGTTGAATGCGCCTGCACAATTCCTGTGTAGTTTGTCCAACATATACTTTGGGGCAGGGGCACACATGAGCATAAATAACATTACACATTTTGCAATTAATATAGTCGCCAAGGCTATGTGTGGAACAATCTGCAGGATTAAAAAAAAGGTAGATTACATTCAACAAAGCCACAAATGTTGCAATCGGCCCAAGGGTAAGAACCCCGCATTCGATGTCCAGAATGGATCCTACTTGTAGGTCTTATAAAATGGCTCCTTCTGATGAGAGAATCTTGAAGATTAGGAGCTCTTCTGGCAGTTAATAAAGATTGTTCTGGTATTGAACTGGAAATTCATGTATCCGTTTTAAGAATGCTTTAATGTTGGTTAAACAATCTTGAAACAGTATCCCATTGATTATGGAAAGTTTTAATAAATCTTAATCGATCATCCAATACATGAGAGGATTGAACTAAGACATCTCTTGGGGTTGCATTAATTTTTTGAAAAGCATGTGAAATCACAAATCTCGCATAGTCCCTGGCACAAAACCAGTCAGTAAGTTCTCTTGCCCGTGTTTTGAAGTCATCTACTTGGGAGCAGTTGCGTCAAATTCTTGAGAATTGTCCCACTGGTATACTCCTTTTTAGATATGGTGGATGGAAGCTCCGATAGTCTAAAATACTATTTGTCGCTGTGGTTTTACAAAATAGATCCGTATTGAGCATGTCATCCCGACGAGAGAGCCTAAGATCCAAAAAATCAACAGTGGAAGGAGAAATATGGTAAGTGAGCTGAATATTCAAAAAATTATTATTTAGTGACTTAATGAAAAGTTCACAATCAACCAAAGTGCCAGTCCAAATAAAGAAAATATCATCAATGAAACAAAACCATTGAAAAACATGAGATTGATATTCGATCGATGAGTACACGTGTGTCTCCTCCCACCAACCCAGAAATAGGTTGGCAAAGGAGGGTGCACAACGTGCAACCATCGCCACTCCGGAGATCTGCCTATAAAAACAAAAATCAAAGATGAAATAATTGTGGGAAGTATAAAACTGAGCAAACTAAGAAGAAATGAGTGGATCCTTTGGGCTATAAAGTTCCAAGAAATAGCCAACAGCTGATAAGCCATGTTGATGCATAATATTTGTATATAAATACTCAACATCAACTGTTACAAAAAATGGAGTCTAAGGTTATTGTATGTTTTGTATTTTCTGAATAAGGTATGAGGAATCCCTCAAATAGAACTGTAATTTAATGGTTGCAAGAAAAAATATATGTAAACACAGACTTTCTCACCAAAGCCACCAATGCCTGATACTATGGGCTTCCCTGGGGGGCACTCAAGATTTTTGTGCACTTTTGGTAATAAAGAAAAAGTGGGCAATATTTGTTTCTTGACAAAAATATATTCCTGCTCCTGCTTATTAATGGTACCCCCCAAGAAGGCCGATTCCAGTAAGCGATCAAGTTTATTATTGAAGATGATAGTGGGATCTGAAAGTAACTTGGAATAAAATTTAGAATTGTTTAGATGTTTAGATACTTCACCAATGTACATATCTACAGGCCAAAGGATGATGTTGCCACTTTTATCTGCTTCTTCTATCAAAAGCCCAGTATTAGAGCGAAGATCAGAGAGGGCCTTTTTATCAGATAAAGTCAAATTTTGCTCCCTAGTGTGATTGGGAGGCAAATTCTGGATTTTGTATTTCATAACCTCAAAAAAGGTTTTAACTGAAGGGACCAATGAAAATGGTGGTGTAGTGGTAAAGGGTGACCTATGTGGAAAATTCCTTCTACCTGACGGAGTGTCAATTTCTCGTAGTAACTCGATTAGATCCGAAAAAATCCTATCTATCAGTACCAGAAGAAGAATCAGGGAGGAATTCAGGTCTATGGTGTAATACACGTAAAACAATTTTCCTACAAAACAGCTAAAGATCCTTAATTAAGGTAAATTTATCAACCATATTCATAGGGCAAAAAAAGTGAGCCCCATTGTAAAACTGACCTTTCAGTGTTGGTAAGTATATGCGATGAAAGATTGATAATTTGAAGTTGATTATCCAAAGGATCTAACATTTGTATCTCCTCCTTTGTGCCTGTGCAGATGGAGCTTACCGATGTCTGGTAATTCTTCATTCTTCTGTCACGTCTAGTCCTCCGTCTGTGTCATTTGTGTCTGAAGCTAAAAAAATCACTCAGACTAGGACCAACGGATGTATTGGTGTCAGATTGAGATACTGATTTGGCTTTTATCCTAAGTCATATTGTACGACTCGTTAAAGGGTTGATTGTGACTTGTAGGATCGCTACTTCCAATAGGTGGCGCTGTAGAGTTTAAGTCCTCTTTTTCTCAGAAGAGGCAATTTGCAGATTGAGTATTGAAATGCACCCTAGCAGATATAGATTTTTTAAGGGAACAGGTGATGTTGTCGTTGACATGCTGGTGTGCAGCGCCCCAGAGTCCTGGTCGTTGCAGTACTGATGCTCCGCCGCTAGGGGGGCTATGGTACGTCTGATGGCACTGAAGGAGTTCACCTGACCAGGTATCACAGACACCAATACACTTCACAGTCTGGCCTCCAGGGGGAGATAAGGGTGCTATGTATTAGGCCACTCCTCACAATCTGGTAAAACTGGGGGTTAGATAGGAAGTTAGTCAGAAGCTGACTGGGTTGGAACCAGGCAACATCCTGTGGCAGAGGGTGTTGCAGGGGAAGATTCAGGGGGGTCCCTGTCAGGGGTGGGATCCTGACAGAGGCCTAGCGAACAGAAAGAACGTTACGGGACCGCGCCTGCACTTCATCGCGGCGGTACCCCAAGAAAGGACAAGAAGCGAGGTTTATTGTGCTGAGTGAGAAACGAGATCACGCAAGAAGGAGAAACACCAGTAGGAGTCGTGCTGTAAGACGAGGCAACATCCTACTGAGGCGCGTAGCCGGTGGCCGGAAACGCCGAGGAAGTATTGAGCTCCAGGCCTTACTTCAAACCTACGACAGGACAGTCAGTTATAGGCGGGCTGTCTCACTCAAATCACCTAAGAAGACATAGGGGGCAACATTTGGAGAGGGGCGACACTAGGGTCCCGGAAGAGCTCCGAGCCTACCCGTCATACGGGTGCGTCCTAGCCATATCATCTGGGGGGATGAAGAAAAACATCATAATCGAGTTGTGAGGGAACTTCAGAAATAGACACAACAGTTGTGGGGACTCTCCCGTAAGCACAGCAGGGAAGGACCACAACACACAAGCGCTAGAAGGTAGGCACAGATTTCCACCTGCAAAGGGAACTCTGGAGGTGCCATCAGACCGGCCAGACTCAGGTAGCTGTTATGACCCCAATGGCGAGGGTCTCAGAGGAACAAGTAAGTCTGCGACGTACAAAAATCCAGCTCATAGGGCAGTGGTAACTGGGTTGACCATATATCTACTCCTAACGCCAACACTAGCAGTAGCCGGGGAACATGCCTACGTTGGTCGCTAGATGTCTCGCGCCAGCCGGAGGACTAACTACCTCTAGAAGAGGAAAACAAAGACCTCTCTTGCCTCCAGAGAATAGACCCCAAAAGTATGATACAAGCCCCCCACAAATAATAACGGTGAGGTAAGAGGAAATGACAAACACAGAGATGAACTAGGTTTAGCAAAGAGAGGCCCGCTTACTAATAGCAGAATGTAGTAAGATAACTTATATGGTCAACGAAAACCCTAACAAAAATCCACACTGGAGATTCAAGAACCCCCGAACCATCTAACGGCCCGGGGGGAGAACTCCAGCCTCCCTAGAGCTTCCAGCAAGGTTAGGATAAAGATTATGTACAAGCTGGACAAAAATGCAAACAAAAACAAATAGCAAAAAGCAAGAAAGCAGACTTAGCTTAATTCAGCAGGAACCAGGATCAATAGACAAGAGCACAACAGATTAGCTCTGATTACAACGTTGCCAGGCATTGAACTGAAGGTCCAGGGAGCTTATATAGCAACACCCCTGACCTAACGAGCCAGGTGAGCATACAAGGGATGGCAGGCATTCCCAGAGTCAAATCACTAGTAACCACTAGAGGGAGCCAAAAAGATAAATTCACAACAGTACCCCCCCCTTAGTGAGGGGTCACCGAACCCTCACCAAGACCACCAGGGCGATCAGGATGAGCGGTGTGAAAGGCACGAACCAAATCGGCCGCATGCACATCAGAGGCGACCACCCAGGAATTATCCTCCTGACCATAGCCCTTCCACTTGACCAGGTACTGAAGCCTCCGCCTGGAGAGACGAGAATCTAAGATCTTCTCCACCACGTACTCCAACTCGCCCTCAACCAACACCGGAGCAGGAGGCTCAGCAGAAGGAACTACAGGCACAACGTACCGCCGCAACAAGGACCTATGAAATACGTTGTGGATGGCAAACGACATCGGAAGATCCAGGCGAAAGGATACAGGATTAATGATTTCCAATATCTTGTAAGGACCAATGAAGCGAGGCTTAAATTTGGGAGAGGAGACCTTCATAGGAACAAATCGAGAAGACAGCCATACCAAATCCCCAACGCGAAGTCGGGGACCCACACCGCGGCGGCGGTTGGCAAAACGCTGAGCCTTCTCCTGTGACAACTTCAAGTTGTCCACCACATGACTCCAGATGCGCTGCAACCTATCCACCACGGAATCCACCCCAGGACAGCAGAAGGCTCCACATGTCCCGAGGAAAAACGAGGGTGGAAACCAGAGTTGCAGAAAAATGGCGAAACCAAGGTGGCGGAACTAGCCCGATTATTAAGGGCAAATTCAGCCAACGGCAAGAAGGTCACCCAATCATCCTGATCAGAAGAGACAAAACACCTCAAATAAGCCTCCAGAGTCTGATTAGTTCGCTCCGTTTGTCCGTTAGTCTGGGGATGGAAAGCGGATGAAAACTACAACTCAATGCCCATCCTACCACAAAAGGATCGCCAGAACCTGGAAACAAACTGGGATCCTCTGTCCGACACAATATTCTCAGGAATGCCGTGCAAACGAACCACGTTCTGGAAGAACACAGGAACCAGATCAGAAGAGGAAGGCAGCTTAGGCAAAGGAACCAAATGGACCATCTTGGAGAAACGATCACATATCACCCAGATGACAGACATGCCCTGAGACACCGGAAGATCAGAAATGAAATCCATAGAGATGTGTGTCCAAGGTCTCTTCGGGACAGGCAAGGGCAAGAGCAACCCGCTGGCACGAGAGCAGCAAGGCTTAGCTCGAGCACAAGTACCACAGGACTGCACAAATAACCGCACATCCCTAGACAAGGAAGGCCACCAAAAGGACCTGGCCACCAGATCTCTGGTGCCAAAAATTCCCGGGTGCCCTGCCAACACCGAGGAATGAACCTCGGAAATGACTCTGCTGGTCCATCTAGCAGGCACAAACAATCTGTCAGGTGGACAAGAGTCAGGCCTACCAGCCTGAAATCTCTGTAACACACGTCGCAGATCTGGAGAAATAGCAGACACGATAACTCCTTCCTTAAGAATACCCACAGGCTCAGCGACTCCAGGAGCATCAGGCACAAAGCTCCTAGACAGAGCATCGGCCTTCACATTCTTAGAACCTGGTAAATACGAGACCACAAAGTCAAAACGGGAGAAAAACAATGACCAGCGGGCCTGTCTAGGATTCAGGCGTTTAGCAGACTCGAGATACATCAGATTTTTGTGATCAGTCAAGACCACCACACGATGCTTAGCACCCTCGAGCCAATGACGCCACTCCTCAAATGCCCACTTCATGGCCAACAACTCCCGATTGCCCACATCATAATTTCGCTCTGCCGGCGAAAACTTCCTAGAGAAAAAGGCACAAGGTCTCATAGTAGAGCAACCAGGGCCTCTCTGCGACAAAACGGCCCCTGCCCCAATCTCCGAAGCATCCACCTCAACCTGAAAGGGAAGTGAGACGTCAGGCTGGCACAAAACAGGCGCCGAAGTAAACCGGCGTTTCAACTCCTGGAAAGCCTCCACGGCAGCAGGAGCCCAGTTAGCTACATCAGAGCCTTTCTTGGTCATATCCGTCAGCGGTTTAACAACGCTAGAGAAATTTGCGATAAAACGACGGTAGAAGTTAGCAAAACCCAAGAACTTCTGAAGACTCTTAACTGACGAGGGTTGAGTCCAATCATGAATAGCTCGGACCTTGACTGGATCCATCTCCACAGCAGAAGGAGAAAAAATGAACCCCAAAAAGGGAACCTTCTGTACACCAAAGAGACACTTTGAGCCTTTTACAAACAAAGAATTTTCACGCAGAATCTCAAAAACCATCCTGACCTGCTCCACATGCGAGTCCCAATCATCAGAAAAAAACAGAATATCATCCAGATAAACAATCAAAAATTTATCCAGATACTTCCGGAAAATGTCATGCATGAAGGACTGAAAAACTGAAGGTGCATTAGAGAGCCCAAATGGCATCACCAAGTACTCAAAATGACCTTCGGGCGTATTGAATGCGGTTTTCCATTCATCGCCCTGCCTAATGCGCACAAGGTTGTACGCACCACGAAGGTCTATCTTGGTGAACCACTTGGCACCTTTAATCCGGGCAAACAAATCTGACAACAGCGGCAAAGGATACTGAAATTTGACAGTGATCTTATTTAAAAGCCGATAGTCAATACAAGGCCTCAAAGATCCGTCCTTTTTGGCCACAAAAAAGAATCCCGCACCAAGAGGGGAAGAAGAAGGACGGATATGCCCCTTCTCAAGAGACTCCTTGATATATGAACGCATCGCGGTATGTTCAGGTACCGACAGATTAAACAGTCTCCCCTTAGGAAACTTACTGCCAGGAATCAAATCTATTGCACAGTCACATTCCCTATGAGGAGGCAGTGCACTGGACTTAGACTCGCTGAAGACATCCTGATAATCAGACAAATACGCCGGAACTTCCGAAGGCGTAGAAGAAGCAATAGACAAGGGCAGGGAATCTCCATGAATTCCATGGCAGCCCCAACTTGACACTGACATAGCCTTCCAGTCCAAGACTGGATTATGGGTCTGTAACCATGGCAAACCCAAAACAACCAAATCATGCATTTTATGCAAAACAAGAAAACGTATTACCTCCCGATGTTCGGGAGTCATGCACATGGTAACCTGTGTCCAAAACTGCGGTTTATTTTTTGCCAATGGCGTAGAATCAATACCCCTAAGAGGGATAGGATTTTCCAATGGCTCAAGAACAAATCCGCAGCGCTTGGCAAATGACAGATCCATAAGGCTCAGGGCAGCACCCGAGTCCACAAACGCCATGACAGGAAACGATGACAGTGAGCAAATTAAAGTTACAGATAGAATAAATTTAGGTTGCAAATTACCAATGGCGACCGGACTAACAACCTTAGTAAGACGTTTAGAGCATGCTGAGATAACATGTGTAGAATCACCACAGTAGTAACACAAGCCATTCTGGCGTCTATGAATTTTCCGCTCATTTCTAGTCAGGATTCTATCACATTGCATTAAATCAGGTGTCTGTTCAGACAACACCATGAGGGAATTAGCGGTTTTGCGCTCCCGCAACCGCCGGTCGATTTGAATAGCCAGGGCCATAGAATCATTCAGACCTGTGGGAATGGGAAAACCCACCATCACATTCTTAATGGCTTCAGAAAGGCCATTTCTAAAATTAGCAGCCAATGCACACTCGTTCCACTGGGTCAGCACGGACCATTTCCGAAATTTTTGGCAATACACTTCAGCCTCGTCCTGGCCCTGAGACATAGCCAGCAAGGCCTTTTCTGCCTGAATCTCAAGATTGGGTTCCTCATAAAGCAAACCGAGCGCCAGAAAAAACGCATCAATGTCAGCCAATGCCGGATCTCCTGGCGCCAGCGAGAAGGCCCAATCCTGAGGGTCGCCCCGTAAAAAAGAAATAACAATTTTTACTTGCTGAGCGGAGTCTCCAGATGAACAGGGTTTCAGGGACAAAAACAATTTACAATTATTCCTGAAATTTCTAAATTTAAATCGGTCTCCGGAAAACGGTTCAGGAATCGGTATCTTAGGTTCTGACATAGGACTTCTGATAACATAATCTTGTATGCCCTGCACACGAGCAGCAAGCTGGTCCACACTTGTAATCAAGGTCTGGACATTCATGTCTTCAGCAAACACAAGCCACTCAGAGGTAAAGGGGAAAAGAAAAAAAAAAAATGAGAGAGAGAGAAAAAAAAACTCAGAACTTTCTTTCTTATAATCCCGCTTCTGCAATGCATATAACATTTAATACTGGCCTGGCAAACTGTTATGACCCCAATGGCGAGGGTCTCAGAGGAACAAGTAAGTCTGCGACATACAAAAATCCAGCTCATAGGGCAGTGGTAACTGGGTTGACCATATATCTACTCCTAACGCCAACACTAGCAGTAGCCGGGGAACATGCCTACGTTGGTCGCTAGATGTCTCGCGCCAGGCAGAGGACTAACTACCCCTAGAAGAGGAAAACAAAGACCTCTCTTGCCTCCAGAGAATAGACCCCAAAAGTATGATACAAGCCCCCCACAAATAATAACGGTGAGGTAAGAGGAAATGACAAACACAGAGATGAACTAGGTTTAGCAAAGAGAGGCCCGCTTACTAATAGCAGAATGTAGTAAGATAACTTATATGGTCAACGAAAACCCTAACAAAAATCCACACTGGAGATTCAAGAACCCCCGAACCGTCTAACGGCCCGGGGGGAGAACTCCAGCCTCCCTAGAGCTTCCAGCAAGGTTAGGATAAAGATTATGTACAAGCTGGACAAAAATGCAAACAAAAACAAATAGCAAAAAGCAAGAAAGCAGACTTAGCTTAATTCAGCAGGAACCAGGATCAGTAGACAAGAGCACAACAGATTAGCTCTGATTACAACGTTGCCAGGCATTGAACTGAAGGTCCAGGGAGCTTATATAGCAACACCCCTGACCTAACGAGCCAGGTGAGCATACAAGGGATGGCAGGCATTCCCAGAGTCAAATCACTAGTAACCACTAGAGGGAGCCAAAAAGATAAATTCACAACAGGTAGCCCGGTTAACCGTATTCCGGACTGAGGATCCTGAAGCCTTCAGTAAAGAGGTAAAGAGACTGCAACCTGGTGTCCTCGTTATTCACCGCGATCTGCACCACACCACAACATCATCACATTCTCAACTTTCACTGGACGCCCCTCAGCAGGGTCACGGACCGGGCCTAGCCACCGTGACAACCCCAGAACCGAGACACAGAGGCCCGGTACTGGGTGCCCCTTGGCCCTGCGGCAGTGGGGGCGCTCCAACTTGGCGTCACGAACAGGATCTACTTAAGCCTGAAGAATCAGGTCATGTGTGCCTTGGAACTGTGCTTTATTGTGCCTTGGAACTGTGATTTATTGTGCTTGGACTGTGACTTATTGCAAAGACTGTGCATTGACACTTGCCGCCAAAAGTTCCCGCCAAAACCACCGCCATTGCGACACCATGTGGCGTGCCGGAAGAGCAGGGCGTGTCGTCGTGGGAGTAGCTTGGGAGAATGGCGCGAAAGTTGAGCCAGCCCCCCACAAGTACTACTATGTTCGGGAGATATGCTCTTCAACGAGGGAGGTCCGCCTCCTAGTCTGGGACGGCGGTGGGAAGAGGAACCGCCCTCCGGATGGGGGAAGACCGGAAGCCCTGGACGACGCGGGGCAGAGCCAGATTGGCAAGATGACGAGCGAAGGTCACCCAGAAGAGGGGGAGAAGGCCCGCACCAGTCCCAGCCAATGGGAGCTGAGCAAACTTTCACCAGGCTGTGAGGACCGGGAAATTCTCGGGGCGGAAGTGGAGGAGCTATGCTGTCAGCTCCGGAGTCTGTGTCGGCGAAAAGCCGCTACCAGTGAGGAGCCGCGCCACCCCCAAGCGCTGGCACCGCAAGCTAAGGAGAAGAGGGCTGATGCCGGGGATACCGCGGAGGCGGATGGCGCCATCAACCCGGCCCGGGCGGCCGAAGAGCCCCTACTTGTGGACATAGACTCCCCTCCACCCAGACCACCCGGATGGGTGTGTAGCCGCCTTGAATGCGAGCGGCCGTGGGAGACGCTAAAGACCGCTGATGTCCCCTTACGGCCCACTGCACAGCCAGTGAACCTCCAGGGCAAGTGGATGATCTTCAAGTGGACGCGCGATACCACCAACTTGATCGGGTTCCCTGGAGAGTCTCAACCCAAGGGGGAGAGCATCGAGGTTATCCACCAGCAGGAATATCGCCAGCAGCTACGCCGACAGGAGAAAGAGTGGGCCCGTAAGAAGGAACTCCACCGATGGGCCGAGCGGGAAAAGGACCTGCAGGCCAAAATCCAGGTTAGGCGGGCAGCTGAGGAGGACTGGGGCCCGCAGCGCAATGGAGTCATCAGCACTTTCCGGATGCAGGGAGGTTGGGGCTTCATCAAAGAGCCCGGCCTCGCCTTGGAGGTGTTCGTGAACCGGCGGGATGTGGAGGCGCACCTCATCAAGGGACACCCAGGCCGGGATCTTTACCCGTGGAACCGCGTTCGGTACACCCGCCACTGGGGAGACAAAGGGTGGTATGCTTTGCACGTGCGCAAGTACAAGCCAGAAGTGACTGTGCCACCTTCCTATGATTCCCCGGGACCGGCGGTCATTGCTCCAATCTCCTTGTGTGCCAAATGCCTGCGGACCATCACCCCGAGGAGAACCGTGAGTACACAGACCCCCATTAAGGGTGCGGATGCACTCTATGTGGTAGCCGGTGGTGGGCAGTACCCACGGAAGCCACCCCCAGACTTAGAGGGATAAACCTCGATACCACGGAAATGTATATAGTGATTGTTTATCTTTTTGTTCTGCTGCTACAACCCGACTTGGGTTAACTCTTAAAGGGATCCCTTAGTTTACCCGGGATCCCTATTTTTGCCTTTTTGCTTTTGTTTCTCGTTCATCATTGTTGAAAAGAACTGCTGGATCATGAACACTGCATAATTACAAACTTATTGTAAATAGTTTGCACCTTCTTAAAGGTGCCCTCTACTGGTTTTACAAAGAAAAGGACTCTTTGCGAAGAGACTGTTCTTGGAAACAGCACCGGAGTCCTTGCTGTATAGGAACTTGCAGCTTGAGAAGTTGCACTACCTCCAAGAGAATTGGTCCCCTCTTAAAGGGGACGTTCACCAATAGCACTTAAAGTCGAATAATGCTTACATGTCAAAGTTATATGTAGATAGCTAGTTAATTGTGAGAAATGTTAAATAATGTGTTGAGAGAATGGGGACAGGAAGTGAACCCATACGGGGTTAGTCGGTGAGTCCTCCTAGGAGCCATACAGAGATGGCTCAGTGATCTTGAACTGAGAGAAGGTTGATAAGTTCTATACTGTGTATAGTAGCAGAAAGGCAGTAGGCCCGGGTGAGAAGGGGCGGTCCTGCAACAGAGCGAGAGGCAGTAGGCCTGGGGCAGATAGACAGGCGGTCCTGCAGATGTAAAGGTGGAAAATGAAGAAAAGTTGATTAGCCTTATAGTGTTTTATAAGAAGGTCTTTAGTGGATTCAGCGTATACGTCCTTAAAGGCAATGTTAAATTATTGTTCAGAAATTGCACTAAGTAGAATACCCGGTTGGGTAAGAGAAGTTATTTATAGTATGTTATTTAAAATATTTGACCATGTTTGTAACGTTCAAGTGTTCTCACCTCCCATAAAGGGAAGCTCTGTTCACATTTACTTGTTATTGCATTTCAAAAATTGTATGTCTTTTTGCTGACATGTATTGTTTTTTTCTTCCCAGTCCAGGAGTACTGGATTTAACCAGGGGGGAGTGCAGCGCCCCAGAGTCCTGGTCGTTGCAGTACTGATGCTCCGCCACTAAGGGGGGCTATGGTACGTCTGATGGCACTGAAGGAGTTCACCTGACCAGGTATCACAGACACCAATACACTTCACAGTCTGGCCTCCAGGGGGAGCTAAGGGTGCTATGTATTAGGCCACTCCTCACAATCTGGTAAAACTGGGGGTTAGATAGGAAGTTAGACAGAAGATGACTGGGTTGGAACCAGGCAACATCCTGTGGCAGAGGGTGTTGCAGGGGAAGATTCAGGGGGGTCCCTGTCAGGGGTGGGATCCTGACAGAGGCCTAGCGAACAGAAAGAACGTTACGGGACCGTGCCTGCACTTCATTGCGGCGGTACCCCAAGAAAGGACAAGAAGCAAGGTTTATTGTGCTGAGTGAGAAACGAGATCACGCAAGAAGGAGAAACACCAGTAGGAGTCGTGCTGTAAGACGAGGCAACATCCTACTGAGGCGCGTAGCCGGTGGCCGGAAACGCCGAGGAAGTATTGAGCTCCAGGCCTTACTTCAAACCTACAGCAGGACAGTCAGTTATAGGCGGGCTGTCTCACTCAAATCACCTAAGAAGACATAGGGGGCAACATTTGGAGAGGGGCGACACTAGGGTCCCGGAAGAGCTCCGAGCCTACCCGTCATACGGGTGCGTCCTAGCCATATCATCTGGGGGGACGAAGAAGAACATCATAATCGAGTTGTGAGGGAACTTCAGAAACAGACACAACAGTTGTGGGGACTCTCCCGTAAGCACAGCAGGGAAGGACCACAACACACAAGCGCTAAAAGGTAGGCACAGATTTCCACCTGCAAAGGGAACTCTGGAGGTGCCATCGGACCGGCCGGACTCAGGTAGCCCGGTTAACCGTATTCCGGACTGAGGATCCTGAAGCCTTCAGTAAAGAGGTAAAGAGACTGCAACCTGGTGTCCTCGTTATTCACTGCGATCTGCACCACACCACAACATCATCACATTCTCAACTTTCACTGGACGCCCCTCAGCAGGGTCACGGTCCGGGCCTAGCCACCGTGACAACCCCAGAACTGAGACACAGAGGCTCGGTACTGGGTGCCCCTCGGCCCTACGGCAGTGGGAGCGCTCCATGGGCACACCAACCTGTCCAGGCAAACGGCACTCGCACGGGTGCTTGCGCCAGGTGGTGACCACGGCCCTGTAGGGGGAGTCGACCCATTTAGGGAGGTAAAAAAATGGCCTATGATGGACATTCATCAGCTGCAAATGGAGGAATTGGAGCAGTCAGTAAGAGGAGGCCAAAAGCAAGACATTTTTTTGGCAAGCTACGTGTCAGCAGGGGAAGGTGGGGCAAAATAATTTGAAATCCATGATTGGTTCATTTTAGTGAAGGTTAGATCATCAACATTTTGAGTAGACAGACGAGTCCTTTTTTCGGTCAGTATTGAACCAGCCGCACTAAAGACTCTTTCTGATAGCACACTAGCAGCAGGGCAAGGGAGCTCCTGTAATGCATACTCTGCCAATTCAGGCCAGGTGTCTATTTTAGATGCCCAGTAATCAAAGGGGAATGACCTGTGAGGGAGAACATCGATAAGGGAGGAAAAATAGTTCGTAACCATACTGGACAAATGCAGTCTCCTGTCACATTGAATCAATGCAGCAGCACCTGTCATATCTGCGGTCATTGCGAAATCACTCCAAAACCTGGTCAAAAAACCCCTCTGTCCAACGCCACTTCTGATTTGTGCACCTCTAACACCTCTGCCATGTTGCCCCCTACAGCTCGTGTGAGAACCATCACCGCCACTGTGTGCTGGGAATGCCTGAACCAAACGGTCTACAAGAGTTGCTTGTTTGGTAGCCAATATTTGCTCAAGGTTCTCATGTGGCATGATATTTTGTAATTTTCTTTTATATCGTGTATACAGGAGGCAGGCCAACCAGTAATCATCATCGGTCATCATTTTGATAATGCGGGGGTCCCTTTTTAGGATACGCAAGGCATACTCAGCCATGTGGGCCAATGTTCCACGTGTCAATTCACTGCCTGTGCTGGGTTTAGGAGCACTTTCTTGCAAATCAACATCACTTGTGTCCCGCAAAAACCCTGTGCCTGACCTTTCAACGCCACCAGTTTCTATTGCCCCCTGAGAAGCATCCTCCTCCCATAAATATTCATCCCCATCATCCTCCTCCTCCTCTTCATCCACCACCTTGTCCAGGAGAGTTCCCCGAGCAGACAATGGCTGACTGTCATCAAGGCTTCCCTCCTCCTCAGCTGCAGACGCCTGCTCCTTAATGTGCATCAAACTTTGCATCAGCAGACGCATTAGTGGGATGCTCATGCTTATGATGGCGTCGTCTGCACTTACCAGCCATGTGCATTCATCAAAACACTGAAGGACTTGACAGAGGTCTTGTAGCTTCGACCACTGCACACCTGACAACTCCATGTCTGCCATCCAACTGCCTGCCCGTGTATGTGTATCCTCCCACAAATACATTACAGCATGCCTCTGTTCGCACAGCCTCTGAAGCATGTGCAGTGTGGAGTTCCACCTTGTTGCAACGTTGATTATTAGGCGGTGCTGGGGAAGCTTCAGCAATCGCTGATGGTTCAGCATACGGCTGGAGTGTACGGCGACCGGCGGATGTGCGAGCAAAGTCTTCGCAACTTCAGGAGCAGGGCTTGTTTACCCCGGACAATTTTTCAGGAAGCACTGCACCACCAGGTTCAAGGTGTGAGCCAGGCAAGGTATGTGTTTCAGTTCTGAAAGGGCTATGGCAGCCATAAAATTCCTTCCGTTATCACTGACTACCTTGCCTGCCTCAAGATGTACACTGCCCAGCCATGACTGAGTTTCTTGCTGCAAGTACTCGGCCATTACTTCTGCGGTGTGTCTGTTGTCGCCCAAACACTTCATTTCCAACACAGCCTGCTGACACTTACGACTAGCTGTTCCATAATGGGATACCTCGTGTGCAACTCTGGCAGCTGCGGATGGAGTGGTCATGCGACTGCGCTCTGTGGACGAGCTTTCGCTTCTGGAGGAGGAGGAGGGGTGGTGAACGCATACAGCCAACTGTTTCCTAGACCGTGGGCTAGGCAGAACTGTCCCACTATGGCTGTCCCCTGTGGACCCTGCATCCACCATATTAACCCAGTGTGCCGTGATGGACACGTAACGTCCCTGGCCATGCCTACTGGTCCACGCATCTGTTGTGAGGTGCACATTTATACTGACTGATTGCCTCAGTGCATGGACAATGCGGTCTTTGACATGCTGGTGGAGGGCTGGGATGGCTTTTCTCGCAAAGAAGTGTCGACTAGGTAGGTCATAGCGTGGTTCTGCGTAGGCCATCAGGGCTTTGAAAGCTTCACTTTCAACCAACCGGTAGGGCATCATCTCTAACAAGATTAGTCTTGCAATGTGGGCGTTCAAACGTTCAAACCCTGTGAGAGGATGACTAGTTTCTTTTCCAAACGAGAGTCTCTTGTAGGGTGAGCTGGACTGGAGAGGTGCATATGGTGGAACTAGCGTTGGTGGTGGTGGTGGACATGGCGGATTGAGAGAGGGTTGGTGATGGTATTCTTGATGTTGGCCTACATACAGTGTTTCCTACCAATAACCTTGTGATTCCCTGACTGCTTTGGCCTTGTGACGATACCTCCACATTTGCTGCTGGTGGTGTCCTAACCGGTGGGTTTACAGCGAGGGAAGCAATGTAGCGTTGCTGACTACCTTCATTCTGAGCAGGTGCACCAATGGTACAGGATGTTTGGTAGTTAGTCCAGGCTTGCAAGTGCATGCTGGTTAAATGTTTACGCATGCACGTTGTATTTAAATTTTGGAGATTCTTCCCTCTGCTAAAGGTCTTTGAGCATTACTTACAGATAACTTTTGACTGATCATTCGGATCTTGGTTAAAAAATTGCCACACTGCACTCTTCCTACTATGGATAACATTTTCAGGCATTGCATGCTGTGCTACTTTCACCAGATGGCCACGCTGTCCTAAAACTGTTTTTGTTTTTGACAAACGTTTTTGGCCAGATACGGGCCTGCCAGATGAAAGCTGTTGCGATGTAGATGGCTGCTGCGGATCATAATCCTCCGCTTCTGAGCTACTGGCAGCGTTACCCTCTTCCCCCAATGGCTGCCAATGCAGGTCAACAACTGGGTCATCTATCACCTCCTCTTCAATGTCATGTGCACCTTTCTCTGTGTCACCGTGTAAGGTGCTATAGCATTCGGGACGGGGCACCATAGTCTCATCAGGGTCATATTCTGGCTCAGTACACTGCGAGGGCAATGTAGTGATCTGAGTCAATTGAACAGCATAATAATCTACCTGTGGCTGTGCATCAGTGCACTCCATGTCCGATTCATCTTGTAATGGGCTGCACACATTTTCCCTTTCTAACCCAGGCACGGTATGTGTAAAGAGCTCCATGGAGTAACCTGTAGTGTTGCCTGACGCATCCTTCACTTTTGGTTTGGGTGAAGGACACAAGGAAGCGACTTGATCCTGACCGGGAGCATCCACTGGCGACTCGCTGCTTTCATATTTGAAACTTTCTGAAGAGGAGGTGAAAGAGCAAGAGGCTGAGCCAGCAAGGAAAGCCAAAACTTGTTCTGCTGGTCCGGCTTTAAAAGCAGTTTTCCTACTCCCAGATAAGGGAGCCTTCGAGGCCTTGTGTAGCCAGACGATGACGCTGGCTCAACAACTCGAGCCTTAGCTGCTATTTTGCTTTTCCCACTACCATCAGATGCTCCACCACCACCACCATCATTACCAGCTGGCAACGACCGCCCACGGCCTCTTCCACCAGACTTCCTCATTTTTGGGAAAATGTAACCAAAATAACAACCGTTATATGGTACTGTAAAACAGGGTAGAAGGTGTATCTTGTACTTGTTGAGAATTTAAATCTCCCTTTTTTTGGTGGGAGACTGCACCCAAACTCAGGCCCAGTGTATTACACTACACAATGTAAGTGTCAGAACGTGGCTGGAAGATATACGACAAACAGAACTGACGTAGATCCACTTAGTGCCAATTTAAATCTCCCTTTTTTGGGGGGGAGACTGCAGCAAAACTCAGGCCCAGTGTATTACACAACACAATGTAAGTGGCAGAACGTGGCTGTCAGATATACGACAAACAGAACTGACGTAGATCCACTTAGTGGCAATTTAAATCTCCCTTTTTTTGGGGGGAGACTGCAGCAAAACTCAGGCCATGTGTATTACACTACACAATGTAAGTGGCAGAACGTGGCTGGCAGATATACGACAAACAGAACTGATTTAGATTCACTTAGTGGCAATTTAACTCTCCCTTTTTTTGGGGGGGAGACTGCAGCAAAACTCAGGCCCTGTGTATTACACTACACAATGTAAGTGGCAGAACGTGGCTGGCAGATATACGACAAACAGAACTGACGTAGATCCACTTAGTGGCAATTTAAATCTCCCTTTTTTGGGGGGGGAGACTGCAGCAAAACTCAGGCCCTGTGTATTACACTACACAATGTAAGTGGCAGAATGTGGCTGGAAGATATATAAAAAAATACAAGGACTGTGCTACAATTTCAATCTCCCTACCATGATCTCAGGACAAGTATGGCAGCCAGCAATAAAAAGGACTGCTGTACACAATAGTGTGGACAAATAAACAAGATAACTGTGCAGAAAGGAGCAACAGGATTTTTGCTTTTAAAAAAGCAGTTGGTTCGCACAGCAGCCTGCAAACAGCAATGCAGCTATCAGGGAGCCTTATAAGGCAGCCTAATAAGCTACAGAGCTGATGCACAAAAATCTAGCCTCCACTGTCCCTACAAAGAAAAGGTGGTGTTGGACAGTGGAAAATGCTACAGCACAAGCGGTTTGGGGGTTAATCTTCCCTCCCTAACTATATCCCTGCTTCTGACGAAGCTGCAGCAACCTCTCCCTATGCTGAGATCAACAGAAGTAAGATGGCGGTCGGCGTGCATGCCCCTTTATAGCCCCTGTGATGCCGCAGAAAGCAAGCCAATCACTGTCATGCCCTTCTCTAAGATGGTGGGGACCGAGACCTATGTCATCACGCTGCCTACACTCTGCATCCTCCTTCATTGGCTGAAAAATGGCGCTGAACGCGTCATATGAAACGCAACTTTGGCGCGAAGATCGCCGACCTTATGGCCGATCCCCCACTGGGATCGGGTCAGGTTTCATGAAACCCGACTTTGCCGAAAGTCAGTGATTTTTGAATTTGTCTGACCCGTTTCGCTCAACCCTAGTAGAGACAGCTGGTAGAAGGGCAACAGGCTATGTAGTCGAGTCTATAGATGGCCAAATGTGTCAGCCCTTACCAAGCATATTGGAATGTAACCAGATTCCTGACAACAGGTCAGAGATACCAATGCCTGAAGTGGCATCGTATCATCCTCATCTGAAGCGCATAGAACGCCTGATTCCAGGCCTTGACCCAGAGGTTCAAATAATCTTGCTCCTAGGGAGAGATATTCTACAAGTTCACAAGGTTAGACAACAGATCAATGGCTCTCACAACTCTCCATATGCCCAGAGACTCGACCTTGAGTGGGTCATTGTAAGAGAGGACTGTTTAAGAGAAGCACACAAGCTGACAATGGTTAAAGGGAACCTGTCACCTGAATTTGGCGGGACCAGTTTTGGGTCATATGGGTGGGGTTTTCGGGTGTTTGATTCACCCTTTCCTTACCCGCTGGCTGCATGCTGTCTGCAATATTGGATTGAAGTTCATTCTCTGTCCTCCGGAGTACACGCCAGCGCAAGGCAATATTGCCTTGCGCTGGCGTGTACTCCGGAGGACAGAGAATGAACTTCAATCCAATATTGCGGACAGCATGCAGCCAGCGGGTAAGGAAAGGGTGAATCAAACACCCGAAAACCCCGCCCATATGACCCAAAACTGGTCCCGCCAAATTCAGGTGACAGGTTCCCTTTAACAACATGCTTACCAGTACGCTCGAGAACAGACGTCCATCTCTTCTTCAACCATGTGAAAATCACTACTTCATAAAGAAATTGCCATACAGCACTTTAGCACCAAGTATCTCTGCAAGTCATGCCTACGATGATTGCATCCAGAATTGCGACCAAGATCACCTTGGGTGTATGGTCTTCCGCAAAACAAAAGAAGATAATCGTACAGCAATGTCATTTGAAGATAGACAATTCCTAGAGATGATGGAGCGAGGAATTGTGAAGGACAAAACTAAGAACTGGATTCCACCTCTACCTTTCAAGCCTCAAAGACAGTGCTTGCCTAACAACAGAGAAAAAGTTTACAAACACTTTGTTTCCCTCATGCACAGCTTCTGTAGTAGACCAAAGATGAAAGACCATTTCTTAACCTTCATGGGGAAGATGTGTAAGAACGGTCATGCAGATTTAGCACCTACATTTCAAGACTCTGAGGACCGCTGGCACCATGGTAAACATGTCCACACAGCTCTAGAGCTAGAGTAGGCGAAGAATAGAATTATCCGAGCTGTACAATGGGAAAACTACGCCAAAGAAATCGATTGTGTAACCAACCAAAGACCAATACCAAAAGATAGTGTTCTGAGGAAACTCGACCCAGTCATGGATGGAGATGGTCTCTTAAGAATAGGAGGATGCCTTAAAAAGGCAAAAATAGATTCTGCAGAGAAACAACCCATGATAGTTCCTGGACAACATCACAGAGCTACTCTGCTTGTTTAACATTTTCACGAGCGGACAAAACTCTAAGGTCGTATGTTCACAGAGGGAGCTTTAAGAGCATCTGGTCTGTGGATAGTTAGAGCTAAGAGATATGTGTGCAGATTCATCTTTAACTGTGTTACTTGCAAGAAACTTCATGGTATGTCACAGATTCCGAAGATGGCGGATCTTCCATATGACCGATTTAGCACAGATCCACCTTTCACCAACATCGGTATAGATTTGTTTGGTCCTTGGTCTGTGGTTGTCCGAGAAACCGGAAAAGGCCACGCAAATGAGAAATGATGGGCGACTATGTTCACTTGTCTATCCATTAGAGCCGTCCACATAGAGATAATCGAATCTTTGGACACTTCATGCTTCATAAATGCTCTCCAGCGTTTCATTGCCATCAGATGACTTGTCAAACATATTCGTTCAGACCGAGGCACGAACTTTGTTGGAGCAGCAAGAGAACTGCAACTCTCTTCCAACTTGGATATGAAGGATGTAGAAAAATATCTAAGTGTACATGGATGTACTTGGGCTTTTAACCACATTCTTCACACATGGGATGTACATGGGAGAGAATGATAGGTGTCGCAAGGAAAATCCTCGATTCAGTCTTCTTACAGGAAGGATCAGCAAGATTGACACACGAAAGCTTGACAACATTCATGGCCAAAGTGTCAGCCATCATAAACGCCAGAGCATTGACTCCAATTTCCAGTGATCCTGATGACCCAACTGTTCTCACCCCAGCCCTGCTGCTTATGCAGAAGACCGACCATAATTGCTCTCCACCTGGAAAATTTAATGTTAAAGACCGCTACAGGAGTCGATGGAAACAAGTACAGAGTCTCTCCAATGCCTTTTGGGACAAGTGGAAAAAACAGTACCTGCCTACTCTGCAACAGAGGAGAAAGTGGCAAACCAGTAAGCCTAACCTCCAGCCTGGCGATATAGTACTAATGAAAGACTGTCAGTCTCGGAGAAATGAATGGCCATTAGGTCTCATTACCCAGACATTTCCAAGTAAGGACGGAATCGTACGTAAGGTAGAAGTAAAAATAGGGAAACAAGGTGAGACCAAATTGTTCCTCAGGCCAGTAGGGGAACTTGTTCTGCTGTTTTCGTCCAATAAACATATGGCTGACGTCAAGCGGGGAATGTTCTGTCCAGCCATATAATCGCTGTCTAGAAAGTTTAGTCATATTTTTATGTCTCCGTTATTACAAACATTGTATTTTTTGTGTATTAATTCTTCCTATATTTCATATTGTAAGGTAACAGCACCATCTGCTGGCTGTCTAATGCAAAGATTCTAGTTTAATTTGCAATGTGTTATGGGAAGTTCTTAGGGCATTGTGGGATTGTTTCTGTTGCATTGTGGTTAGTGTTGAGCATTCCGATACCGCAAGTATCGGGTATCGGCCGATACTTGCGGTATCGGAATTCCGATACCGGGATTCCGATACTTGCCGCGTATCGGATACCGGAATCGGAAGTTCCCAGATTCAAACTGCACAAACTCAGCCAATGACAATGATTCCAAGTGTGGGCACATCCTGTTCAGCATGGAGGGCATGAAACTACTGGCATGGCTGTGATTGGCTGCTGAAATGATGTAATGATGCAGTTTAAAAGTCGCTGGCGCCATTTTGCGCTCACTCTGCTGTGAATTCAGTTAGTGACAGGACGCTGTTTGCTTACTGAGGGCCAGTTTAGAGATAGCGATTTGCTTTTTTGTGCTTTTCAAAGGCTAATTTAGCAACCGCTGTGTTCACCTACTATTCACCTTGCTTTTGCCTTGTAGCGCTGTTTTCACAGCGATCTGCAAGGTCTGTGTGTGTGTGTGTGTGTGTGTGTGTGTGAGTGCAGCCCACTCTCTAGTCTGAGTGCAGCCACATAGGCCATCCATAGCTGGTTGTATTCAGTTCAGGGAGGGTGGTTCATTGCCTCATACTGTTTTTTTTTCCAAGTAGTGTAGTCTGCTGCTAATTTTTTCAAAAAAATCCTATTAGTGTCTTTCCACCCGTCTCCAGCTAATTTGTGGAAAAACACTACATAGGATAACGTAGAGGAGGGTTTTTGGGCCTTGCAGCGCCGTTTACGGCTGTCTGCACGGTCTCCGTGTGACTGCAGCTCGCCCTGTAGTCTGTGAGCAGCCATAGCCTGGTTGTCTCCAGCTCAGGGTTCTTCACTGCGTCATACCGTAAAATCAATTTTCCTTTTCTTTTAAGTAGTGCAGGCTGCTGCACATTTTTTCAAAAAAATCCTATTAGTGTCTTTCCACTCGTCTCCAGCTAATTTGTGGAAAAACACTACATAGGATAACGTAGAGGAGGGTTTTCGGGCCTTGCAGCGCCGTTTACGGCTGTCTGCACGGTCTCCGTGTGACTGCAGCTCGCCCTGTAGTCTGTGAGCAGCCATAGCCTGGTTGTCTCCAGCTCAGGGTTCTTCACTGCGTCATACCGTAAAATCAATTTTCCTTTTCTTTTAAGTAGTGCAGGCTGCTGCACATTTTTTCAAAAAAATCCTATTAGTGTCTTTCCACCCGTCTCCAGCTAATTTGTGGAAAAACACTACATAGGATAACGTAGAGGAGGGTTTTCTGGCCTTGCAGCGCCGTTTACGGCTGTCTGCACGGTCTCCGTGTGACTGCAGCTCTCTCTGTTGTCAGTTCAGCCCCCCCCAAAAAAATAAATAATAAAGTTCACCAAACACACCAGTGACACCACTTTACATTTGTGTAGGCCACATTAGCTCATATTAAAGTCTAGTCCACACTTTAGAAAATTAGTGTTTCTTATACCTGTTAGGAGTTGTTCAGGAATAAGCACACAAAGCCGTTAGTACTTTTCTGCTTATCTTTATCAGTCAACCAAGATGAAGAAGGCAGTGAGTAAGGCACGTGGGCGTGGGCGTGGGCGCGGAGCAGGGAGGGGACGTGGGGATTCTGTGCCTGCTGCGGGCACCGGTGACTCATCAGCACCCACTTTCACCAGGGAACAGTCATTCATGCGCAGCTTTGTCGCAGAGCGCCGTACACCGCTGCTGCGTGAAGAACAAATTGAAGCCGTTGTCGGATGGATGGCAGCTAATGCATCAACTTCAATTAGTGCCACATCCTCTCAGACACAGAGCACTGGAGAGCAGCCATCTGTCTCTTCACCACCTGCCAAATTGCCCAGGCAGACAGAGAGCCCAGGACAGGAGCCATCTCTACTTCTGTTCTCTGAATCTCTTGGCTTGGAAACAGGGAGCCAGCCAAGCAGCATTGGAGAAATGGAAGAAGAGGCAGGGTGCAGTGATGCCCAACAGCTTTTTCTCTCTGAGTCTGAAGAGGCGGGTGGGCCAGTGCCTCCGGTCACCACATCGCAGGCCGCATCCGCTGATGATGACACTCAGGTGCCACTTACTGGTGCGTGCTCTGCTGCTGAGACTACCCAGGAGGAGCAGTTGGGGGCAGAGGGTAGTGTAGATGATGAGGTCCTTGACCCATCTTGGCGTGAGGGACAGGAAGGTGGTGGGAGCAGCTCTGAGGAAGAGATTCCCCGTACGGCCCAAAGAGGGAGAGGGAGGGGGAAGACTGCGGATCCTGCAGCCTCCGCTTTGGCACCCGTTAGGAGCATGTTTCTTCCAAAAGCCAAAAAGGGCGCTCCCAAGACTTGCAGTGCCTGGTCCTTTTTTGACACAGTTGCAGATGACATTTGCTATGTCAAATGCAAGGTGTGTCATCACAAAGTCAAAAGAGGTCGAAATGTCAGCAACCTCAATACCTCCAACATGTGGAAACATGTGCGCACCAGGCACGCGGCGGAGTTAGAAAGACACACTGAAGAGCTAGGCCAAACAACAGCGGCAGCTACCACCTCTTCAGCTCGTGTTGCCTCTTCCTCCAGCTCACACGCAGCTGGTTTGGCTTCCTCCCAGGATCGCCGTGGAAGAACCTCTGGCCCTGTTGTCCAGAGACCCGCTGTAATTCCACCCGCAGCACCACTTTCCCAGTCATCCACACACTCCCAGCCCAGTCTACAGCCATCGGTAGTACAGGCATGGGAGAAAAGGTGGCCTTTCTCGTCAAACCACCCACGAGCACAGGCTCTGAGTGCAGGCATTGCCAAACTTCTGTCACTGGAAATGCTGTCATTCAGGCTGGTGGAGACTGACAGCTTCCGTGACTTGATGTCATTGGCAGTCCCCCAGTACAATGTGCCCAGCCGCTTTTACTTCAGCAGGCAAGCCGTCCCTGCCCTGCACAAGCATGTGGAGGGACACATAAAACACGCGCTACTGAATGCCGTCAGTAGCAAGGTCCACCTCACCACCGATGCGTGGACCAGTCAACATGGACAGGGGCGATACCTTTCCCTCACTGCCCATTGGGTTAATGTCATTGAGACGGGTACAGATCGTGCGAGTGGCGCAGGACGTGTCCTGCCCACTCCAAGGATTGCAGGAATCCATTCTGTACGCATTGACTCCTCCTCTTACACCAGTTCCTCAGAATCATCGCTGCAGGAGCCGTCACAGTCCACCTCCACATGGACCCGTGATGAACGTTTACCTGTTACGACCGACATGAGCACAGCCGTGGCCAAACGTCAACAGGCCGTCTTGAAATTAATTTCTTTGGGGAATCGAAGCCACACAGCGCAGGAGCTCTGGAATGCCATCAAGCAGGAGAGCGATGTGTGGTTTGTGCCAGCGAATCTCCAACCAGGCATGGTAGTGTGTGATAATGGCCGAAATCTGGTGGCAGCTCTGGGCCTCGGCAACCTCACTCACATCCCATGTCTGGCACATGTGCTCAATTTGGTCGTGCAGAGTTTTTTGAGGGACTATCCGGATCTTGATGCGCTGCTGCACAAGGTCCGCCTAGAGTGTGCTCACTTGCGGCGTTCCAGCACGGCAAAAGCGCGCATTGCGGCTCTGCAGCGCCGACACCACCTGCCGGAACATCGCATCATATGTGACCTACCTACCAGGTGGAATTCCACGTTACATATGTTGGAGCGGTTGTGTGAGCAGCAGCAAGCTGTAATGGAGTACCAGCTGTATCAAGCGCAAAGAAGTCGCACTCCGCGCCGTACAGACTTCACAACCACAGAGTGGGCCACTATGAATGACGTCTGCCAGGTTTTGCGTCCCTTTGATTATTCCACGAGGATGGCGAGTGCAGATGATGCACTAGTCAGCATGACTGTCCCCCTTATCTGCCTGCTTGAAAAATCACTGCAAGCGCTAAGGGATGATGTTGTGGAAGAGGTGGAGGATGAGGATTCACCACTTCCATCATCTTCTGGACAGTCAGCGCCACGTGGTTCCTCACAAACGCGTAGGCAGGGGACAGTTTGTGAGGAGGATGAGGAGGAGTCAATGGAGGAGGAAGACATCCGTCCAGAGGAGGGAGTTACACAATTGTCCAGTACTCAGTGTGTACAGCGAGGGTGGGGTGATGACGAGCGGGCAGAGATCACGCCTCCAGCAGGGGACAGCGTTTCTTGGGCAGTTGGCAGTCTGCAGCACATGGTGGATTACATGCTGCAGTGCCTGAGAAACGACCGCCGCATCGCCCACATTCTCAACATGTCTGATTATTGGGTGTTCACCCTCCTCGATCCTCGCTACCGGGACAACGTAGAAAGCCTCATCACACCGTTGAACCGGGAGCGAAAAATGCGGGAGTACCAAGACACACTGGTGAATTCCATCATCTTCTCCATTCCAAGTGAGAGAAGTGCTGCTAGTGCATTACAAAGCAGCTCAGTGCGTCCAGGCAGTGGTGGAGGCTCTGCACAAAGAGGGAGCAGAAGCAGTGCCTCTGCCCAAGGCAAGACCAGTATGGCCCAACTGTGGCACAGTTTTCTGTGCCCGCCACAAAAGTCTACACCATCACAGACGGCTCCAGTCAGCAGGAGGCAACGGTTCCGTCAGATGGTGACAGACTACATGTCTTGCCCTCTTGCTGTACTCCCAGACGGCTCTTCCCCTTTCAAGTTTTGGGTCTCAAAGCTGGATACATGGCCAGAGCTAAGCCAGTATGCATTGGAGGTGCTGGCTTGCCCTGCGGCTAGTGTATTATCGGAACGCGTCTTTAGTGCTGCAGGTGGTGTACTAACTGACCGTCGCATGCGACTATCCTCCGATAACGTTGACCGGCTTACTTTCCTGAAAATGAACAAGGCCTGGATCTCGAAGGAATTTGCCACTCCTCTTCCTGATTAAATAATTAGGTGACTGTCTACGTTATCCAGGTCTCCTGTTGTGTTCATCTTTCTACCACCTGAACTTAAATTCCTGGGCTCCAACACCGCCAGTTGAGGCTCAGAAGTGCCGTCTGCACAGTCAAAACATACGACCCAGTGTTATTGGGTTTCAGTAACGTCAGCTGATCCCCAGCTGTGTAGCCGGCAATGTGTCCTGCGACCGCCATGCTGACACAACAACTGAAATGTAAGGGAACCTGTCCCCCCCCACCCAAGGCGTTTGTTACTGAAAGAGCCACCTTGTGCAGCAGTAATGCTGCACAAGGAAAAGGTAGCTATTTTCATTATGCTCCTTGCACACGCAGAACTTAACACTTATAAAATGTGTCCACTGATACCGTAAAACCGTCCCGGAGGTGGGACTTTCCTTCGTAATATGACGCAGCACAGCTGTCATTCCTACCCCCTCGGCGCCGTGCCCCGGCTCCTCAGCGTTGTTTGATTCCGTCCCGGAGCCTGCGCTGTTATGTTATCCCTTGGCCAGGCACACTTAGCGCTGCCCATCTTCTGACATCATTTGGTGTCAGGCTGGCTGCGCCTGTGCGGCCGCGCTGGCCGAGAGCCCGCCTCGCATTGTCTTCTGATTTAATCCCACTGGGGGCCTGAGATCCATGGACATGCGCAGTGCATATCTGAACCTCCGCCTCTCACTCATCTCCCTACGCCTTCTTCAGACTGTGCGCCGTCAGCTGATCCCTAATAGCATGCCACGGCCGTGACCCCGCACAGTCTGAAGAAGCCGTAGGGAGGGGAGTGAGAGGCGAGGATATGCACTGCACATGGCCACGGATCCCAGGCCCGCGGTGGGATTACATTAGACGACACTGCGAGGCGGGCTCTTGGCCAGCGCGGCCGCACAGGCGCAGCCAGCCTGACACCAAATGATGTCAGAAGATGGGCAGCGCTAAGTGTGCCTGGCCAAGGGATAACATAACAGCGCAGGCTCCGGGACGGAATCAAACAACGCTGAGGAGCCGGGGCACGGCGCCGAGGGGGTAGGAATGACAGCTGTGCTGCGTCATATTACGAAGGAAAGTCCCACCTCCGGGACGGTCTCACGGTTTCAGGGGACACATTTTATAAGTGTTTAGTTCTGTGTTTGCAAGGAGCATAATGAAAAGAGCCACCTTTTCCTTTTGCATCTTTTGTGCTGCACAAGCTGGCTCTTTCAGCTACAAACGCCTTGGGGGGGGGAGTTAAAGGTTCCCTTTCGACTTTCTCCAATCAGGCTTCGGCCTACATTGTGTTCCTCTGCTTCTCCTCCTGTCCCTGGGCTCCAACACCGCTAGTTGTTGCCTGTTAGTGCTGTACGCACAGAGCCAAACACCTCGCCAATGTGTTAGTGGGGTTCAGTAACGCCTGCTGCTCCCCTGCTGTGTGTGTGGCAATCCCTCCTATCTCCTCCACCTCCTCCTCCCCCTGTCCCTGGGCTCCAACACCGCTAGTTGTTGCCTGGTAGTGCTGTACGCACAGTCCCAACAGTCGCTCCTCTGATATTGGGGTTCAGTAACGTCAGCTGTTCCCCAGCTGTGTGTGTGGCAATCCCTCCTATCTCCTCCACCTCCTCCTCCTCCTGTCCCTGGGCTCCAACACCGCTAGTTGTTGCCTGGTAGTGCTGTACGCACAGTCCCAACAGTCGCTCCTCTGTTATTGGGGTTCAGTAACGTCAGCTGCTCCCCTGCTGTGTGTGTGGCAATCCCTCCTATCTCCTCCACCTCCTCCTCCCCCTGTCCCTGGGCTCCAACACCGCTAGTTGTTGCCTGGTAGTGCTGTACGCACAGTCCCAACAGTCGCTCCTCTGTTATTGGGGTTCAGTAACGTCAGCTGTTCCCCAGCTGTGTGTGTGGCAATCCCTCCTATCTCCTCCACCTCCTCCTCCTCCTGTCCCTGGGCTCCAACACCGCTAGTTGTTGCCTGGTAGTGCTGTACGCACAGTCCCAACAGTCGCTCCTCTGTTATTGGGGTTCAGTAACGTCAGCTGTTCCCCAGCTGTTTGTGTGGCAATCCCTCCTATCTCCTCCACCTCCTCCTCCTCCTGTCCCTGGGCTCCAACACCGCTAGTTGTTGCCTGGTAGTGCTGTACGCACAGTCCCAACAGTCGCTCCTCTGTTATTGGGGTTCAGTAACGTCAGCTGTTCCCCAGCTGTGTGTGTGGCAATCCCTCCTATCTCCTCCACCTCCTCCTCCTCCTGTCCCTGGGCTCCAACACCGCTAGTTGTTGCCTGGTAGTGCTGTACGCACAGTCCCAACAGTCGCTCCTCTGTTATTGGGGTTCAGTAACGTCAGCTGTTCCCCAGCTGTGTGTGTGGCAATCCCTCCTATCTCCTCCACCTCCTCCTCCTCCTGTCCCTGGGCTCCAACACCGCTAGTTGTTGCCTGGTAGTGCTGTACGCACAGTCCCAACAGTCGCTCCTCTGTTATTGGGGTTCAGTAACATCAGCTGCTCCCCTTCTGTGTGTGTGGCAATCCCTCCTATCTCCTCCACCTCCTCCTCCCCCTGTCCCTGGGCTCCAACACCGCTAGTTGTTGCCTGGTAGTGCTGTACGCACAGTCCCAACAGTCGCTCCTCTGTTATTGGGGTTCAGTAACGTCAGCTGTTCCCCAGCTGTGTGTGTGGCAATCCCTCCTATCTCCTCCACCTCCTCCTCCTCCTGTCCCTGGGCTCCAACACCGCTAGTTGTTGCCTGGTAGTGCTGTACGCACAGTCCCAACAGTCGCTCCTCTGTTATTGGGGTTCAGTAACGTCAGCTGTTCCCCAGCTGTGTGTGTGGCAATCCCTCCTATCTCCTCCACCTCCTCCTCCTCCTGTCCCTGGGCTCCAACACCGCTAGTTGTTGCCTGGTAGTGCTGTACGCACAGTCCCAACAGTCGCTCCTCTGTTATTGGGGTTCAGTAACGTCAGCTGCTCCCCTGCTGTGTGTGTGGCAATCCCTCCTATCTCCTCCACCTCCTCCTCCTCCTGTCCCTGGGCTCCAACACCGCTAGTTGTTGCCTGGTAGTGCTGTACGCACAGTCCCAACAGTCGCTCCTCTGTTATTGGGGTTCAGTAACGTCAGCTGTTCCCCAGCTGTGTGTGTGGCAATCCCTCCTATCTCCTCCACCTCCTCCTCCTCCTGTCCCTGGGCTCCAACACCGCTAGTTGTTGCCTGGTAGTGCTGTACGCACAGTCCCAACAGTCGCTCCTCTGTTATTGGGGTTCAGTAACGTCAGCTGCTCCCCAGCTGTGTGTGTGGCAATCCCTCCTATCTCCTCCACCTCCTCCTCCCCCTGTCCCTGGGCTCCAACACCGCTAGTTGTTGCCTGGTAGTGCTGTACGCACAGTCCCAACAGTCGCTCCTCTGTTATTGGGGTTCAGTAACGTCAGCTGTTCCCCAGCTGTGTGTGTGGCAATCCCTCCTATCTCCTCCACCTCCTCCTCCCCCTGTCCCTGGGCTCCAACACCGCTAGTTGTTGCCTGGTAGTGCTGTACGCACAGTCCCAACAGTCGCTCCTCTGTTATTGGGGTTCAGTAACGTCAGCTGTTCCCCAGCTGTGTGTGTGGCAATCCCTCCTATCTCCTCCACCTCCTCCTCCTCCTGTCCCTGGGCTCCAACACCGCTAGTTGTTGCCTGGTAGTGCTGTACGCACAGTCCCAACAGTCGCTCCTCTGTTATTGGGGTTCAGTAACGTCAGCTGCTCCCCTGCTATGTGTGTGGCAATCCCTCCTATCTCCTCCACCTCCTCCTCCCCCTGTCCCTGGGCTCCAACACCGCTAGTTGTTGCCTGGTAGTGCTGTACGCACAGTCCCAACAGTCGCTCCTCTGTTATTGGGGTTCAGTAACGTCAGCTGCTCCCCTGCTGTGTGTGTGGCAATCCCTCCTATCTCCTCCACCTCCTCCTCCTCCTGTCCCTGGGCTCCAACACCGCTAGTTGTTGCCTGGTAGTGCTGTACGCACAGTCCCAACAGTCGCTCCTCTGTTATTGGGGTTCAGTAACGTCAGCTGTTCCCCAGCTGTGTGTGTGGCAATCCCTCCTATCTCCTCCACCTCCTCCTCCTCCTGTCCCTGGGCTCCAACACCGCTAGTTGTTGCCTGGTAGTGCTGTACGCACAGTCCCAACAGTCGCTCCTCTGTTATTGGGGTTCAGTAACGTCAGCTGTTCCCCAGCTGTGTGTGTGGCAATCCCTCCTATCTCCTCCACCTCCTCCTCCTCCTGTCCCTGGGCTCCAACACCGCTAGTTGTTGCCTGGTAGTGCTGTACGCACAGTCCCAACAGTCGCTCCTCTGTTATTGGGGTTCAGTAACGTCAGCTGCTCCCCTGCTGTGTGTGTGGCAATCCCTCCTATCTCCTCCACCTCCTCCTCCTCCTGTCCCTGGGCTCCAACACCGCTAGTTGTTGCCTGGTAGTGCTGTACGCACAGTCCCAACAGTCGCTCCTCTGTTATTGGGGTTCAGTAACGTCAGCTGTTCCCCAGCTGTGTGTGTGGCAATCCCTCCTATCTCCTCCACCTCCTCCTCCTCCTGTCCCTGGGCTCCAACACCGCTAGTTGCTGTCCAGAAGTGCTGTACGCACAGAGCCAAACACCTCGCCAATGTGTTAGTGGGGTTCAGCACCGCCAGCTGTTCCCCTGCTGTGTATACGGCAACGTGTACTGTGACCGCCACGCAGGCACAACAAGTTAATTTTAAGGGAACCTGTCCCCCCCCCCAGGCGTTTGTTACTGAAGGAGCCACTTGTGCAGCAGTAATGATGCAAAGGGAAAAAGTGCCTCTTTTCGTGGTGCTCCTTGCACATGCTGAACCTAACACTTATGAAATGTGTCCCCTCACACCGTTAAACCGTCCGGTAGGTGGAACTTTCCTTTGTCATGTGACACAGCACAGCCGTCATTCTTACCCCCTTGGCGCCGTGCGCCGCCTCCTCAGCGTTGTTTGAATCTGTCCCGGAGCCTGCGCTGTTAGGTTAGCCCTTGGCCATGCACACATTTTGCGCTGCCCATCTTCTGACATCATTTGGTGTCAGGCTGGCTGCGCCTGTGCGGCCGCGCTGGCCGAGAGCCCGCCTCGCATTGTCTTCTGATTTAATCCCACTGGGGGCCTGAGATCCATGGACATGCGCAGTGCATATCTGAACCTCCGCCTCTCACTCATCTCCCTACGGCTTCTTCAGACTGTGCGGTGTCAGCTGATCCCTAATAGCATGCCATGGCCGTGACACCGCACAGTCTGAAGAAGCCGTAGGGAGGGGAGTGAGAGGCGAGGATATGCACTGCGCATGGCCACGGATCCCAGGCCCGCGGTGGGATTACATTAGATGACACAGCGAGGCGGGCTCTCGGCCAGCGCGGCCGCACAGGCGCAGCTAGCCTGACACCAAATGATGTCAGAAGACGGGCAGCGCAAAATGTGTGCATGGCCAAGGGCTAACCTAACAGCGCAGGCTCCGGGACAGATTCAAACAACGCTGAGGAGGCGGCGCACGGCGCCAAGGGGGTAAGAATGACGGCTGTGCTGCGTCACATGACAAACGAAAGTTCCACCTACCGGACGGTTTAACGGTGTGAGGGGACACATTTCATAAGTGTTAGGTTCAGCATGTGCAAGGACCATAATTAAATGAGCTAAGTTTACCTTTTCCAGCTTTAGTGCTGTACACGATGGCTCTTTCAGCTACAAACGCCTGGGGGGGGGTTAAAGGTTCCCTTTCAACTTGCTCCAGTGCAGGCTTCGGCCTACACTCTGCTCCCTCTCCTCCTCCTGCTGACCCTGGGCTCTAACACCGCCAGTTGGGGCCCAGATGTGCTAGCTGCACAGAGAAAAACACCAGCCAATGTGTCAGTGGGGTCCAGCACCGCCAGCTGTTCCCCTGCTGTGTAGCCGGCAACGTGTCCTGCGACCGCCACGCAGACACAAGAACTGAAATTGAAGGGAACCTGTCCCCCCTCCCCCAGGTGTTTCTATGTTTTACAGCCACCTTGTACAGCAGTAATGCTGCATGTGTGCAAGGTGGCTCGGAAACTTATTCTCCTTGCCCATGGGGAACTGAACACGTCTAAAATGTGTCCTCTGTGACCATTTAACCGTCCCGGAGGTGTGACTTTCCTTTGTAATGACACGCTGCAACCCCCTTGGTAGCGCTGCCCGTCTTCTGGCATCATTGTTTGGCTGGCTGCGCCTCTGCGGCCGCCCTGACCCACACAACGCCCCTCGGTGTCTTATTTATTTGGACTGCGAGGGTGTGATTGATGGGCATGAGCAGTGCCTATGTTCGCCTGTCCCTCATCTCCTTCCGCCTTCTTCAGACTGTGCGGCTTCATGGCCGTGGCATGCGATAAGGGATCAGCTGACGCCGCACAGTCTGAAGCGGGTGTAAGGACCCGAGTGTGAGAGGCGAACATATGTACTGCGCCAGGCCATGAATCCCAGCCCCGCAGTGTTTTAACTATGTAAAGACACTGCGGGGCTGGGATTCATGGTCATCGCAAAGCGCAACGGCCGACATTAAATGATGTCAGAAGATGGGCAGCGCTAACAGCGCAAGGCCAAGGGATAACACGACAGCGCAGACTCCTGTACAGCAAATAACAACGCTCAGGAGGCTGCGCTCAGTACCAAGGTGGGATTCTTGACATCTGTGCTGCGTCTCATTACGAAGGGAACTCTCGCCTCCAACACAGTTTGACTGTATAAAGGGCTAAATGTTATACGTGTTTCATTCAGCGTGTGCAAGGAGAAAAATTAAAAGAGCAACCTTTGACTTGTGCAGCACTACTGCTGCATAAGCTGTGGCTCTTCTAGTTTGTAACCCCTGAGGGGGGGTTAAAGGTTACTTTTAAAATCGGTTCAATTAGGCTTCGGCCTACACTCTGCTCCACCTGCAGAGCCCGGGCTCCAACACCGCTAGTTGCTGTCCGGAAGTGCTGGCTGCACAGAGCCAAACACCTCGCCAATGTGTCAGTGGGGTCCAGCACCGCCAGCTGTTCCCCTGCTGTGTAGCCGGCAACGTGTCCTGCGACCGCCACGCAGACACAACAGACCCAAAGCTGCTGCCAGTGCAGGCTTCGGCCTACACTCCCCTTCCCCTGCTCCTCCTCCTGCTCCTCCTCCTGCTGACCCTGGGCTCTAACACCGCCAGTTGGGGCCCAGATGTGCTAGCTGCACAGAGAAAAACACCAGCCAATGTGTCAGTGGGGTCCAGCACCACCAGCTGTTCCCCTGCTGTGTAGCCGGCAACGTGTCCTGCGACCGCCACGCAGACACAAGAACTGAAATTGAAGGGAACCTGTCCCCCCTCCCCCAGGTGTTTCTATGTTTTACAGCCACCTTGTACAGCAGTAATGCTGCATGTGTGCAAGGTGGCTCGGAAACTTATTCTCCTTGCCCATGGGGAACTGAACACGTCTAAAATGTGTCCTCTGTGACCATTTAACCGTCCCGGAGGTGTGACTTTCCTTTGTAATGACACGCTGCAACCCCCTTGGTAGCGCTGCCCGTCTTCTGGCATCATTGTTTGGCTGGCTGCGCCTCTGCGGCCGCCCTGACCCACACAACGCCCCTCGGTGTCTTATTTATTTGGACTGCGAGGGTGTGATTGATGGGCATGAGCAGTGCCTATGTTCGCCTGTCCCTCATCTCCTTCCGCCTTCTTCAGACTGTGCGGCTTCATGGCCGTGGCATGCGATAAGGGATCAGCTGACGCCGCACAGTCTGAAGCGGGTGTAAGGACCCGAGTGTGAGAGGCGAACATATGTACTGCGCCAGGCCATGAATCCCAGCCCCACAGTGTTTTAACTATGTAAAGACACTGTGGGGCTGGGATTCATGGTCATCGCAAAGCGCAACGGCCGACATTAAATGATGTCAGAAGATGGGCAGCGCTAACAGCGCAAGGCCAAGGGATAACACGACAGCGCAGACTCCTGTACAGCAAATAACAACGCTCAGGAGGCTGCGCTCAGCACCAAGGTGGGATTCTTGACATCTGTGCTGCGTCTCATTACGAAGGGAACTCTCGCCTCCAACACAGTTTGACTGTATAAAGGGCTAAATGTTATACGTGTTTCATTCAGCGTGTGCAAGGAGAAAAATTAAAAGAGCAACCTTTGACTTGTGCAGCACTACTGCTGTATAAGCTGTGGCTCTTCTAGTTTGTAACCCCTGAGGGGGGGTTAAAGGTTACTTTTAAAATCGGTTCAATTAGGCTTCGGCCTACACTCTGCTCCACCTGCAGAGCCCGGGCTCCAACACCGCTAGTTGCTGTCCGGAAGTGCTGGCTGCACAGAGCCAAACACCTCGCCAATGTGTCAGTGGGGTCCAGCACCGCCAGCTGTTCCCCTGCTGTGTAGCCGGCAACGTGTCCTGCGACCGCCACGCAGACACAACAGACCCAAAGCTGCCGCCAGTGCAGGCTTCGGCCTACACTCCCCTCCCCCTGCTCCTCCTCCTGCTCCTACTCCTGCTGACCCTGGGCTCTAACACCGTCAGTTGGGGCCCAGATGTGCTAGCTGCACAGAGAAAAACACCAGCCAATGTGTCAGTGGGGTCCAGCACCGCCAGCTGTTCCCCTGCTGTGTAGCCGGCAACGTGTCCTGCGACCGCCACGCAGACACAAGAACTGAAATTGAAGGGAACCTGTCCCCCCTCCCCCAGGTGTTTCTATGTTTTACAGCCACCTTGTACAGCAGTAATGCTGCATGTGTGCAAGGTGGCTCGGAAACTTATTCTCCTTGCCCATGGGGAACTGAACACGTCTAAAATGTGTCCTCTGTGACCATTTAACCGTCCCGGAGGTGTGACTTTCCTTTGTAATGACACGCTGCAACCCCCTTGGTAGCGCTGCCCGTCTTCTGGCATCATTGTTTGGCTGGCTGCGCCTCTGCGGCCGCCCTGACCCACACAACGCCCCTCGGTGTCTTATTTATTTGGACTGCGAGGGTGTGATTGATGGGCATGAGCAGTGCCTATGTTCGCCTGTCCCTCATCTCCTTCCGCCTTTTTCAGACTGTGTGGCTTCATGGCCGTGGCATGCGATAAGGGATCAGCTGACGCCGCACAGTCTGAAGCGGGTGTAAGGACCCGAGTGTGAGAGGCGAACATATGTACTGCGCCAGGCCATGAATCCCAGCCCCGCAGTGTTTTAACTATGTAAAGACACTGCGGGGCTGGGATTCATGGTCATCGCAAAGCGCAACGGCCGACGTTAAATGATGTCAGAAGATGGGCAGCGCTAACAGCGCAAGGCCAAGGGATAACACGACAGCGCAGACTCCTGTACAGCAAATAACAACGCTCAGGAGGCTGCGCTCAGCACCAAGGTGGGATTCTTGACATCTGTGCTGCGTCTCATTACGAAGGGAACTCTCGCCTCCAACACAGTTTGACTGTATAAAGGGCTAAATGTTATACGTGTTTCATTCAGCGTGTGCAAGGAGAAAAATTAAAAGAGCAACCTTTGACTTGTGCAGCACTACTGCTGCATAAGCTGTGGCTCTTCTAGTTTGTAACCCCTGAGGGGGGGTTAAAGGTTACTTTTAAAATCGGTTCAATTAGGCTTCGGCCTACACTCTGCTCCACCTGCAGAGCCCGGGCTCCAACACCGCTAGTTGCTGTCCGGAAGTGCTGGCTGCACAGAGCCAAACACATCGCCAATGTGTCAGTGGGGTCCAGCACCGCCAGCTGTTCCCCTGCTGTGTAGCTGGCAACGTGTCCTGCGACCGCCACGCAGACACAACAGATCCAAAGCTGCCGCCAGTGCAGGCTTCGGCCTACACTCCCCTCCCCCTGCTCCTCCTCCTGCTCCTCCTCCTGCTGACCCTGGGCTCTAACACCGCCAGTTGGGGCTCTAGGAAGACAAGCTTGAATAGGTCCCCATCCTGGTTCCAGTACCGTCAGCTGGTTCCGGGCAGAGCCTTTGGCTTAGGTGCCTCCCTCTGGGTATCCTAGTTCCACCAATGTCAGGTGGTCCTTGGTAGTGCTTTCAGGCACGGGTACCTCCTGCTTAGTAACCGGGTTCCAGTAACGTCAGCTGGTCCTCGGTAGTTCCATTGGCTCTTGGACCTTCGGCTACCCATCCGGGTTCCAGTACCGTCAGCTGGTTCTCGGCAGTGTCTTTTGCTCTTGTACCTTCTGCTCCCCATCCTGGTTCCAGTACCGTCAGCTGGTTCCGGGCAGAGCCTTTGGCTTAGGTGCCTCCCTCTGGGTATCCGAGTTCCACCAACGTCAGGTGGTCCTTGGTAGTGCTTTCAGGCACGGGTACCTCCTGCTTAGTAACCGGGTTCCAGTAACGTCAGCTGGTCCTCGGTAGTTCCATTGGCTCTTGGACCTTCGGCTACCCATCCGAGTTCCAGTTCCATCAGCTGTTTCTCGGCATTTTCTCAGCCTTCTTGTACCTTCTGCTACATTTCCAAGTTCAAGACCCTAAAGACGATGACCAGGAAGACCACCCCTAAGATGACGACGACACCAGAGACGACAACCACTGAGATGACGACGACCCTGGAGGCGACTACGACATGGGAGACCGAGAAGCAGAAGAACAAGAGGCTGCAGAACAAAGAGCAGAAGAACATTAAGCATAACACTAAATATCAGAGCAAAAGATATTATCTAAATTATAAGCAGAAGAAGACTAAGCAGTGTATGGGGGTGAGTCCGTTCCTCCTCGTGGTGCCCCTGGATAAAGCCTGATGCTGCAGGCCAAACTGAACGCGGACAAATGTAACTCTTTTGTGACAGGCAGAACGGAAGGTGTAATCTTCAAACTTTTATAGATAACAACTACGGGAATGCCTGTCACAAATAAGAATATGATGAAGAAGTTGAATATGAAAAAGATAATAGTTAAATAAAAAGAATATGAACAATGTAAAAAAAAAAATTATAGGTAGAAGAAGAAGAAGATGAATAAGGTGAAGATAGTTGATGTCAAAGAAGCTGATGATGAGGATAATGAAGAAGAAAGTGTGGGAGAAGTAAAAAAGAAGGTGAAGGACGTGGAAGTAGTGAAACATCAATATCTGACAAAATAAAAAAAAAATAGTCAAAATCTTTCTAACGCCGAACGTCATAAAAAAAAACAAAAAAACCTGCTATTCTATTTGTTTGGGCTAAACCTCTGTGCCTTTAATGTCTCCGCCACCTCCCCCAATACATCCTACATTATTCTTAGTTGTTTTCTTTCATGTAGAATTAACCTACAAGGAAAGAAAGGGTTTATTTTAATTCCGATATTTTCGTCCCATTGACTTGCATTGGGATCGGGTATCGGTATCGGATTAGATCCGATACTTTTACGGTATCGGCCGATACTTTCCGATACCGATACTTTCCGATATCGGAAGGTATCGCTCAACACTAATTGTGGTCTTATTATGACACTGTGAAGGGAAGAGCAGCGATTGCTCCTCCATGCGTCTTAGGAGAAGCTACAACATACGTTTTCTTCATGCTCCTTAAACAGCCTGCTCTAAGCACAGTTGGTAAGCATTATCTATGTGTTACAATCTTGTGTTTATCAATACGTTTGCTGTACCAAGTAGGTAATCATCAGTTTGTATTGCCTCATGTTACCTGTGTATTAGCTCATGTTACTGTATTGCAGACTATTTGTGTTTTATGCTCTGTGCAGATATAAATTCTGAAATGCTCCTGTTATTGCATCCTATAGTTTCACCCTTTCCTGTCACATCTGCAATCAATGAAAGAAGGTTATAATTTTACAGCCTCTTTTCTTAAAGAAGACAGGGGATTTAGCTGCATGTATGTATGTATGTATATATATATATATATATATATATATATATATATATATATCGTATATACTCGAGTATAAGCTGACCCGAGTATAAGCCGACCCCCCTAATTTTGCAACAAAAAACTGGGAAAACTTATCGACTCGAGTATAAGCCTAGGGTGGAAAATGCAGCAGCTACCGGTATATGTCAAAAATAAAAGTAGATACCAATAAAAGTAAAATTAACTGAGACATCAGTAGGTTAAAGGGAACCTGTCACACCCCCCCCCCCCCAGTCGTTTCAAACTAAAAGAGCCACCTTGTGCAGCAGAAATGCTGCATTCTGACAAGGTGGCTCTTTTAGTTCTGGGTGCTGTAACTTGAGAAATAATCAGTTTTATAATTTGTCTGAAATACCTGCTCCTCAGTCAAGTGGGCCGGCGTTTTCCCCCTGCTTCAAACAGCACACAGCTGTCACTCACATCTTCTTGGTGCCGGGCGCCACCTCCTCCTCAACGCTGTTTTCAGAAGTAGCCGGCGCCTGCGCTCTTATCCCCTGCCTGGTGCAGGCGCAGTGAGCGCTGGCCGTCTTTCCTCATATGCAGTCCAGTTGACTGCGCCTGTGCGGCCGCCCTGCTTGTGATTCCCAGCCCCGCAGTGACTTATGATTTATTCACATTGCGGCGCCGGCTACTTTTGAAAACAGCGGCGAGGAGGAGTCGGCGCCTGGCACCAAGAAAATGTGAGTGACAGCTGTGTGAAGCAGGGGGGAAACGCCGGCCCACTTGACTGAGGAGCAGGTATTTCAGACAAATTATAAAACTGATTATTTCTCAAGTTACAGCACCCAGACCTAAAAGAGCCACCTTGTCAGAATGCAGCATTACTGCTGCACAAGGTGGCTCTTTTAGTTTGAAATGACTGGGGGGGGTGACAGGTTCCCTTTAAGTGTTTTTGAATATCCATGTTGAATCAGGAGCCCCACATAATGCTCCATGCAGCTATGGCCCCATAGATGCCCCATATAATGCTCCATGCAGTTATGGCCCCATACATGCCCCATATAATGCTCCATGCAGTTATGGCCCCATAGATGCCCCATATAATGCTCCATACAGTTATGGCCCCATATAATGCCCCATTTAATGCTCCATGCAGTTATGGCCCCATAGATGCCCCATATAATGCTCCATGCAGTTATGGCCCCATAGATGCCCCATATAATGCTCCATGCAGTTATGGCCCCATAGATGCCCCATATAATGCTCCATGCAGTTATGGCCCCATATAATGCTCCATACAGTTATGGCCCCATATAATGCCCCATATAATGCTCCATGCAGTTATGGCTCCATATAATGCTCCATACAGTTATTGCCCCATAGATGCCCCATATAATGCTCCATACAGTTATGGCCCCATATAATGCTCCATGCAGTTCTTTATGGCCCCATAGACGCTCCATATAGCATTGTGCCACATGTAATGCTGCTGCTGCTGCAATAAAAAAAAAAATCACATACCTCTCGTCGCTGCCCACTGCTCCTCAGCGTCCCGTCTCTCCGCACTGACTGTTCAGGCAGAGGGCGGCGCGCACACTAATACGTCACCGCGCCCTCTGACCTGCACAGTCACTGCAGAGGACGGGAAGATGGAGCGGCGCCCGGCGAATAGAACGCGGACAGGTGAATATGAAATACTCACCTGGTCCCGGCGCTCCTGACGCTGTCCCATTTTACCGCAGCTTCTTCCTGTATTGAGCGGTCTCCGGTACCGCTCATTACAGTAATGAATATGCGGCTCCGCCCCTATGGCAGTGGAGTCCATATTCATTACTTTAATGAGCGGTACCACGCGACCGCTGAATAGAGGAAGAGTTGCAGCGAGGGAGACCATGGGACAGGCTGGGACAGTGTTAGGAGCGCTGGGACCAGGTGAGTATGCGACACTGCTCTCTCCCCCTCACCCGCTGACCCCACTGCCGACCATGACTCCAGTATAAGCCGAGAGGGGCACTTTCAGCCCAAAAATTTGGGCTGAAAATCTCGGCTTACACTCGAGTATATACGGTATATATATATATATACGTATATATATATATATATATATATATATATATATATATATATATATATATATATATATATATATATATATTTTGTATTCACAAGATTATAGGCAACCAGTATAATGACTGGGACTCAGGGACTGGAAGTCGCACACAGCCAGAAAGCAGACTGGCTGACTCATTGCATAGTTATTAAAGACCACAGGCAGACTTTTGAGTTGCTGAAGAACTACAGGCAGACTGCAGAATAACTGAAGACAGCATGTAGACTGGAGACTCAATGAATGGGCAGACAAGAGATGTTATAGACACTGCAGACAGGTAGCAGACAAAAATCAGAAGTAACAAGAAAGTCTAATACCATGGAAGCTGCTGGTGGCTAAAAGATATCATGAAAATCACCGTCGGACATGTAGCAGAGGTCCTAGAAGACCGGAAACAGGTAGCAGACAGAACTACAGAGTAACTAGAAAGTCTTATGAATATAGAAGCCACAGGCAGATAGGAGACATCAAGGAGAATCGAGCCAGTTAGCAGTGGTACAGAAAGCCACAGACAAGGAACTTATGACTGGAAACCACATGCAGCCAGGAGATGTCATAGAGACTGCTGATAATAAGAACTGTGCACAGACAAACTACAAGTCACTCTTAGTAGAAAATTTTAATGCAAAGACACAGGTATGGATCTTGGGAGGATTTATATAGGCCTAGGAAGTGAAACACATGGGAGCATGCTGGGCATCTTGCACTGCCCGACATGGGGCAGAGAAAAGTTCAGCTGACTGGGGTGTAAGGAGCAGAGCCCAGATCCCGGGACAGGTGTGTAATAGAGACAGATTAGTAGAGAGTTGCAGTAGCCCAAACAAGAATGATTAAGCAATATGCTAATTTTTTAGTTGACTGGATCACTTAGGGATTGTTTAAGATGACATAAAAATTATTGTTGTTTATATTGCATCGTGTGAACAGGGAATGTGTTCCTGTCAATATACATGCTGAATGGGGACAGACCGATAGTATTAATGATCGCTCAGTCCCCATACAGTCTGTTTTGCCGCTTGTGAAGGTGTCATTACAGAAGTGCCAATTGATTTGTAAATAGGTCATCAGCGATCGCTTATGGTCAGGATTAGACTTGAGTAAATGGAGTTTAAGTAGCACTGTGACCTATTTACATTTCCTCTTTTCATCACCTACAGGTTGATAGCATGGTCATATAGATAAAAATGTTTGATAGCTTCTGATCAGCACTTCCCTGTATGTAGTCAGAGATTCATTATTTAGAACAGCTGTTCTCCCCTTGTTTTCCAGCCCCCTCCCCCTTCCTCATGTACCCCCTCATGTTATATTAAGTTCCCTAACGTTCTGCTGGAGTGTTGTATTGTACAAAATGCATCATTTTGTTCTGTATTGAAATGGCTTGTAGTCTCATGCATTAATAAACATATAATTAATAATACATAGAGAAAATATATTGCATTTGCACATTTGGCAAGAAAGCAGTGGAGGAAGTTAATGCAAAGAGAGCTTTATGCCTGAGTAGCAATTGGGTGCTTTTTGATAAGTTTGCCGTGAGAGGCACAAATAGAATTTCAGACAAATAAATTTAATGGGCTGTAATTGTGTGAGTGAAAGTTCTCTAAGGAACACAATAAAAAATAGGCAATTAATTAATTCCCTGGGACTATATAAATGTTCGTACTAATTATATTACCGAATAAGAGTCTTGACGCTTAAAGGTTACTGGAACAGAACAAGACCGGGTGAATTAATACAGCTTAGGGCATGGTATGTTATTGTTACAAAAATAGATATTGGGGTGTATAAGGAACCTTGTGGTTTTAACTCTGCATGTTCAGCAGTAAATTGCACTATATAATATTGGGCAGTGAGTTTAAAGGGGTTTTCCAGGATCACAGTATTGATGGCCATCAATATGAGATAGGTGGCTGGCCCACTCTCTGCAGCACCATTATCACCCATGTGAAGGTGAGCTTCTCAGGAGACCTTTGCATCAATTCAATGTTTACACTACCCTGTATATGAACATGACATCTTTTATAAGCGGTTGCGCTGTGTTTCAACAGTGCTGTACCGTTACCTGTAAAGGGAACCTGTCACCAGGTTTGTCCCATATGAGATAAGACCAGAACCTTTTAGCCCTCATGTACAGCATTCTAATATGCTTTATATGCCCCCAATCTGGCCTACAATGAAAGAAAAATGCCTTTTATCATACTCACCTGTGGGGCAGTCCGGTCGAATGGGCATAGTTGGTCTTGGTATGGTGTCTCCCTTCTTCTTTCAATGCCATCATCCTTCTGTGGTTCGTGTGTCTTCCAAACAGTGTTCCCTGACATCGCGCTCCTGCACAGGTATACTTCTCTGCCCTGACGCCCTGACTAAGGCACAGTAAAGTACTACAGTTCACATGCACCAGGGCTCTTTAACCTTTTCAGGCACGTGCACACTGCAGTACTTTGCTCTGCCCCGGTCAGGGCAGAGATGTATGCCTGCATATGAGCACAGGGCCGGTTTTAGGCAAAGTGGGGCCCTAGGCAAAAGTTTAAAATGGGGCCCCAAATGCTAACATATTGCACCAACAGAAACATTTTGGTTGTAGCTACATGCGCTGATTTCAGGCCACTAAACGAGCGTGATCAACAATATTGAAGTCATTCGCCACTTGTTTCTAGCCTCTTTACACTGGCTGGGGAGAGAATGATCACTAGTAAATCAATCTGTCCCCATACAGTATCATCTTAGCAGAATATCTGCAGTTTTAACTGGGCGATGTGCTGATGAGAACAATGATTTTTGTTCCGGCATATACTGTACATACATACACCGTACATACACACAGATACACATACCGTACATACACAGACATACACCTTACATGCATACACACATACAGTTATATACACTGATAGTATACACATACCGTACATACATATACCATACATACACACAAATACACATACATACACCGTACGTACACACAGATACACATACATATACCATCATACATACACATACCGTACATGCACACATGCATATACCGTACATTCACACAAATGCCGTACACATATACCGTACATACACACAGATACACACATATACCGTACATACACAGATACAGTTATATACATATAGTACACACATACCGTACATACATATAAAATACACCCAAATGCACATACCGTACATACATACATATACCGTACATGCATACACACACATATACCGAACATACAGATACACATACACGTACCGTACATACACACATACAGTATATACACATAGTATACACATACCGTACACACATATACATATACTGTATGTACATGCACATAAACATACATATATACCATATATCCATACAAATTTATTTCACATACACAGATACACACATACTGTACATGCATACACACACAGCCATACAACTATACCATATACATACACACATATACTGTACATACACAGATACACACAGATAGAAACATACACATAGATACACACAGATGCGCACATACATATACAAGCATATACATACATACATACATACATACATACATACTAATCTTGTACAGGTGATCAGATGAGCCCTGCAGGTCAGTTCAGCTGGAGAAGGCTGCAGACCCCACTGTGGGGGATGGGGCACAGAGCAGACAGCACCTGATGATAAATTCCCAGTAAGGGAGGAAAAGACTCAAATTCAAAAAGTTCCATGACTAAAATTATAAAGAGATAAGTTATAAAGAGCACTATAACTGCACATTACTTTTCAGGTCACTTCACAGCATACATTTTGCTGCCGTGCTGCCCCTGCAGTGAGCTCCTCCCCCATCTCTGCTCTGTGAGGAGACGCTGCAGCCTGCTCTGAACAGAACAGTGGAGGGAGCAGAAGACCCCCTGTAAGTCCTGCTCTTCCTCCACTGCTGTCCCTATGTGCTGTGCAGCCGGGGCCCCTGACTGTAGGTGAGCACTCACCATTGGGACGCTCCATGCAGGGGGACAGACGGCAGCCAATGAGCGCTCTCCTCAGTCTGGTCACTGTGAGGTAAGGAAAGCGTTCATTGGCCAGCGTCTTTCCCTGCATGACACGCCCCCTTTTTGATCTCCTGCACTTTGCGCCCCGCTCTCTCCCCGACACTCGGTGTTCCATGATTACAGGAGGGGGTGAGAGGGGCCCGACCCTGCATGATACCGGGCCTGCCTGCAGGGGCCCCCCTCCACCTCTGGGCCCTGGAGCAGTGCCATCAACAGTATGTCTGCCCCTGGCTGGGGGCCCCTAGGGCAGCGGGGGCCCCAGGCAGCTGCCTAGTCTGCCTGCCCCTAACGCCGGCCCTGTATGAGCACAATACCAGGTAAGACTGTGTAGATGACTTAGGACGCATCAGCTACACAAACCATAGAGGAAGGATGGCATCAAAAGAAGAAGGGAGGCACCGGAAAAAACAGCGATGCCCATTGGACCAGACCGCCCCACAGGTGAGTATAATAGAAGATGTTTTTCTTTTGTTGCAGGCTGGATTGGAGCATATATACAGCATATTAGTATGCTGCATTTGAGGGCTGAAAGGTGGTGGTCTTATTTCATAAGAGACAAACCTAGTGACAGATTATCTTTAATGGAATTACTCTGCAATACCCAGCACAGTGTCTACTAAGTAGTTGGCATGCAGAAATACAGAGCTGCAGTTATGATGGTCTGTCTACCATATGTGACTACTGCAAATAATTACTGGCCTCAACTGTTGCAATTACATAGTACAACTGTGGCCAAAAGTTTCGAGACTTGCGCAAGTTTTTGTTTTCACAAAGTTATCTGCTCCAGTATTCTAGTGGCAATTTGCATTAACTGTAGATTATTATGAAGATTAAACTGCAAAAAGTTGCAACCATTCATCATTCCTTTGCATTAGAAGGTCTAACTCCTTAAACGAAAGTCTGTTTTCACCTTCCTGACCAGGCCAATTTTTACAATTCTGACCACTGTCAATTTATGAGGTCATAACTCTGGAACGCTCCAATAGATCCCGTTGATTCTGAGACTGTTTTCTTGTGACATATTGTACTTTCTGTTAGTCGTAAAATTTCTTTGATGTGATTTGCGTTTATTTGCGAGGAAAACGGAAATTTTGAAAATTTTGCAATTTTCAAACTTTTAATTTTCATGCCCTTAAGTCAGAGAGTCATATCGCATAAAATAGTTAAAAAATAACATTTCCCACATGTCTACTTTACATCAGCACAATTTTAGAAACCTAATTTTTTGTTGTTAGGAAGTTATAAGGGTTAAAAGTTGACCAACGATTTCTCATTTTTACAACAAAATTTACAAAAACTTTTTTTAAGGACCACCTCACATTTGAAGTGACTTTGAGGGTCTTTTATGATAGAAAATACCCAAAATTGACACCATTCTGAAAACTGCTCCCCTCAAGATGCTCAAAACCCCATTCAAGAAGTTTATTAACCCTTCAGGTGCTTCACAGGAATTTTTGCAATGTGGTAGAAAAAAATAAAATAAATATTTACTTTTCTTTCACAAACATTTTCATTTAGACCTATTTTTTTTTTACTTTTGCAAGGGTAATAAGAGAAAATTGACATTTTGTTGTGCAATTTCCCCTGAGCATTTGTGGGGAAATCTACTGTTTGGGCACATGGCAGGGCTTGGAAGGGACGGAGCATCATTTCACTTTTTGAATGTAAAGTTTTCTGGCATAATTGACGGATGCCATGTCATATTTGGAGAGCCCCTGATGTGCCTAAACAGTGGAAACCACCCACAAGTGACACCCTTTTGGAAACTAGACCCCTTAGGGATCTTATCTAGATGTTTATAACGTCAAGCCGTGAAAATAAAAAAAAATCTAATTTTTCCCAGATAAATCTTTTTTAGCTACAAATTTTGCATTTTCATAATGGTATCAAGAGAAATTGCTCCACACAATTTGTTGTTCAATTTGTCCTAAGTGCGCAGATACCCAATATGTGGGGAAAAACAACTGTTTGGGTGCACGGCAGGGCTTGGAAGGAAAGGAGCGCCATTTGACATTTTGAATTTAAAATATGCTGGAATAATTAGCGGTTGCCATGTTGCGTTTGGAGAGCCCATGATTTGCCTAAACAGTGGAAAACCCACAAAAGTGACACCATTTTGGAAACTAGACCCCTTAGAGAACTTATCTAGATGTTTATAACGTCAAGTCGTGAAAATAAAAAAAATCACATTTTTCCCAGATAATTCTTTTTTAGCTACAAATTTTGCATTTTCATAAGGGCAACAAGAGAAATTGTTCCATACAATTTGTTGTGCAATTTCTCCAGAGTGCGCAGATACCCAAGATGTGGAGGAAAACAACTGTTTCGGTGCATGGCAGGGCTTTGAATGAAAGGAGCACCATTTGACATTTTGAATGTAAAATATGTTGGTATAATTAGCAGTTGCCATGTTGCTTTTGGAGAGCCCCTGATGTGCCTAAACAGTGGAAACTGTTTTTGGAAACTAGACCCCCTAGGAAACTTATCTAGATGTGTATTGAGCACCTTGAACCCATAGGTGCATCTCAGAAGTTTATAACATTAAGCCAAATAAAAACAAAATCATATTTTTCCCACAAATATCAATTTTAGCTACAAATTTTGTATTTTCACAAGGGCAAAAGGAGAAAATGGATCCCAAAGTTTGTTGTGCAATTTCTCCTGAGTTCACTGATCAACATATGTGGTCGAAAACTACTTTTGAGGCATAGTGCAAAGCTTATAAGCATAACGCCCAAACCCATAACCCCAACAGGGGAGTGGGCAACACTCCATGTACCTATGATATCATATCAGGAACACAGATAAATACTACTGTGGTCCAAGAAGTGCCACAAAAATAGATTAAAACAAACTACTCTTTATTTATAAATAATTTAAAATACAAAAAAACATGACATATACAAATACAAAGATGCCTCAAAAAACAACCTATTGCAGTCAGCTAGAGCAGGGTGCTATTTTGAATCCCGCAACAAGGAGCACACTAGGAGTGTAACAAGTTACCGCAAATATTAAGTCATACACAATGTCTTAAATGCTGCCACTGCATAATGTTGCATAAATTCCCAATTGAATTTAGTGTGGGACTATTAGACTTGTTGGTAAACTGAGGGTTAGGCTTTAGTTAACACCGCATCCTAAATGCCTGCCACCCGTACCATCTACTGTGACATTATAAGCGGTGCGCCCCGTCCCCCACACATATTACCTGCTCCGTGCCTCCCGTTGAACGTGCTCAGCCCAATGGCGTGCTGTGTCCGCGAACCCCGACGCGCGTTTCGCGTTAAGCTTCTTCCTGGGGAAGCGTAGATTTTCCTAGACTAGCTTGTGCATTCCATATAAAGAACCCCTAAGTGATAGAAAAGCAGATTCCCCCTTCAAGTGACCACATTTGGAAATGATATCCCTTTGGGAATTTATCTACAGATGTAGGGATGATTTCGATTCCATGGGAGTTTTACAGAAACAGGCAGCAGTCGATGTTGCTGAGTGAAAATTGCAAACTGCCGTTGTAGTGACCAGCACGCTGTAGTGACCAATACGTTGCAGTCACTAGTAAACTGTGCCCAGCTCATGCTTCTTGAGACATTCACCTGTAAATTAGGCGAGCTCTCATCACTACAGAAATGCCAAACATGTGGGTGCTAAATGTGGTTTAGAAACACTGGGGCTCAGAAGGGAGGGGGGCATTTGGATTTGTGAGCGGAGAATTTGCTGAATTTCTTTTGGTGGGTAAGGAGCCAAATAGCTTTTCCAGAGCCTTTGTGCTACCAGTAAGGTGGAAGCCCCCTTTATTTCCATACTAGATGGTGGCCCGATTCTAACGCATCGGGTATTCTAGAATATGCATGTCCACGTAGTATATAGCACAGCCCATGTAGTATATTGGTCAGCCACGTAGTATATTGCCCAGTGACGTAGTATATTGCCCAGTGACGTAGTATATTGCCCAGTGATGAAGTATACTGCCCAGCCACGTAGTATATTGCCCAGCGATGTAGTATATTGCCCAGTGACGTAGTATACAGCACAGAGCAATGTAGCATATTGCCCAGCCACGTAGCATATTGCCCAGCCACATAGTATATAGCCCAGCCATGTAGTATATAGCCCAGCCACGTAGTATATAGCCCAGCAATGTAGTATATTGCCCAGTGACATAGTATATTGCCCAGTGACGCAGTATATTGCCCAGTGACGTAGTATTCAGCACAGAGCCACATAGTATATTGCCCAGCCATGTAGTATATTGCCCAGCTATGTAGTATATTGCCCAGTGACGTAGTATATTGCCCAGTGACGTAGTATTCAGCACAGAGCCATGTAGTATATTGCCCAGCCATGTAGTATATTGCCCAGCCATGTAGTATATTGCCCAGTGACGTAGTATATTGCCCAGTGAAGTAGTATACAGCACAGAGCCACATAGTATATTGCCCAGCCACATAGTATATTGGCCAGCCACTTATGTCACAGGTTAAAAATTAAAAAATAAACATACTCACCTTCCGATCCGAGGGCCCCTTGTAGTTCTAACATACTCACCATACTTGTAGTTATTATTATTATTATATATATTATATTATATTATAGTTCTGTCGCCTGTGTGAGGTACAGGCAGCAGCTTCCGGTCCCAGCTTGCTCGCGCAGGCACGCATGGCCTGTGATGACATCGCGGTCACATGACCGTGACGTCACGGCAGGTCCTTTCCGAGCAGGCACGTAGGACTTGCGATGACGTCGCGGTCACATGACCGTGACGTCATGGCAGGTCCTTCTGCCAGACCATCCGTGCCAACAGAACGTGCCGGTTGCATCGCGAGGAGCGGGAAAGGCGGCGTAGGTGAGTATATAATCATTTTTTATTTTTTTAATTATTTTTAACATTAGATGTTTTTACTATTGGCGCTGCATAGGCTGCGTCAATAGTAAAAAACTTGGTCACACAGGGTTAATAGCAGCGGTAACAGAGTGCGTTACCCGCAGCATAACGAGGTCTGTTACCGCCGGCATTAACCCTCTGTGAGCGGTGAGCGGAGGGGTGTATGCGGGCGCCGGGCAGTGAGTGCGGGGAGTAAGGAGCGGCCATTTTCTTCCGGACTGTGCGCGTCGCTGATTGGTCGCGGCAGCCATGACAGGCAGCTGGCGAGACCAATCAGCGAATGAATAACCGCGACAGACAGACAGACAGAAGGACAGACAGACGGAAGTGACCCTTAGACAATTTGACAGCGGCATTTAACTAGTTAATGGGCGTGGGCAGATCGTGATTCCACTCGCGCCCATTGCGGCCACATGTCAGCTGTTGATAACAGTTGACATGTCGGGGCTTTGAGGTGAGCTCACCGTCTGAGCCCACCTAAAAGCGGGTGAGTCTGCCAACTAACGTACTATCCACTTAGCTGGCAGAAAGGGGTTAAAACATATCAAATGTTTTGAAATTCTACTGTGCCTAATAATTTGGAACAGTGCATTCTGAGTTTTTATTCATTTTGGAGATTTTACTGTTATTATTGGGAGGCTTCTTCAATAAAATTCGATGTATACTCTAATGGGTGATGACTTTTAGTAGACTGACTGTCATTTGCACCGACCATTTAGGAAAATCCTAGAAAAATGTCATTTGCATAATAATTTGGAACATGGTGTAGACTTTATTAAAGTGTATGATAACCGGCATTTTTCACGCCACACGGCGTGCGAGGAGCAGAGGAGGTCTGTCTTCGTGGGCGTTGCCTGAGAAAGAGCAGGAAGGGAAGCCGAGCTCCGTTCTCTGCCATCAGCAGGTGAAAAAGCAGGAGGCCCCAACCGGAAACCCTCAGGAGCTCAATTGATCCCGCCGGTGAAGCAGCCGCTGACTACGGTAACGATACCCAGAGCCTGGCTGAAGCCGACACGCAGACACTGGATGATGACCCTTCTGCAGAACTGCGTCTCCAGGTCCAGGAGCTGATGTAAAGTATGGCTGCACTAGCCAAAACCATGCAGTCCATGCAAGTGTCCCCAAAGGAGAAGATCCAGCTGGCCTCTAGTCCCGATGACATCCCATGGTGATGGCAGAAGAGGATCCCACCGACCAGAGAGAGAGACAATGATCGCAGGACAGATGACCCATTTGTCGCCGCTGCAGCCAGGTGAGACACATAGAAAGATTCTGCAATTTAAACAACCAACCCCACGGGCAGAGTGCCAACCCCAAGGAGTAAAACAACCAGGCCCACAAAGCTGGAGAGACAAGTACGTCGGAGGACAATTGATCCTCTCAGTTGTGATTGATGGCATCACAATAATGCTTTACTGGACACCGGCACCCAGGTGACAACTATGCCATATATTCTTTATAAACGGTACTGGGCTGACTCTGATATTACCCGCGGCCCAGATAATGATCTGACCATAGTCGGCAGCAATGGTCAGCCTTTGCCACAAGTGGGGTATAAGGAGGTGACCATTAAGATTGGCCGAGTAGAACTGCAGTCACAAGGTTGGATTATAGTTGATATTGACAAATGAGAATGCCATTCTATGATCATTTTAGACACCAATGTAATAGAACATGGTCTTGGAGAAATTGTTTTGTTGCAACAGGTAGCCGAGACCGCCAGTTCCAGTCAGCAGCGAGTCCTGCTAAAGGAGATCAAAGCACTGATGCAGAGACAGCAGGTAGAGTTGTCTGGTGGAGAAGTCGGCAGTGTCAGAGTGAGTGATCTGTTCCCCGTAGCAGTACCCCCAAGGAGTGAAATGTTAATTTGGTGTCGGGCAGCCATAGGCCTCAGGGGTCAAGATTAACAGGCCCTGGGAGAACCAGTGTACTCGGATATTAGGCCCACTGTCCTGACAGTCATGGGGGTAGTCGAGGTCCACAAGGGGAGGGTACCAATACGCATCCTGAATTGTGGGGAGAAAAAGGTCCATTTACCCCTATATGCCACCCTTGCTGAGCTGTTCACTGTAAATAACAACGCAATACAGGCAGTAAAACCCTTGCTTCCGTCAGACTAGGTGGAAGACAATGGTTCTGAGAGGAAGTTGGAGGATTGTTGTCAGAAGTTACACGTAGGCAATGACTCCACCCTTTTGCACCAAAAGCATGGGGCTTACCAGGTGGTCTAGGAATATGAGCGAGTCTTTAGCAAACACCCACTAGACTTTGGGCAGGTAAAAGGGGTCCAACATCATATCCCCACTGGAGATCATCCGCCCATTAAAGAGAGGTACCGGCCTGTACCTCTAGTTCACTATCAATGTGCCAAGGGTATGATACGGGAGATGAAGGAGGCTGGGGTAATCAGAGATAGTTGTAGCCTCTGGGCAGCTCCGTTAGTTCTCATTAGAAAGAAAGATGGTACAAGGAGGATGTGTGTTGACTACAGGCAGATTATCCGCATTACACATAAGGATGCCTACCCGTTACCCAGAATTGAAGAAACATTAGCTGCACTGAAATCCACTAACTATTTTTCCACTTTAGATCTCACTAGTGGGTATTGGCAGGTTCCCGTGGCAGAGGTGGATAAAGAGAAGACTGCCTTCATGACACCCATGGGCTTAAGCGAGTTCAACTACATGCCATATAGACTTTGTAACGCATCGGGGACGTTCCAGAGGATGATGGAGTTTTGCCTTGGGCACAAAAACTTTGAAACCATTCTGTTGTACCTGGATGATGTCATCATCTTCTCCAAAACCTATGAAGACCACGTGAAGCACCTGGCCGAGGTGTTTGGAGCCCTGTCCAACTTTGGCCTGAAAGTGAAGCCGTCCAAGTGCCATCTGTTGAATCCCAAGATGCAGTGCATAGGCCACGTAGTAAGTGCAGAATACATGGCACCAGACCCTGACAAAGTCACTGTTATCAGGGACTGGCAAAAACCCAACACCATTCATGAAGTATGGCAGTTCTTCCAGTTGGTAGGATACTACCGGAGATTCATCAAGGACTTTACCAAGATAGCAGCACCCCTACAAGACCTGCTAGTGGGCCAATCCAAGAAGGCCAAGAACAAGAATCCTCCATTTGAGTTGAACAGCAGGCTGAAAGAATCCTTTACTCAGTTGAAGTTGGCTCTCACGGGAGATGAAGTCCTGGCCTATCCTGACTATGACCAACCATTCACACTTTACACTGATGCCAGCAATGTGGTATTGGGAGCAGTGCTGTCACAAGTGCAGAGAGGCAGAGAGAGAGTGATTGCCTATACCAGCAGAAAGCTTCGTCCCACTGAAAGGAACCCCAGCAACTATAGTTCCTTCAAATTGGAGTTTCTCACCATGTCTGGTCTGTGACTGAGCGATTTAAACACTACCTAGCTTCAGCAAAGTTTACCATCTTCACGGACTGTAATCCGCTGACTCACATGGAAACCGCAAAGCTAGGTGCATTTGAACAGCGATGGATGGCCCGGCTGTCCAACTACGAGTTTGCCATCAAGTACTGAGCGGGGCCTTTGAACGCTAATGCTGATGTGCTATGCAGGATGCCCAATTTACCAGACGATGGAGAATATCTGGAAGAGCTATGAGGCAGTCCATTGCTCCCATTGCACGAGGAACAAGCACTATGTCATGCAAAAGGCTACGTTGGATGGCAGAGACGCAGGATAGCGATCCAGCAGTCCACCTAGTAAAGGAGCTACTGACAGAAGCTGATTCGCACCCTGGTCCAGATGCTCCACAAGAGACCCAACAGTTGTGGAAAGAGAAGGGCAAGCTGTTCATCTATAAGGGTAAGCTGTGTCGGAGGAACATCAACTCATGCACTCATGAACTGGCAGGATCTGGCAGGAGGTAGTCCCGAAGCAGGATGTGCCAATGGTATTGGAAGCGTACCATGATGGAGCAAGACATTTCGGGTGGAAGAAGTTGGAGGTCCTACTTCATAAAAGATTCTACTGGGTTGGCATGAGCATAGCCATTGAGAAGTGGTGCCAAGAGTGTGGCCCATGCAATTTGCGCAGGAAAGACCGCAACAGCCAGCGAGCTCCATTACAGCCAATAATCACCAAACCACCACTCGAACTGCTAGCCTTGGACCACGTGAAGCTGGCCTCAAACCGGTCAGGCTATGTCTACGCCCTCACCATAGTGGACCATTACTCAAGGTTCCTGGTAGTCATGCCTGTTAAAGACGAAACAGCAAAGACGGCAGCCAAAGCGTTCCAAGAATACTTTTGTCGACCACACGGTTACCCTGAACAAGTGCTCACCGACCAAGACCCAGCCTTTGAAGCCAAAGTGTTCCAATAGTTCTGTAATCTGTATGGATGCAAGAAAATGAGAACGATGCCGTACCATCCGCAGACAAATGGCATCTGCAAGAAAATGAACCAGGTGGTAATTGATTTGTTGAAGACTTTGCCCCTGTAAGAGAGAAACCAGTAGCCAGAGAAATTGCCGGATTTGGTAGATCTGTACAATCATATCCCGGTAAACTCCACCAACTGCACTCCGGCCTACCTGATGAGAGCGAGGCCTGGCAAGTTACACATTGACTTGGACATGGGAGTTTTAACACCTGAGACAACATCACCAGATGCAGTCTGGGATACTGAGCGACAGCAGAAATACCGAATGTGTAGAGAAAAGTTTGTCCCAGACAAGACAGAGACAGTAAAAGAGCTACAACCAACAAGCTCCGGCTACTCCTTTAGAACCAGGAGAACAGGTCCTCAATAGAAAGAGGAGAATTCACAAACTAGATGATGAGTTTGAGGTTGAACCCTACACCGTCTTGCCTTCAAACTTTGATAACACCAAGGTGGGCCACATCAGTAAAAATGGAGGGGAAACCACAGCAGCAGTGTCTAGGGATCATCTGAAGGTATGTCCTGACCAATTGAGAAACAAAGAGGAAGACCAAGATGCCCCTCAACCCATCGAAGAGGTGGAATAGTAAATCCATACTGTTCTTCGAGACTTTCCCCAGTCATGGACACAGGTAAATCAAGCCATCATACTACCTGTCCTGATCCTTCCCCAACCTACTGAACCTGAAGCAGCAGAGACTCTAGATCCATCTGCTCAAGCAGCAGATGCCACAACAGCAGCGGAGCAAGATAATCTATCCCCTGCTAGCAGTGAATCTGTGAGACCCATGGTGAGTCTAAGAAGTCACAAATGGCTGCCTAGTTTACCAGTACAATGCAGGCCTACAAGTAGCACAGACACTAGTGGGTCCACAACAGCAGCAGACATATCAGACCAGGCTAGGTCATCAGAGGTACCTGCACTGCGTAGATCCACCCGTAGTACCAGAGGTCAAGTACCAGCCTGGTATAGGGACTAAAATGTCAATGTATTAATAATGTAAAGAAGTTAAAAATGTGTATGATTGCAACCACCAAGCGTATGAGCCTACAGAGACTCTGCAAGAACTTTTGAAGCACTCTATTATAACCTGTTGAAGGACAATTGGGTCACAGGACTATGTGTGGTCAGGACCTTCATTGTATATAGTTCCCCGACCTGACGTAAATATAAACCATTGGCGTGGCCGAAGAGCCAGAAAAAGTCAGGTCTACAGTCCCGTATCCAAGCCCGGGAACGAAGCAAAGGTGGGTTGGGGCGGTTCCCACCGAGGAAACTCAAAAGTCCATAGAGTAAGGCAAATGGACCAGTGTTGCCCTCAGGAACTTAATTGGCAAATTCTTATTGTTTTCAAGGTTTTTGTAATTTTTATATTTTTGAAATCTTGTAACAGTTCTAATTGTTCACCTGTTAACATGTTTTTATGTTTCCTCAGTCTGGGAGTACTAAACTTCACTAGGAGGGAATGTGTCACCCCAGTAGTCCAGTTGCCACAGGGGCATTTCCTTCCTCAGGGAGGGTGATGCCATGCCTGGAAGCAAGAGGGATCCCCTTAGCAGGTAATACAGTCAGCATGCAACACCTTTCCTGACTCCAGACCAGAAGGGGGAGCTTTATCCCGGTTTTCAGGGGAACTTCCCTATAAGTTGTGGTCTGGAGGCTGGATTAGTTAGTGTATGCGAGGGAGCAGACAGAGAAAGAAAAGAGGCAAGTGAGGAGAATCTGTGGGATAGGAACTGTGACTGAGCTCACCCCAAGACTGAGCGCCGAAGATCGGACAACGGAGTCCATGGTTGTGTGGGATTTGCAGGTCACGCAACCAAATTCAGAGGAAAGGAGATTGCAGGTCTCCTGGCCCCATTGGACAACCGAAGGCACAGCAGCATACGAGATCCCGAAGTCACCATGAGAGAGTGACACCTGGAACAGGCTCAAGCTGCCTGCCATGCAGGTAGTGTTTCACTTAGTGGACAGACTGTGAGAGGGACTTGATGAGAACTAAAAGCACCAAGCACCCAGAGAACAGCGTAGCAGGGAGGCCTCCAACCCTACCTGGCTTGGAGGATCCTGAATTGCTTCCAGGCTGCCCAGATTTCCATCACCAGCTGTGACTTGTCCCCCGGAATGCACCTGCAACCTGGGATTAAAGGTAAAGGAAACTGCAACCCTTGAGTCCTCTAGCTATTCCTGCACCCTCATTCCTGCACTCCAACGTCCACCATCCCTCATAAACTGTTCTGGTAGCCCTGGGGCCCCACTCCACCTGTGGGGAGCAGAACCATCCCAGCTGCATCACCATCGTCCCCAGCGGTCCCTTTAAGCAGTGTCACCCATCCCTGGCCGAGTACAGTACAGGTGGCGTCACGAAAAATCACTTTTTCCTATATAAACTTTATTCCTTTCCATTATCCATCCCTTTTCATTGCACGCCAAGGGCCATGGACTGGGTCACCACGGCCGTGACCACCCCTCTAAGAACCGTTCGACCCGGTTCCGAGTACCCCGCGGCCCTAGCGGGTGTTGCCCCTGTGAAGAGGGGCCATTTCATTACTGTCTGCTACTGCTGCCTATTACAGATATTGACCGTATATACAGAGCCCCAGGTATCGGTGGGCAGGAATAATTTGATTTTGCATCTTACTTCTTATTTTTTTTTGTTTAAAAGCAATCCAGAGCATACAATATGTTTTTCCTTTTGTTTTTGAATACAGCCAGATCCTTTTCATAGTGCAGCATTAAAATACAGATATTTTAAACATATGTTTGGCCATCACACTGATCACATCTGAGTGCACCTACAATTCAGCCATTTTTGTGATAGTGTTAAAATTTTTTGGAGTGTCTCATACAAGTTCTTGACACCAGTTTGCTTAAAAAAATATTTACCTACAGGACAGATATTTTACACTGTGTTTTGTCAGCCACATTGATCGCCTATCATTGTGCTAAAAATTGAGGCATTTCAGGCCTCCATTGAATTTTTTTTCTTGTGTGTTAGCCTAGTTATTGACACTATTTTGCTGCTAAAAAAAAAAAAAAAAAAAAAAAAAACAGGCCCGATATTTTAATGTTGGGTATCTGTGTCACAGGCATTACATATAATAAATAGTGCCATTTCAGCCCTCTATTTAATTTTTTTTTGCTGTGTCTTAGTGCGGTGCCCCAGGGTCCTGGTCGTCGCAGTGGTATTGCTTTCCTCTCGGGGAGAGTGATGCTACATTTGGAGGCAAAGAAGGATAACTGCATCCAGGTATCACAAACATGCAACACACTTCATACTCCAGGCCACCAGGGGGAGCTTTTGCTCCTATTTACTAGATCACTCCCCACATATATATAACTGGTAGTCTGTAGGGATAGTTAGTCAGTTCCGGACAGAAGTTGGTTGCTGGCTGAGCTCAGCTCAGTTAGTTCCAGACAGTAGTCTGATGAGGACAGAGGGTTAACGGAGCTGTGCATGCCCTCAGAGCTGCAGCTCCCAGAAAGAGACATTGAAAGGCAGAATTGTATTGCAGTGAGCATGAAGGAAGTCGAAACAAAGGAGAGGATACCAGAAGGGGACTAGCCCCGCTCAGGCTGCCTCCTTCTGAGGCACAAAATCCCGGTAGCCGGAACACCGAGGGAGTATGGACCCCTACACCTTATTTCAGAGACCGGCAGGGCAGTTAATTGCAGGTTACCTGTCCGCACCTACACTCAGGAGGCACGGTGACACTCACAGAGCCGGGTTTTCTAAGAGACCCTATAAACAAGCTCAAGTCACCAGTCACACGGGTTTTGTTCTATCCTATACGGGGGACAGAGAGAGCGAAACATCGCATCTGTGAGACCCTTATGTGAAACCATAGGCAGTAAGGGACTACACCACTGCAGCTCAAGGGAAGGCTACTGATTTCCACCTGGACAAGGGAACTCTGGACTTGCCTCCAAACCGGCCGGACTCTGCCTGCCCTGTGATCTGGTGCCCTGGACTGTGGATTCTAAAGTCTTCAGTAAAGGTAAAGAGACTGCAACCCTGTGTCTTCGTTCTTCTCTGCACCTCTCTCCATACCACCATCTACACATTGGGAAGCCTTGGGGACATCCTTCACCTGTGGGAAGGTTGTCACGGGGAGACTAGGTAAGCTAAGGCTGGTTACCCGGGCCCCTGCGATATCCCTCAGACTAGGGAAAACCCTGTCTGTCCCTCTCCCAGAATTTACACTAATGGTGTGCTTGTCTGGGCCACCAGGCCTGGCCCTGACTCCTGTTTCAGCCCTATGCTGAAACCACCACCCGCCACCCAGAGAATAGACCTCACACCAACCCCCACAGAAAGCACAGACAGGGAAAACTAAAAAACGCACCACGCCGCAGACACACAGGAAAACACAATAATGTGCCCAGGGCAAAACAAATACAAATATAGGAAGGAGAAATATAACAAAGGATAATACACCACCAGATACGATATTACTTCTCCAAGACCACCACTCCAGACCGAATCACTAGGCACGAGGCACAAGCTATAATCGGCGATGCCCAAAGTCCGGCAATTCTATTTAAAGGCTGTGGGCATGACCCAGCCTCCAACCCGAGTACCAGCTAGATTAACCCTGGGCAACCTGGATAAAGATCTAGCCGGCGCCACTGAGCGTATAGTGGACGAATGTGGAATTACAGCTGTCTGTCGGACGCCCTAGTGTGAATAGCGTCCGACATGACAGTACCCCGCCTTCTACGAGGGACCCCAGGGCCTTCTCGACTTATATGACCCGGCTTGTCTGGATGGCAGCGATGAAACATACTGACCAACCAGTCCGCATGTATGTCCGAGGCTGGTACCCAAGACCTCTCCTCTGGCCCATAACCCCGCCAGTGTACCAGGTACTGTAAAGTGCGGCGCACTACTCGAGAGTCAACCACCTTGGAGACTTCAAATTCCAAATTGCCATCCACCAAGACCGGAGGTGGCATAGGCGCAGCGTCCACGGAACCCACCACCTTTTTTAATAAAGATCTGTGGAACACGTTGTGTATCTTATATAACGTAGGGAGCTCCAATCGGTAGGCTACCGGGTTAATGATGGTGGCGACCCTAAATGGACCAATAAACCTTGGACCTAATTTCAGGGATGGTATTTTGAGTCTTATTTTTTTGTGGACAACCACACCCAGTCACCCACACTCAGGTCCAGACCTGGCACACGTCTACTGTCAGCCACACGTTTGTACCTAGCACCCACGCTCAACAAGCACTGTTTCACTCTCCTCCAGACAGATGACAGTTGTGCTCCTAGCTGGTCCTCCTCCGGGATGCCAGCAGAGCCCCCCTGACGCACAGTACAAAATTGAGGATGATGCCAGTAAACACAAAAGAACGGGGACTCCCCAGACGATTCCTGACGGTGATTATTTATGGCAAACTCCGCAAAAGGAAGGAACGTCGACCACTCCTCCTGATTGTCAGAAACAAAGCAGCATAAATACTGCTCCAAATTCTGGTTCATACGCTCGGTCTGACCATTTGACTGAGGATGAAACGCCGAAGAATGCGACAACTTGATCCCCAGCTGTGAGCAAAATGCTTTCCAAAATTTTGCCACAAACTGAGTACCCCTATCAGACACGATGTCTGACCACCTGCTGAACAAATACCTGAGCCAGAGTCTTAGCATTAGGCAACGACGGCAAGGACACAAAGTGTGACATCTTTGAGAACCGATCAACAACCACCAGGATGACCGTGTTCCCAGCTGAGGAGGGCAAGTCTGTAATAAAATCCATGGAGATCTCCGTCCATGGCCTACTGGGTACCCCGAAAGGATGTAGTGTGCCAGCAGGACGGGAGTGGGGCGTCTTAGCCCTAGCGCACGTGGTGCATGCTGACAAGTACGAGACCACGTCCTGTCGGATTTTGGGCCACCAAAACCGACGCGACACCAACTCCAAGGTACCCCTAACCCCTGGATGGCCAGCCAGGACAGCATCATGATGCTCACCCAACACCTTTAAGCAAAGATGGAGCGGTACAAACGAAATGTTAATGTAAAGCTCTGGTGGTACCTCCTCCTGAGCCTCGGCAATCTCAGCCTCAACCTTGGTTGTGAGAGCCGAGACCACTACACCCTTTTGGAGGATGGGTATCGGTGAAAAACAATGCCCAGCGAGCCTGCCTGGGGGATAGACGCTTGGCTGACTCTAAATAAAGCAGATTTTTATGATCGATGATAACTGTAACCTGGTGGACCGACCCCTCCAAGAAGTGTCGCCATTCCTCAAATGCCAACTTGATAGCCAACAACTCCCTGTTGCCGATATCGTAGTTATGTTCGGCGGGCGACAGCTTCTTGGAAAAGTAATCGCATGGACACAACTTGCGCAAGGATGAGCCGTGTGACACCACTGCCCCCACTCCAACCTCAGACACATCGACTTCCACAGTAAATGGTTTCGATACATCCGGTTGCACCAGAATGGGGGCCGAAGCAAAACTGTTCTTCAGGAAATCGAATGCGCACACAGCATCCTCAGACCAGGCGGAGAAATTGGTACCATTTTTCGTCATGTCAGTGAGCGGTTTAGCAATGATAGAAAAATTTTTGATAAACTTTCTATAATAATTAGAAAACCCAAGGAACCGCTGGAGCACTTTTAGGTTATCAGGCCATTCCCAATGCAGCACCGCTTGTACCTTAGCGGCGTCCATTTTAAAACCTGAAGCAGACACAATATAACCCAAGAAAGGCAACTCCTGAACCGAAAATACATATTTCTCAAGTTTTGCATAGAGCTTATTCTCTCTGAGTAGCTGTAACAACTGCCTAACATGCTTTAAATGAGTATCACGGTCGCATGAATAAATGAGAATGTCATCTAGGTACATAATAACGAACTTCCCCAGGACATGCGAGAACTAGTGTTGAGCATTCCGATGCTGCAAGTATCGGGTATCGGCCGATACTTGCTGTATCGGAATTCCGATACCGGGATTCCGATACTCTTGTGGTATCGGGTATCGGGTATCGGAACAACATTAATGTTAAAATGTGTAAAATAGAGAATTAAAATAAAAAATATCGCTATACTCACCTGTCCGACGCAGCCGGGACCTCAGCGCAGGAACCGGCAGCGTTGTTTGTTTAAAATTCCCGCTTTTACATGGTTACGCGAAGTCCCGGCTTGTGATTGGTCAGGGCGGCCATGTTGCCGGGCCGCGGACCAATCACAGCAAGCCGTGACGAAAATACGTCACGGCTTGCTGTGATTGGTCCGCGTCCCGGCAACATGGCCGCCATTAACCAATCACAAGCCGTGACGTCACGGGAGGCTGGAAACGCGCTCATTTTAAAAAGGGCGCGTGTCCAGCCTCCCGTGACGTCACGGCTTGTGATTGGTTGCGTCGCGGTCAACCAATCACAAGCCGGGAGGCTGGACACGCGCCCATTTCAAAATGAGCGCGTCCAGCCTCCCGGCTTGTGATTGGTTGATCGCGGCGCAACCAATCACAAGCCGTGACGTCACGGGAGGCTGGACACGCGCCCATTTCAAAATGAGCGCGTCCAGCCTCCCGTGACGTCACGGCTTGTGATTGGTTGCGCCGCGATCAACCAATCACAAGCCGGGAGGCTGGACGCGCTCATTTTGAAATGGGCGCGTGTCCAGCCTCCCGTGACGTCACGGCTTGTGATTGGTTGCGCCGCGATCAACCAATCACAAGCCGGGAGGCTGGACGCGCTCATTTTGAAATGGGCGCGTGTCCAGCCTCCCGTGACGTCCCGGCTTGTGATTGGTCAGGGCGGCCATATTGCCGGGACGCGGACCAATCACAGCAAGCCGTGACGTAATTTCGTCACGGCTTGCTGTGATTGGTCCGCGTCCCGGCAACATGGCCGACCTGACCAATCACAAGCCGGGAATTCACGTAACCAAGTAATAGCGCGATTTTTAAACAAACAACGCTGCCGGTTCCCTCGCTGAAGTCCCGGCTGCGTCGGACAGGTGAGTATAGCGATATTTTTTATTTTAATTCTTTCTTTTACACATTTATATGGTTCCCAGGGCCTGAAGGAGAGTTTCCTCTCCTTCAGACCCTGGGAACCATCAGGGATACCGTCCGATACATGAGTCCCATTGACTTGTATTGGTATCGGGTATCGGTATCGGATTGGATTCCGATACTGTGACGGTATCGGCCGATACTTTCCGATACCGATACTTTCAAGTATCGGACGGTATCGCTCAACACTAGCGAGAACACATCATTTGTGAAATGTTGAAATACAGCAGGCGCGTTTGTCAACCCAAATGGCATCACCAAATTTTCAAAATGACCCTCAGGAGTATTAAGAGCCGTCTTCTACTCATCCCCTTGATGGACTCTTATGAGGTTGTACGCCACCCTGAGGTCAAGCTTGGAGAACCACTTAGCACCAGCCACCTTGTTGAACAAATCAGGTATCAGCGGCATAGGGTATGGATCACGAACCGTAATCTGGTTTAACTCCCTGAAATCCAGACACGGGCGTAAACCGCCATCTTTCTTCTTATTGAAGAAGAACCCCGCTGCAACATGCGAGGACGAAGGCCTGATGTGCCCTTTGCTCAGACTCTCAGCAATGAAGTCTTTTAAAGCTTGCCCCTCAGGACCAGAAATGTTAAACATCCTTGCTTTCGGCAATTTGGCCCCTTGTTTTAACTAAATAGTACAGTCATAGGGTCGATGTGGAGGCAACTCTGAGCAACCCTTCTCAGAGAACACATCCGCGAAATCCAGCAGTGACTCAGGAATGCTAGGAATCACAGCGGACACACATGTGGCCAGACAATTCTCCTGGCAGAATCCGCTCCACTAGATTATGTCCTGGGTTTTCCAGTCAATCACCGGGTTATGCATAGATAACCATGGAAAACACAGAACCATTTGTGCAGGAACATTACTGAGCACCCTACATATAACCTGCTCAAAATGTAGGACACCAATGTGGAGTTTCACCTCAGCCACAAACTCAGTAATCTCCCCCTGTGGGAGAGGAGCGGCATTGATGGTGACCACCCGGATAGGATGAGGCAGTTTTTCGATCCTGAACCCGGCTCTGCGCGCAAACTCCTCATCAATGAGATTAGTGGCAGAACCACTATCCACAAAAACAGTGATTGGCAGCTCTCTCCCAGTGACCATAACTCTGGCAGGGAGCATACATTGAGAGGCCACCATGGAAGATATGCATAAGCTCAGATTGGCCTCTTCCACACCCTCTGAGCTTAGTTGTTTTCCGCCGTTGCACTTTTCTTAGATAACAGAGGACAAGCATTTACATAATGCCCATTTTTACCACAGCAAAAACAGACTCCCTGCTTCCTGAGCGAGTGGGCTCGATGATGTGACACCCCTGCAATTTGCATAGGCTCCGTGGGCTCACCTGCAGCAACCTCACGTGCACCTACGCCCTCCCCCATAGGCGGCGCCTCTTGCGCCCCTGACGCAAACGGCGATCAATGTGGATAACAAGACTCATAGCAGACTCTAGAGAAGCAGGAGTCTCATACATCAGAAGGGCTTGTTTAACCCTTCTCGAAACCCCATGAACAAACTGACTCCGCAGCGCGGGGTCATTCCATTGTGTGTCCACCGCCCAGCGGCGAAATTCAGAACAGTAATCCTCCGCCATTCGCTCCCCCTGGCGGAGAGCGCATATTTTAGATTCTGCTAGAGCCATTCTGTCAGGATCATCATAAATGAGCCCAAGAGCAGAAAAAAAACTCTCCACTGAGTTAAATTCAGCTGAATCAGATGGTAAAGAAAATGCCCATGACAACACCAGACCCACACGCTGAGCCTCATTACCTGAGGAGATCGGGCGCATACGAAAATATAATTTGCAAGCTTCACGAAAAATAACAAATTTACTGCGTTCCCCAGCACACCTCTCAGGTAAAGGGATCTTTGGCTCTGCAACTCTACCTGCAGTTTCAGCTTGCACATTAGATACTACTAGACCCTGTTGCTGAACCGACCCCCAACTCAGTGACCTGTAAGGACAGCGCCTCCAACTGGCGGGTTATGGAAGTCATGGGATCCATGGAATACAAAATCTTGGGGCCGATTATAATGTCACGGGGAGACTAGGTAAGCTAAGGCTGGTTACCCGGGCCCCTGTGATATCCCTCAGACTAGGGAAAATCCTGTCTGTCCCTCTCCCAGAATTTACACTAATGGTGTGCTTGTCTGGGCCACCAGGCCTGGCCCTGACTCCTGTTTCAGCCCTATGCTGAAACCACCACCCGCCACCCAGAGAATAGACCTCACACCAACCCCCACAGAAAGCACAGACAGGGAAAACTAAAAACCGCACCACGCTGCAGACACACAGGAAAACACAATAATGTGCCCAGGGCAAAACAAATACAAATATAGGAAGGAGAAATATAACAAAGGATAATACACCACCAGATACAATATTACTTCTCCTACACCACCACTCCAGACCAGAATCACGAGGCACAAGCTATAATCGGCGACGCCCAAAGTCCAGCAATACTATTTAAAGGCCGTGGGCGTGACCCAGCCTCCAACCCGAGTGCCAGCTAGATTAACCCTGGGCAACCTGGATAAAGATCTAGCCGGCGCCACTGAGCGTATAGTGGACGAATGTGGAATTACAGCTGTCTGTCGGACGCCCTAGTGTGAATAGCATCCGAAATGACAAAGGTATACCATCTAGCTGCCATAATATCACCCCAGCGGACCCCTTAAAGCAGCATCGGTCACCCTGACCGAATACCACAGGTTTCGTCACCAATATAAACTTTATCCCTTTAAAGACCTTTCCCTTTTACATGGACATGCCAGGGCCACGGACCGGGTCAGCCACCGTGACATCCCCCAGTGAACATCGGACCGAGTACCCCACGGCCCTTGGGGGGCGATCCATTAGCCTACTTATTCACATTCCTTTGCTGTTTTTAAAAAAAATACAGGCCAGATAATTTCAAGTCTAGTATTTACATCACACGCATCAGCTATCTGTGGGAAACAAATTGGTGCATTTGTGGGGCTCCATTGAACTGTTTTTGCTGTGTCTTAGCTAACTTATTCACACTCTTTTGCTGTTTTTTTAAAAAAAATACAGGCCAGATGATTTCAAGTCTGGTATCTACATCACACGCATCAGCTATCTTTGGGGAAAAAAACTGCAGCATTTTTTGGTATCCATTGAACTATTTTTGCTGTGTCTTAGCCTACTTAATCACACTCTTCTGCTGTTTGCAAAAAAAATACAGGCCAGATCATTTCAAGTCTGGTATCACTATGTATGTCACACGCATCAGCTATCTGTGGGAAAAAATTTGGGCATTTTTTGGGCTCCATTGAACTGTTTTTGCTGTGTCTTAGTCTATTTATTGACACCAGTTTGCTTAACAAAAAAGGTGTTACCTACAGGAAAGATATTTTAAACTGTGGTTTTCCTGCACACGGATCACATATAAGTTCACTCCAAAGTCAGGCATTTGTAGTGAACGTGCAAAATATTGCAGTGCATTTAAAATGGGCAAGACGCATGCAAAGGGACGGGGAAGTGGATGTCATTATGATGGTGCATGCAGAGGGAGAGGCCGAGGCCGTGGGCAAGTTGAAAAACCCACATATTCTCACTCGACCTTCCTGTCACAATTGCTAGGGGACCACAGCAGCACACCACTATTGAACCCAGAGCAGTGTCAATATGTTGTTGGTTGGATAGCAGATAATGCTTCTAGTCATTATGCCACTACCACCCTGTCTTCCACACGGTCAAGTCTCAGTAGCTGTGAGTGTGGACCGCATATTCCTCACCCTGTTCCTCCTTCCTCCCACCATGCCAAGTGCAGCGCCCCCACTGCCGCAGGGCCGAGGGGTACCCGGTACCGGGCCTCTGAGTCTCTGCTCTGGGATTGTCACGGTGGCTAGACCCGGTCCGTGACCCTGCTGAGGGGCGCCCAATAATAGGTGTGGATGGTGGTGGTAGTGTTATGGTGCGGTGCAGTGCCGGTCACAGTAAATAACGAGGACACCAGGTTGCAGTCTCTTTACCTCTTTACTGAAGGCTTCAGGATCCTCAGTCCGGAATACGGTTAACCGGGCTGCGCAAGTCCGGCCGGTCCGATGGCACCTCCAGAGCTTCCTTTGCAGGTGGAAATCTGTGCCTACCTTCTAGCGCTTGTGTGTTGTGGTCCTCCCCTGCTGTGCTTACGGGATAGTCCCCACAACTGTTGTGTCTGTTTCTCGTGTCCCCTCACAACTCGATTCTGATGTTCTTCTTCGTCCCCCAGATGATATGGCTAGGATGCACCCGTATGACGGGTAGGCTCGGAGCTCTTCCTGGACCCTAGTGTCACCCTTCTCCTGTTGTTGCCCCCTGTGTCTTCGTAGGTGATTTGTGTGAGACAGCCCGCCTATAGCTGACTGTCCTGCCGTAGGTTTGAAGTATTGCTTGGAGCCTAATACTTCCTCGGCGTTCCGGCCACCGGCTACGCGCCTCAGTAGGATGTTGCCTCGTCTTACAGCACGACTCCTACTGGTATTTCTCCTTGTGCGTTGATCTCGTTTCTCACTCAGCACAATATACCTCGCTTCTTGTCCTTTCTTAGGGTACCGCCGCTATCTCGTGCAGGCGCGGTCCCGTAACGTTCTCTCTGTTCGCTAGGCCTCTGTCAGGATCCCACCCCTGACAGGGACCCCCCTGAGTCTCTCCCCGCAACACCCTCTGCCACAAGGTGTTGCCTGTTCGATTCCCAGTCAGCTTCTGTCTAACTTCCTATCTAACCCCCAGTTTTACCAGATTGTGAGGAGTGGCCTAATACATAGCACCCTTAGCTCCCCCTGGAGGCCAGACTGTGAAGTGTATTGGTGGCTGTGATACCTGGTCAGAAGAACTCCTTCAGTGCCATCAGACGTACCATAGCCCCCCTTAGTGGCGGAGCATCAGTACTGCAACGACCAGGACTCTGGGGCGCTGCACTCCCCCCCGTTTAAATCCAGTACTCCTGGACTGGGAAGAAAACAACAATACATGTCAGCAAAAAGACATACAATTTTGAAATGCAATAACAATAAGCAAATTTGAACAGAGCTTCCATTTATGGGAGGTGAGGACACTTGAACATTACAAACCTGGTTAAATACTTTAAATAACATACTATAAATAACTTTTCTTACCCAACCGGGTATTCTACTTAGTGCAAATTTCTGAACAATAATTTAACATTGCCTTTAAGGACGTACACGCTGAATCCACTAAAGACCTTCTTATAAAACATTATAAGGCTAATCAACTTTTTCTTCATTTTCCATCTTTACATCTGCAGGACCGCCTGTCTACTTGCCCAGGCCTACCGCCTCTCGTTCTATTACAGGACCGCCCCTTTCTGCCCGGGCCTACTGCCTTTCTACTACTATACACAGTATAGAACATATCATCCATCTCTCAGTTCAAGATCTCTGAGCCATCTCTGTATGGCTCCTAGGAGGACTCACCGATTAACCCCGTATGGGTTCACTTCCTGTCCTCATTCTCTGACACATCATTAAACATTTCTTACTATCAACTGTCTGACTACATATAACTTTACATGTAAGCATTATCACTATTTCTCTTAAGGCATCATTATACTTTAAGTGCTATGCGTGAACATTCCCTTTAAGAGGGGACCATGTCTCTATGAGGTAGTGCAACTTCTCAAGCTGCAAGTCCGTATGCAGCAAGGACTCCGGTACTGCTTCCAGGAACAGTTTCTTCGCAAAGAGTCCTTTCTTTTATAAAACCAGTAGAGGGCACCTTTAAGAAGGTGCAAACTATTTACAAGGAGTTTGTAATCATGCAGTGTTCATGATCCAGCAGTTCTTTCAACAATGATAAAACAGGAAACAAAAACAAAAAAAACAGAAGAAGGGATCCCGGGTAAACAAAGGGATCCCTTTAAGAGTTACCCTGATCGGGTTGTAGCAGCAAGAAGACAAACAGTTAACTATTTACATGTTCGGAAGATTAGAACATTTACTTGAACCACTCAGGAGGCAGCACCGGCGGAGGCAACCCCTTTGGATATTGCCCGCCGCCTGGTACTGCGTAAGGGGGAGTGTTGTCCCATCTGGGGGTCTGCGTACCCACCGTCTTCCGTTCTGGGGCAGCTGGTGCACTGACCACCTGAGAAGACGCCCCCTTGGCCACGACAGTGGTTGAGGTAACAATGTTGCAGGTCGTGGTTTTGATGATGGTGTACGTCGGAGTTACCTTGGTGGTCTTGGTGATGATCATGGGCTGACCACAAGGGGGCACTTTTACTATGGGGGTCAGCTTCACTGGCTCCTTAGTCGGGGGTGTCACGAGGTTTTGCTTCTTATGGACATTCAGGGCGAACCACCCCTTTTCCCCAAAGTGCCTGGTGTAAGTAACTTCGTCCCCCGGGTAGAGATCCCGGTCTGGGTGGCCCTCTCTGAGATGAGACTCCACATCCCGCTGGTTGACAAAGACTTCGGCGTACAGGCCCGGTTCTTTTATAAAGCCCCAGCCTCTGCGGTGCTTGAAGGCGACAACGGTGCCCTGCCTGCGCGGGGCCTGGTGAGCGATGGGGTCCTTGCGGGCCCGGTCCTTGACCGCCAAGTCCTTTTGGTGGTAGGCCTCTAGCCCGGCCTGGTACGCCCTTTCCTTCTCCTCCCACTGCTGTTCCAGCTGGACCTGGTATTCCTCCCAGCTCAGGGCCTGCACCATCTCTCCTTCCTGTGTCTCCACCCCGGGGAACCCCATGAGGTTGGGTCCTGGGTTCACCAAGCGGCACACTGTACGCTCCGCATGGACCTCACTCAGCGGGGGAATTGGTGGAATCGGGGCTTTCAAAAAGTGTTCCATACCCGTTGTCTCCTCCCACGGTAACAAGCGCTGGAGTCTATGGGTCCCAGGGAGAGGGGGTGCCGCGACAGGGCCTATCAACAGACCCTCAGCCAGCGGGACAGGGTCGGCAGACTCACCAGTCAGTGCGTGCCCCTCCTCCTCGGTCGGCTCCGCTGGCGGTATGGTCAATGGGAACGTCGGCTGGGGTTCCGGCAGCAACGCAGGGTCCGACGTTAGAAGGTCCTCCGCTGGCGCCTCTGTCCGCAGCTGGAGAAGTTGTTCGATCAGGCCCTCCATCTCCATTTGCAGGAGGCCAGCCCCAATCACGGAGAGCTGGCCACTGGGCTCATCCGGGTGGCTGGGGGAGTCTTCGGCTTCAACCCCGCATTCCTGGTCTGAGCGACTCGTCATGGCGTCCTCCGCATGGGTCGCTTCCTGGTCCTTTTCCCGCTCTCTCCTTCATGGGCGGTTTCGTTTTCTCTGTCTCCGCCCACCATTGAGAATAAGGAGGCGGATTTCGGCTGCTGACGGACACGTCCTCACGGTGCAGAAATATTTAGACTGGGCGGCCATTGTCTTTCGCGCTCTTCAGCTGGTCCACGCCTACTCCACGCCCCTATTCTTCTCCTGCGCTCTCCTCAGCGCTGTAATGGCGGCGGTTTTTGGCGGCAAGTGGCAATGCACAGTCTTTGCAATAAGTCACAGTCCAAGCACAATAAATCACAGTTCCAAGGCACACATGACCTGATTCTTCAGGCTTAAGTAGATCCTGTTCATGATGCCAAGTTTGCAGTGCCCCCACTGCCACAGGGCCGAGGGGTACCCGGTACCGGGCCTCTGAGTCTCTGCTCTGGGATTGTCACGGTGGCTAGACCCGGTCCGTGACCCTGCTGACGGGCGCCCAATAATAGGTGTGGATGGTGGTGGTAGTGTTATGGTGCGGTGCAGTGCCGGTCACAGTAAATAACGAGGACACCAGGTTGCAGTCTCTTTACCTCTTTACTGAAGGCTTCAGGATCCTCAGTCCGGAATACAGTTAACCGGGCTGCGCAAGTCCGGCCGGTCCAATGGCACCTCCAGAGCTTCCTTTGCAGGTGGAAATCTGTGCCTACCTTCTAGCGCTTGTGTGTTGTGGTCCTCCCCTGCTGTGCTTACGGGATAGTCCCCACAACTGTTGTGTCTGTTTCTCGTGTTCCCTCACAACTCGATTCTGATGTTCTTCTTCGTCCCCCAGATGATATGGCTAGGATGCACCCGTATGACGGGTAGGCTCGGAGCTCTTCCTGGACCCTAGTGTCGCCCTTTTCCTGTTGTTGCCCCCTGTGTCTTCGTAGGTGATTTGTGTGAGACAGCCCGCCTATAGCTGACTGTCCTGCCGTAGGTTTGAAGTATTGCTTGGAGCCTAATACTTCCTCGGCGTTCCGGCCACCGGCTACGCGCCTCAGTAGGATGTTGCCTCGTCTTACAGCACGACTCCTACTGGTATTTCTCCTTGTGCGTTGATCTCGTTTCTCACTCAGCACAATATACCTCGCTTCTTGTCCTTTCTTAGGGTACCGCCGCTATCTCGTGCAGGCGCGGTCCCGTAACGTTCTCTCTGTTCGCTAGGCCTCTGTCAGGATCCCACCCCTGACAGGGACCCCCCTGAGTCTCTCCCCGCAACACCCTCTGCCACAGGGTGTTGCCTGTTCGATTCCCAGTCAGCTTCTGTCTAACTTCCTATCTAACCCCCAGTTTTACCAGATTGTGAGGAGTGGCCTAATACATAGCACCCTTAGCTCCCCCTGGAGGCCAGACTGTGAAGTGTATTGGTGGCTGTGATACCTGGTCAGAAGAACTCCTTCAGTGCCATCAGACGTACCATAGCCCCCCTTAGTGGCGGAGCATCAGTACTGCAACGACCAGGACTCTGGGGCGCTGCACTCCCCCCCGTTTAAATCCAGTACTCCTGGACTGGGAAGAAAACAACAATACATGTCAGCAAAAAGACATACAATTTTGAAATGCAATAACAATAAGCAAATTTGAACAGAGCTTCCCTTTATGGGAGGTGAGGACACTTGAACGTTACAAACCTGGTTAAATACTTTAAATAACATACTATAAATAACTTTTCTTACCCAACCGGGTATTCTACTTAGTGCAAATTTCTGAACAATAATTTAACATTGCCTTTAAGGACGTACACGCTGAATCCACTAAAGACCTTCTTATAAAACATTATAAGGCTAATCAACTTTTTCTTCATTTTCCATCTTTACATCTGCAGGACCGCCTGTCTACTTGCCCAGGCCTACCGCCTCTCGTTCTATTACAGGACCGCCCCTTTCTGCCCGGGCCTACTGCCTTTCTACTACTATACACAGTATAGAACGTATCATCCATCTCTCAGTTCAAGATCTCTGAGCCATCTGTGTATGGCTCCTAGGAGGACTCACCGATTAACCCCGTATGGGTTCACTTCCTGTCCTCATTCTCTGACACATCATTAAACATTTCTTACTATCAACTGTCTGACTACATATAACTTTACATGTAAGCATTATCACTATTTCTCTTAAGGCATCATTATACTTTAAGTGCTATGGGTGAACATTCCCTTTAAGAGGGGACCAAGTCTCTATGAGGTAGTGCAACTTCTCAAGCTGCAAGTCCGTATGCAGCAAGGACTCCGGTACTGCTTCAAGGAACAGTTTCTTTGCAAAGAGTCCTTTCTTTTATAAAACCAGTAGAGGGCACCTTTAAGAAGGTGCAAACTATTTACAAGGAGTTTGTAATCATGCAGTGTTCATGATCCAGCAGTTCTTTCAACAATGATAAAACAGGAAACAAAAACAAAAAAAAACAGAAGAAGGGATCCCGGGTAAACAAAGGGATCCCTTTAAGAGTTACCCTGATCGGGTTGTAGCAGCAAGAAGACAAACAGTTAACTATTTACATGTTCGGAAGATTAGAACATTTACTTGAACCACTCAGGAGGCAGCACCGGCGGAGGCAACCCCTTTGGATATTGCCCACCGCCTGGTACTGCGTAAGGGGGAATGTTGTCCCATCTGGGGGTCTGCGTACCCACCGTCTTCCGTTCTGGGGCAGCTGGTGCACTGACCACCTGAGAAGACGCCCCCTTGGCCATGACAGTGGTTGCGGTAACAATGTTGCAGGTCGTGGTTTTGATGATGGTGTACGTCGGAGTGACCTCGGTGGTCTTGGTGATGATCATGGGCTGACCACAAGGGGGCACTTTTACTATGGGGGTCAGCTTCACTGGCTCCTTAGTCGGGGGTGTCACGAGGTTTTGCTTCTTATGGACATTCAGGGCGAACCACCCCTTTTCCCCAAAGTGCCTGGTGTAAGTAACTTTGTCCCCCGGGTAGAGATCCCAGCCTGGGTGGCCCTCTCTGAGATGAGACTCCACATCCCGCCGGTTGACAAAGACTTCGGCGTACAGGCCCGGTTCTTTTATAAAGCCCCAGCCTCTGCGGAGCTTGAAGGCGACAACGGTGCCCTGCCTGCGCGGGGCCTGGTGAGCGATGGGGTCCTTGCGGGCCCGGTCCTTGACTGCCAAGTCCTTTTGGTGGTAGGCCTCTAGCCCGGCCTGGTACGCCCTTTCCTTCTCCTCCCACTGCTGTTCCAGCTGGACCTGGTATTCCTCCCAGCTCAGGGCCTGCACCATCTCTCCTTCCTGTGTCTCCACCCCGGGGAACCCCATGAGGTTGGGTCCTGGGTTCACCAAGCGGCACACTGTACGCTCCGCATGGACCTCACTCAGCGGGGGAATTGGTGGAATCGGGGCTTTCAAAAAGTGTTCCATACCCATTGTCTCCACTGTTGTGAACTGTGTTTCTGGGCTCCCTCTGGTGGTCACTAACGGTACTGTGTTAGGCATGTCTTGTTGCAGGCCTGGGCTCCAGCTGGGTCATTAAGCAGCGGGTGTTCCCTATTTAGGTCTCCTCTGGACTCAGTCTCTTGCCTGGCATCATTGTATCCAGTCCTATAAGGTTTCCTCCTGATTCCTTTCCGTCTGTCTCATGCAAGAAAAGCTAAGTCCGTTTTGAATACTTTGGATCATGTCATGATCTCTGCAGGCAGAGATCATAGCAAGCCTATAGAGGGACAAGCTCTCGGAAGATGGAACTATACTGACCATGAACTAAGCTTGCCGCGCAACTAGAAATAGCCAGGTAGCATTTCCTATTTATCGCTAGATGCCCAGCTCTGGCCTAAGACCTAAATAGCTAGCAGAGGGAAATATAAGACCTGGCTCACCTCTAGAGAAATATTCCAAAGAAGACAGTAGCCCCCCACATATAATGACGGTGAGTTCAGATGAAACAACAAACGCAGCAGGAAAATAGTCTTAGCAAATTTGAGGTCCGCTTACTAGATAGCAGAAGACAGATAGTATACTTTCATGGTCAGCAGAAAAACACTAACAAAACACCATCCAGAGATTACCTTAAACTCTGGCATTAACTCATAACGCCAGAGTAGCAATCCCTGATCAACGAGAGCTTTCCAGACACAGTAACAAAACTTCAGCTGTGAACTGGAACAAATAGGCAAAACAAAACATGGACAAAAGTCCAACTTATCTAGTAGTAGTCTAGAAGCAGGAACAAGCACTGAGAGGCATCAGATAACATTGTTGACCGGCAAGAAACCACCAGAGAAATGAGCTTAAATAGCGACACCCACTACTGATGGAACCAGGTGAAACAGGAAAGAGGATGACAAGTCCAATTCCACAAGCGGCCACCGGGGGAGCCCAGAATCCAAATTCACAACAGTACCCCCCCCTCAAGGAGGGGGCACCGAACCCTCACCAGATCCACCAGGGCGACCAGGATGAGCCCTATGGAAGGCACGAACAAGATCAGAAGCATGAACATCAGATGCATTGACCCAAGAATTATCCTCCTGGCCGTAACCCTTCCAGTTGACCAGATACTGGAGTCTCCGTCTGGAAACACGAGAGTCCAAAATTTTCTCCACAACGTACTCCAACTCACCCTCAACCAACACCGGAGCAGGAGGCTCAACTGAAGGTACCACAGGTACCTCATACCTGCGCAATAACGACCGATGAAAAACGTTATGAATGGAAAAGGACGCAGGGAGGTCCAAACGGAAAGAAACAGGATTAAGAATCTCCAATATTCTATAAGGGCCGATGAACCGAGGTTTAAACTTAGGAGAAGAGACCCTCATAGGGACAAAACGAGAAGACAACCACACCAAATCTCCAACACAAAGCCGAGAACCAACACGACGATGACGGTTGGCAAAACGCTGAGTCTTCTCCTGGGACAACTTCAAATTGTCCATAACCTGCCCCCAGATGTGATGCAATCTCTCCACCACCGCATCCACTCCAGGACAATCCGAGGATTCCACCTGACCGGAGGAAAATCGAGGGTGAAACCCCGAATTACAGAAAAACGGGGACACCAAGGTGGAAGAGCTGGCCCGATTATTGAGGGCGAACTCTGCCAATGGCAAAAAAGCAACCCAATCATCCTGGTCAGCAGAGACAAAACACCTCAGATATGTCTCCAGGGTCTGATTAGTCCGCTCGGTCTGGCCATTAGTCTGAGGGTGAAAAGCAGATGAAAAAGACAAATCTATGCCCATCCTAGCACAGAATGCCCGCCAAAATCTAGACACAAATTGGGTACCTCTGTCAGAAACAATATTCTCAGGAATACCGTGCAATCGGACAACATTCTGAAAAAACAGAGGAACCAACTCAGAAGAAGAAGGCAACTTGGGCAGAGGAACCAAATGGACCATTTTAGAGAAACGGTCACAGACCACCCAGATGACAGACATCTTCTGGGAAACAGGCAGATCTGAAATAAAATCCATCGAGATGTGTGTCCAAGGCCTCTTAGGAATAGGCAAGGGCAACAGCAGTCCGCTAGCCCGAGAACTACAAGACTTGGCCCGAGCACAAACGTCACATGACTGCACAAAGACTCGCACATCTCGTGACAGGGAAGGCCACCAGAAGGATCTTGCCACCAAATCCCTGGTACCAAAAATTCCGGGATGACCTGCCAATGCAGAAGAATGTACCTCAGAGATGACTCTGCTGGTCCAATCATCCGGAACAAACAGTCTATCAGGCGGACAACGATCCGGTCTATCCGCCTGAAACTCTTGCAAGGACCGCCGCAGATCAGGAGAAACGGCCGACAAAATTACTCCCTCCCTAAGGATACCTGTGGGTTCAGAATTACCAGGAGAGTCCGGGTCAAAACTCCTAGAAAGGGCATCTGCCTTAACATTCTTAGAACCCGGTAGGTATGACACCACAAAATTAAAGCGAGAAAAAAATAAAGACCAGCGCGCCTGTCTAGGATTCAGGCGTCTGGCAGTCTCAAGATAAATCAAATTTTTGTGGTCAGTCAATACCACCACCTGATGCCTAGCCCCCTCGAGCCAATGGCGCCACTCCTCAAACGCCCACTTCATGGCCAAAAGCTCCCGATTCCCAACATCATAATTCCGCTCTGCGGGCGAAAATTTGCGAGAGAAGAAGGCACAAGGCCTAATGACGGAGCAGTCGGAACCTTTCTGCGACAACACTGCCCCAGCTCCGATCTCCGAAGCGTCAACCTCAACCTGAAAAGGCAGATTCACATCAGGCTGACGCAACACAGGGGCAGAGGCAAAACGGCGCTTAAGCTCCTGAAAGGCCTCTACAGCATGAGGGGACCAATTAGCAACATCAGCGCCTTGTCTGGTCAAATCAGTCAGTGGTTTAACGACATCCGAAAAACCAGCAATAAATCGGCGGTAAAAGTTGGCAAAGCCCAAAAATCTCTGAAGACCCTTAAGAGAGGAGGGCTGAGTCCAGTCACAAATAGCTTGCACCTTGACGGGATCCATCTCAATGGAAGAGGGAGAAAAAATATACCCCAAAAAGGAAATTTTCTGGACCCCAAAAACGCACTTAGACCCCTTCACACATAAAGAATTAGACCGCAGAACCTGAAAAACTCTCCTGACCTGCTGGACATGAGAGTCCCAGTCATCAGAAAAAATCAGAATATCATCCAGATATATTATCATAAATTTATCCAGAAAATCGCGGAAAATATCATGCATAAAAGACTGGAAAACTGAAGGGGCATTAGAAAGACCAAAAGGCATGACCAAATACTCAAAGTGGCCCTCGGGCGTATTAAATGCGGTCTTCCACTCATCCCCCTGCCTGATCCGCACCAAATTATACGCCCCACGAAGATCAATTTTAGAGAACCACTTAGCACCCTCTATACGAGCAAACAAATCAGTAAGCAATGGCAATGGGTATTGATACTTAACAGTGATCTTATTCAGAAGCCGATAATCAATACATGGTCTCAAAGAGCCGTCTTTTTTTGAGACAAAGAAAAACCCAGCTCCCAAGGGAGAAGAAGATGGACGAATATGTCCCTTTTCCAAAGACTCCTTTATATATTCCCGCATAGCAGCATGTTCCGGCACAGACAGATTAAACAAACGACCCTTGGGATATTTACAACCCGGTATCAAATCTATGGCACAATCGCACTCACGGTGCGGAGGTAACGACCCAAGCTTGGGTTCGTCAAAGACATCTTGATAATCAGAGAGGAACTCAGGGACTTCAGAGGGAATGGACGACGAAATAGCAACCAAAGGTAAGTCCCCATGAATACCCTTACATCCCCAGCTCAACACAGACATTGCTCTCCAGTCCAAGACTGGGTTGTGAGACTGCAACCATGGCAATCCCAGTACCAAATCGTCATGTAAATTATACAGCACCAGGAAACGAATAATCTCCTGGTGATCCGGATTGATACGCATGGTTACTTGTGTCCAGTATTGTGGTTTATTATTAGCCAATGGGGTGGAGTCAATCCCCTTCAGAGGAATAAGAGTCTCCAAAGGCTCTAAATCAAAACCACAACGATTGGCAAAGGACCAATCCATAAGACTCAGAGCGGCGCCAGAGTCAACATAGGCGTCCGTGGCAATGGATGACAAAGAGCAAATCAGGGTTACAGACAAAATAAACTTAGACTGAATGGTGCCAATGGAAACAGACTTATCAAGCTTCTTTGTACGCCTAGAGCATGCTGATATAACATGAGTAGAATCCCCACAATAGAAACACAATCCATTCTTCCGTCTAAAATTCTGTCGCTCGCTCCTGGACAGAATTCTATCACACTGTATACTTTCTGGCGTCTTTTCCATAGACACCGCCAGATGGTGCACCGGTTTGCGCTCCCGCAGACGCCTATCAATCTGAATAGCCATTGTCATGGACTCATTCAGACCTGCAGGCACAGGGAACCCCACCATAACATCCTTAACGGCATCAGAGAGACCTTCTCTGAAAGTTGCCGCCAAGGCGCACTCATTCCACTGAGTAAGCACAGACCATTTACGGAATTTTTGGCAGAAAACTTCAGCTTCGTCTTGCCCCTGAGATAGTGCCATCAAAGTTTTTTCTGCCTGAAGTTCCAAATGAGGTTCCTCATAAAGCAAGCCCAAGGCCAGAAAAAACGCATCCACATCGCGTAACGCAGGATCCCCTGCTGGCAATGAGAAGGCCCAATCTTGAGGGTCACCCCTGAGCAAGGAAATCACAATCCTAACCTGCTGAGCAGGGTCTCCAGCTGAACGAGACTTCAGGGACAAATAAAGCTTACAATTATTTCGGAAATTCTGGAAGCTAGCTCTATTCCCTGTGAAGAACTCCGGCAAAGGAATTCTCGGCTCAGATACCGGAGCATGTACCACAAAATCTTGTAAATTTTGTACTTTCGTGATGAGATTATTCAAACCCGTAGTTACACTCTGGAGATCCATTATTGTCAGGTGCACACAGAGCCATACAGAGATTAGGAGGAGAGAGAGAAAAAAAAAAAAAAAAAATTCCAGCAGACTTCTTATAACTCTCCTTTCTCAACCTGGGTCTTTAACACTTTATGGGCCGGTCAAACTGTCATGATCTCTGCAGGCAGAGATCATAGCAAGCCTATAGAGGGACAAGCTCTCGGAAGATGGAACTATACTGACCATGAACTAAGCCTGCCGCGCAACTAGAAATAGCCAGGTAGCATTTCCTATTTATCGCTAGATGCCCAGCTCTGGCCTAAGACCTAAATAGCTAGCAGAGGGAAATATAAGACCTGGCTCACCTCTAGAGAAATATTCCAAAGAAGACAGTAGCCCCCCACATATAATGACGGTGAGTTCAGATGAAACAACAAACGCAGCAGGAAAATAGTCTTAGCAAATTTGAGGTCCGCTTACTAGATAGCAGAAGACAGATAGTATACTTTCATGGTCAGCAGAAAAACACTAACAAAACACCATCCAGAGATTACCTTAAACTCTGGCATTAACTCATAACGCCAGAGTAGCAATCCCTGATCAACGAGAGCTTTCCAGACACAGTAACAAAACTTCAGCTGTGAACTGGAACAAATAGGCAAAACAAAACATGGACAAAAGTCCAACTTATCTAGTAGTAGTCTAGAAGCAGGAACAAGCACTGAGAGGCATCAGATAACATTGTTGACCGGCAAGAAACCACCAGAGAAATGAGCTTAAATAGCGACACCCACTACTGATGGAACCAGGTGAAACAGGAAAGAGGATGACAAGTCCAATTCCACAAGCGGCCACCGGGGGAGCCCAGAATCCAAATTCACAACAGGATCATTTGCATTTTTCAGTGTTTTTGTCCAGCTTGCTTGATGATGTGATTTTCTGGCTCGCTGGAAGCTCTAGGGTGCTGATATTCCCCCTCCGCACCGTCAGTCGGTGTGGGGGTTCTTGAAATATTCAGCGTGGATGTTTTTGCAGGGTTTTCTGCTGACCGCATAGTTCACTTTCTATTTTCTGCCTATCTAGACTAGTGGGCCTCACTTTGCTGAATCTAGTTCATCTCTACGTTTGTGTTTTCCTCTTGCCTCACCATTATTATTTGTTGGGGGCTTTCTATATCTTTGGAGTTCAATTTCTCTGGAGGCAAGTGAGGTCTTATTTTCCCTCTAGGGGTAGTCAGTTCTCCGGCTGGCTCGAGACGTCTAGAATCAACGTAGGCACTCTCACCGGCTACTTCTAGTACTTGTGTTAGGATCAGGTATGCGGTTAGCCCAGTTTCCACCTCCCTAGAGCAGTTCCTATGTTTTTTGTTGACCTTGCCGGAATACCAGAGATCCTCTACCACTGGGATCATAACACTCCTCCCACGGTAACAAGCGCTGGAGTCTATGGGTCCCAGGAAGAGGGGGTGCCGCGACGGGGCCTATCAACAGACCCTCAGCCAGCGGGACAGGGTCGGCGGACTCACCAGTCGGTGCGTGCCCCTCCTCCTCGGTCGGCTCCGCTGGCGGTATGGTCAATGGTAACGTCGGCTGGGGTTCCGGCAGCAACGCAGGGTCCGACGTTAGAAGGTCCTCTGCTGGCGCCTCCGTCCGCAGCTGGAGGAGTTGTTCGATCAGGCCCTCCATCTCCATTTGCAGGAGGCCAGCCCCAATCACGGAGAGCTGGCCACTGGGCTCATCCGGGTGGCTGGGGGAGTCTTCGGCTTCAACCCCGCATTCCTGGTCTGAGCGACTCGTCATGGCGTCCTCCGCATGGGTCGCTTCCTGGTCCTTTTCCCGCTCTCTCCTTCGTGGGCGGTTTCGTTTTCTCTGTCTCCGCCCACCATTGAGAATCAGGAGGCGGATTTCGGCTGCTGACGGACACGTCCTCACGGTGCAGAAATATTTAGACTGGGCGGCCATTGTCTTTCGCGCTCTTCAGCTGGTCCACGCCTACTCCACGCCCCTCTTCTTCTCCTGCGCTCTCCTAAGCGCTTTAATGGCGGCGGTTTTTGGCGGCAAGTGGCAATGCACAGTCTTTGCAATAAGTCACAGTCCAGGCACAATAAATCACAGTTCCAAGGCACACATGACCTGATTCTTCAGGCTTAAGTAGATCCTGTTCATGATGCCAAGTTTGCAGCGCCCCCACTGCCGCAGGGCCGAGGGGTACCCGGTACCGGGCCTATGAGTCTCTGCTCTGGGATTGTCACGGTGGCTAGACCCGGTCCATGACCCTGCTGAGGGGCGCCCAATAATAGGTGTGGATGGTGGTGGTAGTGTTATGGTGCGGTGCAGTGCCGGTCACAGTAAATAACGAGGACACCAGGTTGCAGTCTCTTTACCTCTTTACTGAAGGCTTCAGGATCCTCAGTCCGGAATACGGTTAACCGGGCTGCGCAAGTCCGGCCGGTCCGATGGCACCTCCAGAGCTTCCTTTGCAGGTGGAAATCTGTGCCTACCTTCTAGCGCTTGTGTGTTGTGGTCCTCCCCTGCTGTGCTTACGGGATAGTCCCCACAACTGTTGTGTCTGTTTCTCGTGTTCCCTCACAACTCAATTCTGATGTTCTTCTTCGTCCCCCAGATGATATGGCTAGGACGCACCCGTATGACGGGTAGGCTCAGAGCTCTTCCTGGACCCTAGTGTTGCCCTTCTCCTATTGTTGCCCCCTGTGTCTTCGTAGGTGATTTGTGTGAGACAGCCTGCCTATAGCTGAGTGTCCTGCCGTAGGTTTGAAGTATTGCTTGGAGCCTAATACTTCCTCGGCGTTCCGGCCACCGGCTACGCGCCTCAGTAGGATGTTGCCTCGTCTTACAGCACGACTCCTACTGGTATTTCTCCTTGTGCGTTGATCTCGTTTCTCACTCAGCACAATATACCTCGCTTCTTGTCCTTTCTTAGGGTACCGCCGCTATCTCGTGCAGGCACGGTCCCGTAACATTCTCTCTGTTCGCTAGGCCTCTGTCAGGATCCCACCCCTGACAGGGACCCCCCTGAGTCTCTCCCCGCAACACCCTCTGCCACAGGGTGTTGCCTGTTCGATTCCCAGTCAGCTTCTGTCTAACTTCCTATCTAACCCCCAGTTTTACCAGATTGTGAGGAGTGGCCTAATACATAGCACCCTTAGCTCCCCCTGGAGGCCAGACTGTGAAGTGTATTGGTGGCTGTGATACCTGGTCAGAAGAACTCCTTCAGTGCCATCAGACGTACCATAGCCCCCCTTAGTGGCGGAGCATCAGTACTGCAACAACCAGGACTCTGGGGCGCTGCACCAAGCGCCCGGAGACAAGTGATCCCACACTTGGACACTCCGAAGAGCTGTTCTCGTTTCCATTTAGAGATTCGGGCCTCTCTCCCGGTGCAGTTGAAGCAGGGAAAGAGGAGATCGCATGTAGCGATGCTCAAATATTTCAGCAGCCACGTTTACACAAAGGCGACAGTGGGAACGTGTCACAAGAGGTGGACAATGATGTGACACAATTGCCAGAAAGTCAGGAGGAGGACCAGGGTGCAGAAGTGGAAAACAAGGTAGTGGATGACATAGTAACTGACCCAACCTGGCAGGAAGACATGCAGAGCGAGGACAGCAGCACTCAGGGGAGGGAGGTGTAGCACCCCAACAGGCAGGAAGAAGCAGTGTGGTGGCCACAGACAGAAGACAGGCAACCATTCCCCGTAACACCAACATGACGGAGGTTGCCAGTACAAGTGTTAGGTGTTCCCGAGTCTGGTTGTTTTTTTAAAGACTCTGCCGATAACCCAAAACAGGCCATTTGCACCACCTGCCAAGCCAGCATCAGCAGGGGTAGCAAAACTTCCAGCCTGATCACCATCAGCATGATTAGGCACATGGCAGCTAAGCACTTAACTTTGTGAGCCGAACCACAGGGTCCAGGAACAGTGTCTGTGGGTGACACCAGTGCTTCTTCCGCTGTTGTGCATGCAAGCTAATCCCCTGTCTATGGTGGCTGCAAGGATGCCTCCTGCCTTGCACCTGTCATTAAACACATTCAACTAGCACCATCATCAAGCATGTCCACGTCCTTGTCCCAGCGTAGCATTCAATTGTCCATACCCCAGGCCTTGGAACACAAGTGGAAATACGCTGCCAAAGCCCCACAGGCCACCCTACTAAATTCACACATTTCTTGTCTGCTTGCGCTCTAAATGTTACCTTTTATGCTCGTGGAGACGGAAGCTTTACGCAACAATGCTGTTACTGGGAAAGTAAACCTAACCACGGACATGTGGACAAGAGCTTATAGGCAGGGATGCTACATCTCGCTCATGTTACAATGGGTTAACATAGTGCAAGCTGGGACCCAATCGGACCTTGGGATGGAACACGTCCTCTTGACGCCGAAGATTGTGGGCCCTATGTCAATCAGGGTTGCCCCCACAGTCAACAGCTCCTGCACCTCCTCCTCCTCCTCAGCCTCCATCTCCGAAATGACCACATCATTCACAAGCTGAAAGCACTGCAGCACTGGCTCAGCCAAGCAGCAACAGGCTGTACTCAAGCTAATATGCTTAGGTGATAAACCGCACAATGCTGAAGAGTTGTGGACAGCTCTGAAAGAGCAGGCAGATCTGTGGCTGACACCTCTGAACCTACAGTCAGGCATGGTCGTGTGTGACAATGGCCAGAACCTGGTGGCAGCTGTGAGGTGAGGCGAGCTCACATGCATACCATGCCTGGCCCATGTGCTTAACCTCGTTGTTCAGCGGTTTCTCAAAAGCTACCCGGAGCTCACAGATCTTCTAGTGAAAGTATGCCACCTTTGTGCCCAGTTTAGAAAGTCAGCTACAGATTCCGCTGCCCTTGCTGTGCTTCAGCAGCGTTTGCCACTTCTGGCTCATCAACTGATGTGTGATGTCCCCACGTCTTGGACCTCTACAGTGCAGATATCGGAAAGGATTTGGGAGTAGAAGAGGGCAGTTGTTGACTACCAGCATAAACAAGGCCATCGATATTCAGTTCATACTCCACACATATGTAACATCCTACAAAACTTTGAGGAGTCCAGCAAGATGGTGAGCGGTAATATCGCCATAATTAGCGTCACATCCCACTTGTTGGTGTTCTGAAATGCTCTCTGCTCACAATCAAAGAGGATGCATTGCAGGCAGAGCACGATGAGATGGAGCAAGGAAGCATACAGAGTGATTACACACAGCCCTGCCTCATGTCATCCCAACGTGGATTGGTTGACAATGATTAAGAGGAGGAGGAAGAACAGGAGCTACTTTCATGCACTGCAGATGGTACTACAAGCACAACTGTCTTACTGTCTGTTCAGCGTGGATGGCCTGAGGACAGTGAGGAGGAGGAGAGCATGGTCAGTCGTCCTCTTGGTGAGGACACGGGAGTCTTGCCTGTCAGCAGTCTGGCATGCATGGCTGACTTTATGTTGCGCTGCCTTTCCCGTGACCCTCGTATTCTCAGAATTTTGGGTGACAGTCATTACTGGTTGGTGACACTTCTAGACCCATGTTAAAAGGAGAACCTTCAATCTCTTGTTGCGGAATTATTAAAAAAAATTCCCATATGAAAACGCTGGTTGCAGTGGTCACAGTTTGTTGGACAACCAAGGAGAAGAGGCGAGAGAGACACAACTCCAATCCAGCAGAGGCAATGCTGGCAAAGTTCCGGGACAGTTTTCTCAGACCCTCCCATTGCAGTGGCCCTGAGGCATGGGGTACTCTCACAAGGAGTGCAAAGTTTTGGAAGATGCTGAGAGAGTGCCTTGCTGACCGTTCCAGTGTCCTCTGTGATTCCTCTCTGTCTTATAATTATTGGGTTTCAAAGCTAGATATGTGGCATGTAGCTCTCTACACCTTGTAGGTCCTGGCCTGCCCTGCTGCTAGCGTTTTGTCAGATCGCATTTTTAGTGCCGCTGTTGGAATTATAACTGACATGCGCATCTGCCTGTCAGCTGAAAATGCTGACAGGCTGACTCTTATAAAAATGAACAAGGGCTGGATTGGGCCAGACTTCTCTACACTACCCAATGATAACAGCGAAACATAGCCTCCAATACAGTGTCATTTTTTGGGAGATATATTCCCATTCACCTCTTCACACCCACACATGGGTATGCACTTCCTGATTTAGGCTATTTGCTGTTATCCTCCTCTATCTCCTTATCCGCATCACCTACCATTACTAGATCACCAGGATGAACATGTTCCATGATGCAACAGCCACGTTATTGTTGGCAAGGGTGTTACTTATGCCCGTGAAAAATTTTTTGACACAGCAGCTTGTTGCTACCCCCCAGGGTGAAATGATTGTCAGCCCATACACTTAGTGTATGGGTATTACAAGTAAAGGAGACCTGCTCCTTTAAACTGGGAAAACATTTTTCGGGGGCCATCCTCCATGTCTCTTCCAAGGGGGATTGGAGTGTGTGCAAATTTGGGGCAGGCCTTGTATTCACTTTAAAGGCAAACTTTATGTGAGTTAAAAAAAATCATAATAATGGGAACTTTGGTTTCATGTGGCCATACAGGACATGGGTTCAAAAGCTTATTGGGGAGCATGTAACTTTGGGGCTGGCCAGAATTTGCATTCAATGCATAAGCAAACAGTATGGGAGTACCAAATGAATAATGGGAACTTTGCTTGCATGTGGCCATCCAGGACGACTGTTCAATGGGTTATTGGGGTGCGCACAAATTTTGGGCAGCCCTGCCACTCACTGCATACGCAATAACAGTATAAGAGACCCACTGTTTAATAATGGGAACAACAAAGCATTGCCGGCTTATGGCTCTCTAAGAATGGTGAGGGCCGACGCCATCATCAGCATCACTATTCTTGGCATCTACATTATGAAGCAGACCTGGAATAGCATGCAGGAGGAGATGGTGGTCCCAGAAGAAGAGGAGGGAGCAGAGGAGGCTGCAGAAGGGATACAATTTCTTTAAGTTCAAGACTGTTGTCACACAGGCGGGTGCCAAGAGAGGGTGGATTACTGCGATCTTGGTGTTCTAGTGAAAACAGACAAACTGTTATCGAAGGTGCAGGATCCGAAGAACAAATGGAGGAGGAAGAGGTAGGGGACGAAGGAAATGAGCCTCATTGTTACTCAGTCACCAACACAGCATGAGCTTGGACCTCATGGCAAAGCCCGACATATGAGTGCCTTTTTGCTGCGCTATCTGCAACATGATCCCCGTATAGTTACGATTAGGAATAATGTTGACTACTGGGTTATAATCTTTAATCTTTATTTTTTTTATTTTTTTTATATAGCGCTAACATATTCCACAGCGCTTTTCAGTTTGCCACTCTGTTAGATCCACATTATAAAACCAAATTTTGTCAGATGATTCCCACCCTGGAAAGGGACCCGCGAATGCTGGAGTATCGAAATATGCATTTTCACAACCTTAAGAGAGCTTTTGCCCAAGACAGCAGTGAAGCTTCCAACCTCCTGCACGTCAATTTGTCAACGCAAAAACAATAGCAGCAGCAGTGGCAGAAGTTGAAGAAGCAATTTATATGAGTCCTTTGACACTTTTTTTTAGATCATCTCATGCACCAGCACAACAGAGTCCAAGTCTTACACGTGGTGAACGAAAGGAGAGGATGGTGCAGGAGTATCTAGAACTAAATATGAATAATATCAGGGAGGGTTTGGACCCTTTCACATTTTGGTCTTCCAAAATTGATGAGTGGCCTGAGCTCGCCTCACACGCCTTGGAGGTTTTATCGTGCCTGGCAGCCAGCGTTCTCTCAGAACATGTCTTCAGCACTGCTGGTGGTGTCCTGATGGATAAGCCCAGCCGGCTGTCCCCTTACCTTGTAGACTGCCTAACATTCATCAAGTTGGACAATTAAAATTACTTGAATTCTCAGTTTGATCATAGTATGTACTGTCATCTGTAGCAACTACTTCTGGAGTTTGCCGCTTTTCTTCAGGCTCATCTACATCCTCATCGGATTCTTGATCTCCAACAACTTTTGCACCCCAATTGTGACTGTACACAATAGATGATATTGAATTTTTTAGTGTGATGTATTAAAGTCACGTAACTGCACTCTGTGATATCTTTAGTGTGGCTTCTGTGCCTGCTGTGGCTGCTGCTGCTGATGATGGTAACACAAATTTGTGGAAATGAAAACAGTCATGGATGGTCTACATCTGCTGGGTCAGCTGTAGTGGAAGATGTCTCTGTCCCAATTATACTATTTTTATTCTCGTGACAGTTATTCCACTTCGGTGGTGTCAGGCCCTCATTTTTTAAAATGTAAACACTCTTGGTTGGGTGTACATCTCCTGGATTGGACGTAGTGGAAGTCCTGTTGGACCCTATTATACTATTTCTACTGTAGTGAAATGTATACCACTTTTGTGGTGTCAAACAGTAATTTTTGAAATGTGAACACTCCTGGTTGAGTGTCCAACTGCTGGATTGGATTTAAGGGAAGACCTATTGGTCCCTATTATACTATTTTACTGTGGTGAATTTGATGCCACTTTTGTGGTGTCTCCCAATAATTTTTGGAAATGTGAACACTTCTGGTTGGGTGTCCATTTGCTGGATTGAATGCAGTGGAAGACCTGTTGGACCCTATTATACTATCTATACTGTGGTGAAATTGATTCCACTTTTGTGGTGTCTGCCACTACTTTTTGGAAACGTGAGCACTCCTAGTTGGGTTTTCATCTGCTGGATTGAGTGCAGTGGAAGACCTGTCGGACCCTATTATACTATCTATACTGTGGTGAAATTTATGCCACTTTTGTGGTATCTGCCACTAATTTTTGGAAATGTGAACATTCCTGGTTGGGTTTCCATCTGCAGGATTGAGTGTAGTGGAAGACCTGTCAGGCCCTATTACACTATTTCTACTGTGGCGAATTTGATGACATTTCTGTGGTGCAAGGCCTCATTTGTTTAAATGTGAACACTCCTGGTTGGGTGTCCATCTGCTCGATTGGGTGTAGTGGAAGACCTATCAATCCCTACTATACTATTTCTACTGTGGCGAATTTGATGACATTTCTGTGGTGCAAGGCCCTCATTTGTTTAAATGTGAACACTCCTGGTTGGGTGTCCTTCTGCTCCATTGGCTGTAATGGAAGACCTTATTATACTGTCTATACTGTGGTGAAATTGATGCCACATTTATGGTGTCTGCCACTAATTTTTGGAAATGTGAACGCTCCTTGTTGGGTGTCCATCTGCTGGAATGGGTGTAGTGGAAGCCCTGAATATCCCTATTATACTATTTCTACTGTGGTGAAATTGATTACACTTCTGTGGTGTAAGGCCCTCATTTGTTTAAATGTAAACCCTCCGGTTGGTTGTCCATTTGTTGGATTGGGTGTAGTGGAAGACCTATCAGTCCTTATTTTTCCATCTATACTGTGGTGAAATTTATGCCACTTTTGTGGTGTCTGCCACTAAGTTTTGGAAATGTGAACACTCCTGATTGGGTGTCCATCTGCTGAATTGGGTGTAGTGAAACACCTGTCGATCCCTTTTATACTATTTCTACTGTGGTGAAATTGATGCCACTTTAGTGGTGTCTGCCAATAATTTTTGGAAATGTAAACACTGCTTGAGTCTCCTTCATGCATGTTTCCTGTTGCAGTAGGCCTCCGAAACAGTAAGCCCTCCACTTCTTTGGACTCAACTACCCTTGTTACTATCCTTACATTTTTCTGACAATGGTAGTCTACAAAACTGATGTTTGTGCCACCTGAGTGTGGCTCAGCATGAAAGCAGGTTTAGGTGTTGCATATGGTATCAGGGCTCCCAGCAAAGAAGGCCTTCACTGATCCCTCACCCACCTTGTCTTACCGTAACGTTCAGTTAAAAGCTGTAAATGCTGCAGTGCCATGCTGCAATTTGTACTGGGGGTTAATTGCAGCCACTTTCCTGGTGTCTTTCCCTCATTTGATCTGTTTTGGCAGCATTTGAGGCCATTTTAAGGTGTTGTGCATGCGCTTGTTTTTGCCAAACATTGAGATGAATGGTGTTCTGTTATGTTCAGCGAATATTCAATGAATTAATGTTCCAATGGTGTTCGGTTATGTTCGGCGAATATTGCAAATTCGGAGATCATAATCCGAACCGAACATTGTAATATTCGCTCATCTCTAGGGTTGAGCGAAACGGATCGGACAAATTCAAAAATTGCTGACTTTCGGCAAAGTCGGGTTTCATGAAACCCGACCCGATCCCAGTGTGGGATCGGCCATGAGGTCGCCGATCTGTGCGCAAAAGTCGCATTTCATATGACGCTTTCAGCGCCATTTTTCAGCCAATGAAGGAGGACGCAGAGTGTGGGCAGCATGATGACATAGGTCTCGGTCCCCACTATCTTAGAGAAGGGCATGACAGTGATTGGCTTGCTTTCTGCGGCGTCACAGGGGCTATAAAGGGGCGTGAATGCCGACCGCCATCTTACTTCTGCCGATCTTAGCATAGGGAGAGGTTGCTGCAGCTTCATCAGAAGAAGGGATATAGTTAGGGAGGGAAGATTAACCCCCAAACTGCTTGTGCTGTAGCGATTTCCACTGTCCAACACCACCTTTTTTTTGCAGGGACAGTGGAGGCTATATTTTTGTGCATCAGCTCTGTAGCTTTTTAGGCTGCCTTATAAGGCTCCCTGATAGCTGCATTGCTGTTTGCACGCTGCTGTGCAAACCAACTGCTTTTTTAAAAGCAAAAATCTGGTTCCTCCTTTTTGCACAGTTATCTTGTTTATTTGTCCACACTTTTGTGTGCAGCAGTCCTTTTTATTGCTGCCATACTTGTCCTGAGATCATTGTAGGGAGATTGAAATTGTACTACAGTCCTTGTATTTTTTCATATATCTTCCAGCCACTTTCTGCCACTTACATTGTGTTGTTTTATACACTGGGCCTGAGTTTTGGTTCAGTCTCCCCCCAAAAAAGTGAGATTCAAATTCTCACAAAGTGGATATACTTCAGTCCTGTTAGTTTGTCGTATATCAGCCAGCCACTTTCTGCCACTTACATTGTGTTCTTTTATGCACAGGGCTTTAGTTTTGGTTCAGTCTCCCCCCAAAAAAAGGGAGATTTAAATTCTCAACAAGTTTATATACATCTTCTACCTTGTTTTACAGTACCATATAACGGTTGTTATTTTGGTTAAATTTTCCAAAAAATGAGGATGTCAGGTGGAAGAGCCCGTGGGCGGTGGTTGCCAGCTGGTACTGATGGTGGTGGTGGTGGTACATCTGGTGGTAGTGGCAAAAGCACAATAGCACCTAAGGCTGGAGGTGTTGAGCCAGCGTCATCGTCTGGCTACACAAGGCCTTGAAGGCTCCCTTATCTGGGAGTAGGAAAACAGCTTTTAAAGCCGGAGCAGCAGGAAAAAGTTTTGGCTTTCCTTGCTGACTCAGCCTCTAGCTCTTTCGCCTCCTCTTCAGAAAGTTCCAAATATAAAAGCAGCGAGTCGTCAGTGGATGCTCCCGGTCAGGAACAAGACGTTTCCTTGTGTCCTTCACCCAAACCAAAAGTGAAGGATGCGTCAGGCGACACTACAGGTTACTCAATGGAGCTCTTTACACATACTGTGCCTGGGTTAGAAAGGGAAATTGTTAACTGCCCATTACAAGATGAATCAGACATGGAGTGCACTGATGCACAGCCACAGGTAGATTATTATGCTGTTCCATTGACTCAGATCACTACATTGCCCTCGCAGTGTACTGAGCCAGAATCTGACCCTGATGAGACTATGGTGCCCCGTCCCGAACGCTATAGCACCTTACACGGTGACACAGAGGAAGGTGCACATGACATTGAAGAGGAGGTGATAGATGACCCAGTTGTTGACCCAGATTGGCAGCCATTGGGGGAAGAGGGTGCTGCTGCCAGTAGCTCAGAAGTGGAGGAGGGTGATCCGCAGGAGCCATCTACATCGCAACAGCTGTCATCTGGCAGGCCCGTATCAGGCCAAAAATGTTTGTCAAAAACAAAAACAGTTTTAGGACAGCGTGGCCATCCGGTGAAAGTAGCACAGCGTGCAATGCCTGAAAAGGTATTCCTTAGTAGGAAGAGTGTAGTGTGGCAATTTTTTAACCAAGATCCGAATGATCAGTCAAAAGTTATCTGTAAGAAATGCTCAAAGACCTTTAGCAGAGGGAATAATCTTCAAAATTTACAGTAAATTCAACGTGCATGCTTAGACATTTAACCAGCATGCAATGCAAGCCTGGACTAACTACCAAATGTCCCATACTGTTGGTGTACCTGCTCAGAATGAAGGTAGTCAGCAACGCTACATTGCTTCCCTCACTGTAAGCCCACCGGTTAGGACACCACCAGCAGCAAATGTGGAGGTATCGTCGCAAGGCCAAAGAAGTCAGGGAATCACAAGGTTATTGGTAGGAAACACTGTATGTAGGCCAACATCAAGAATACTATCACCAACACTCTCTCAATATGCCATGTCCACCACCACCGCCGCTAGTTCTACCATATGCAGCTCTCCAGTCCAGCTCACCCTACAAGAGACTCTCGTTAGGAAAAGAAAGTACTCATCCTCTCATCCGCGTACACAGGGTTTGAATGCCCACATTGCCATAGTGGGGACAGCCATAGTGGGCTGCATAGTCGACTGCATGGTAACCCTGAACAAGTGCTCACCGACTAAGGCCCAGCTTTTGAGGCAGAAGTGTTCCAGGAGTTCTGTAACCTGTATGGCTGCAAGAAAATCATGACAACGCCGTACCATCCACAGACAAATGGCATGTGCGAGAAAGTGAACTAGGTGGTAATTGACCCATTGAAGACCTTGCCCCTGGAAGAGCAAAACCTGTGGCCTGAGAAGTTGCTGGATCTGGTAAATCTATACAACCATATCCCAGTAAACTCCACCAACTGCTCCCCAGCCTACCTGATGAGAGCGAGACCTGGCAAGTTACCCATTGACTTGGACATGGGAGTTCTAGCACTTGAAACGACATCACTAAATGCAGACTGGGATACAGAGGGCCAGCAGCAATACCGCAAAGTGCAAGAAAGTGTAGAGAAGAGTTTGTCCCAGGCAAGACAGAGGCAGAAAATAAATTATAATCAGCACGTCCCTGTAGTTCCCTTGTTGCCTGGAGAACAGGTACTCAAAAGGAAGAGACGAGTTCACAAACTAGAGGATCAGTGGGAGGTTGAGCCATACACCGTTTTAACTTCAGACTTTGATAAAACCAAGGTGTGCCTCATCAGTAAAGATGGAGGAGAAACCTCAGGGGCAGTGTCAAGGGATTATCTAAAACCATGCCCTAACCAACTAAAAGAAAAGGTTGAAGACCAAGACATTCTTCAGCCAACTGAAGAGGTAGAAGTAGATCAGCACAGTACTCGGCGAGTTCCCTCCAAATTGGACAAGGGTGAACCAGGCCATATTCGTGCCCGTTTTGACCTTTTCCCAGCTAGTAGTGCCAGAAAGATCTGTGACTCGAGACCAGCCTGAAGAACAGCGGGCTCAAGCAGCAGACGCCACACCAGCAGAGGAGCAAGAGAATCCACTCCCTGCCAGCGGTGAATCTGTCATGCCCACGGTGAGCAGGAGTGGTCCTAAAAAATCAGGTATACCTGTGCTACGTAGAACCACCCATAGCGTAGCCAATAGAGAGCGCACTACACCCCTGGTAGCAAGCACAGTGAATCCGGTTAGGTCACTACTAGTACCAATGCTACAAAGGTCTGCCCGCAGTACCTTAGGTCAGACCCCCATAAGGTTCCGCATGTAAGTAGGCTGTGTAAATAAGAAGTGTAAATACGTAACTGTCAAGCACATGAACCTACAGAGACTCTGTAAGAACTTTTGGACCAATACTATTTTACTTGATTTAATTGATGATTGGGTCACTGGACTCTTGTGATCAGGACAATGCTTGTATGTAGTTATCAACTTGGCTCGGGAATGAACAATGGACAATGACGAATGGACTAATTGTTGCTAGGACTATTTCTGAGCTTTGGTTCTTGTAATTTTTATTTTTGAAATCTTGTAAGTACTTATGATTGTTCACTTGTTTATATGCTTATGTTTGCTCAGTCCGGGAGTACTGAATTTCACTAGGGGGGAATGTGGCACCCCAGGAGTTCGGTTGCCACCGTGGCATTGCCTCATTCACAGGGGGTGATGTCATGCCTGGAAGCAAGGAGGGGTCCCCTTACCAGGTAACATCAGCATCCAATGCTTTTTCCTTACTCCAGACCAGAAGGGTGAGCTCTAACACCAGGTTTCAGGGGAGCTTCACTAAAAGTTCTGGCCTGGATGGGGAGTTAGTGAGTCTGAGAGAGTGAGAGGAGAGGAGAGAAGTCGAGGAGAACCTGGGGAGTGGAGCTGTAACCAAGCTGACCCCTGAGCTGAGTGCTAGAAATCGGACACCGGGTACTGAAGTTCCAGCAGCTAAATCCGGAGGGCAGGAGACTGTAGGTCTCCTGGTTCATCTAACACCCAGCAGCACAGCAGCATCCCAGAGCTGCCATGAAGGAGCGACACCTGTAATAGGCTCAAGCGGCCTGCAAATGCGGGTACTGTTTTATTTTAACTGCCAGACAGTGAGAGGAACTTGAGCAGTGCTTAAAGCAGCAAGGACCTAACAGGACAGCGCAGTAGGAAGACCTCCGAAACCACCTGGATAGGTGGATCCTAAATTGCTTCCAGGCTGCCCAGATCTCCCATTACCACCTGTTACCCACGTCCCAGACTGCACCTTCAGCCATTGAGTAAATGTAAAGAAAACTACAGCCCTTGTGTCCTCCAGTCATTTCTCGCACCTTCAGTCCTGCACCCCAACGTCCACAATCCCTTACAACAGCACCGGTAGCCCTGGAGTCCTGCTCCACCTGTGGGGAGCAGAACCATCCCAGCTGCATCACCATCAGCCCCAGCAGTCCCCCTAAACAGCGTCGGCCATCCATTTCCAAACACCACAGGTGGTGTCACGTTAAGTGCTCTATAAACTTTCCCTCATTATTTTATTGCACGCCCAGGGCCATGGACCGGGTCACTGCTGCTGTGACAACCCACTGAAGAACTGCCTGACCCGGACCAAGTACCCCACAGCCACGGCCCTAGCGGGCATCGCACACACACTATGTCAGTGATAGGGAACGGGTCAGGCACAAATACGAGTAGTAGAAAAAACCCAAAATGAAAGAAAATAATAAAAAGTTCCTCCGCATACTCACAACCACAGTGGGGGAGACTACCAGGAGGACATATTTAATATAGTAAGGACACTCCTAAAGCCAATACAATCAAGCAGAAAGAGGAAAAACGGAGTTTCATGTCCAAAGAACATTTATATAAATATTTTATTAATTTACAGCAATTTTTACCAATAATTTACAACTACAAACAAATACATAAAGATAATACTCAAGCGCTTTAGAAGGGTAGGGGTAGCACAGACAAGAAAAACGGTGCAGAAATCGGTCTGATGCCACATGTAAAAGCAGATCACTTGTATTGTGCAGAGTATAACATGGGTCTAGAAACGGGGAGCGTATAACCAATTGTATACCAATGCCATGAGCCCTGTACACTGACTCATATCTCACATGTCAAACCATAGAACCTCCCCCCAGACTCTTACCCATGTGCTGGCACCACGACCGGACCACACCGTTGCCCCAACGCACGTTTCGCGTCAGCTTGCTTCCTCAGGGGGCGGTGTTTGTTAGCTGTCCGGCGCTTCATTTTATAGTGTCCCAATTTGCCTTCACTGTGTCCACCTGTGCCGGCGCATAGCTGCGTGTCACCCAGCCAGGTGTTGCATTGCGAGTGGCATCCAAGATGGCGCCGCGGCTCAGCAAGCCAGTCACCTGACCCCACTGAACCGCAAACGTCATCCGGCGGCGCCTCCCACAATGCCCCGGGACTAAGATGACACCAGGAATGCGCGCAGTGGACCGAATGGCAGCCGGCCTTAATCAGGAGGCGGGGTAGTATGTTAATTTTTGCTGTGAAGGAGTGACCGCAAGTTAGACAGTGCAAAGAAGAAAGAAAGAAAAAACAAAGGACTAATTGAATCCTGCAGTGAGCCGACCTTAATCAGGAGGCGGAGTGTTATGTTAATTTTTACTGTGAAGGAGTGACCGCACTTAAACATAGCAAATAAGAATAATAAAAAGGAGGAAAAACAAAAGACTAATTGACTCCTGCGGTGAGCACGATAAAAGATATAAAAAGAGATAGAATAAGTGCAGAAACTACACATGGCTAGGTGAAGACTACTAAACCGTAATTATGACTCCATATATGGAGTATAAAGTGTACAGATTAGTGAATAAATACATTATATATATTGCCCTCTACAAGAGTGACCATAAATTTAAACAGATTTGTTTGATAACCATAAAAGTGACATATTAAATATACAAGTCAACAGCAAATTAATGCATATTTGTTTTAAAAACATCACGTGCTAAAACAGATTCCCCATGTTTTATTTATTCCAGACCACTTGATGGGCCATGATGTACCAGGCTGAAGACACAAGATGGACAGCGGATCAAGACTCCAACAGGAACAGTGGACAAAAACAGAATCTCCAGTGACCAAGGGACGATGTACAGAAGCGCCATACCCAGTGAAAGGTAACTATATATAGATCAAAGAAAAACTACAGTTAAAAATAACATCAATAAAAAATAAAAAAACAGACAACAAACGCAGAAAATAAAACCCACGTATTAAAAACCAACTGGAGAACAACTATAAAAAGGAGCTGAAACTTAGGTTTTCATTTAGGCCGGCAGGAGCTAGTGTGTTTAATACCGCTATCCAGCGGCACTCTCTTTGGGCCAGTTTTTGTTTGGCATCACCACCTCTAATGCCAACATGGATCCTCTCAATGCCCCATGCCTTTAAATCTTTGGGATTACATTTATGGTGTTTCCGGAAATGTTTGGGAATTGGTTTTAGGCTCTCTACATCCTCGATATCTTGTGCTGCTACAATATCTCGTACGTGCTCGCGAATGCGAACACGTAGTTCTCTTGATGTTAGTCCAATGTAGACAAGCTTACAGGTGCAAATTGCATAATATACAACATGTGTTGTACTACATGTTATATATTGGTTGATTCGAAATTGCCGCCTGCCATTTGATGAAGAGAAAGTCAGAGATCTAGTAAGGTTCTTACATGCGAGGCAGCCCCCGCATGGAAAGAAACCAGTTTTTTGTCTCCCTGCCTGAAAGGGATCCAGTGTTTTGGCCACATAGTGGCTATGTACCAAAATATCCCTAAAATTACTGCTCCTCCGAGCCGTCATTAAAGGTCGATCAGACATACATCTGCCAAGTATTGGGTCAGTGGTTAGAACAGGCCAATGTTTTTCTAGAATACTCTGCATTTCGTTCCATTTATAGTTAAAGGTGGATATGAATCGTGGTTGTTCATCCCAGGCTTTCTCCTTAGTTTTACGTCTCTCAACCAAGAGATCACTCCTTTTTATACGGGTATACGGGTAGTCAGAGGCAGAAGGATCGCTAGGGTATTCAGGTCAGCTGCTCAAGCCAAAGACTGGAACAATCACTGACAAATGCTACCAGAAATGGCACCAATAAATAGCCACCCACGAACCAAAGAGAGGCAGGAAAGTTTAACCTCACCATAACCAGGCCGGGGAAAGAAAAGCAAGAAGCAAACCCCGACCTGGATCATGACAAACATAACTGAAAATATGTAGAACAGTGTTCTTAATTATTCAGAAATTTCTTAAAGACTTTTCTTGGGCCTAAATGGTTAAGGCTTCCAGGATCTGCCAATAGACAGTGTTTTCCTATGTCCCTTGTTGCCTCACAGAAGCTGACTTCATTGATTTCCTTGTCTAGTGACTGAAAGAGATGTTATTTTGATTAATTAGAAAGTCGCTAGCATGTGGGCTTGCCTTCTATCCCATCTCCTGACATTTAAAGCCTGCTTTTTCTTGGTTGGGGATATGAACTGCTGCTATTCGTAAATGTTACATTGCAAGGAATCTACAGAGGTCAAACAGGATAGAACCCACTGGCATGCTTTATAATGATGATTCCTTAGAGGGACATCATCAGATGGGATTTCACTGTGTGATTAAAGCACTATGAATATCAAAATAAGAAAATAAATTCACACCAAACCAAAAGTTGCTTCAAACTAAAGATAACTCTTATTGTGAGAAATAATGCCACACAGGCTGGGACTGGCCCACAGGAGAAGAGGTGAATCTCCTGGAAGGCCGCTGTACAGAAGTGGCCCCCAATAACTGTAAATGTTTTGCAATTGTTTACATGTTTCTGGTGAATGAGCAATGTTATTTGTTAGTCTGATGTGCAGGATTTTTAGGTCAAAATCATAGAAATTTATTTATGTGCAAATTTTTCAGTAAAACTTTTATTTTATTCATTGAATTCCCTGGTGCTTGTACATACTATATTTCACAAAAGTGAGTACATCCCTCACATTTTTGTAAATATTTTATTCTATATTTTTATAAAACACACTTTGATAGAATGTAAAGTAGTCAATGTACAGCTTGTATAACAGTGTAAAGGTATGTGTCCATGGGCCGGATTACATCCTGATTAGCTGCGGATTGAACGCTGTTTATAATCGCAGCATTCAACCCGCAGCGTCCAGAAGTTACATCATAGTGGAGGGGATTTTATGAAATCCTGTCTCCACTATGCTTGCGAACACGCATCCGGCGGCCCTGCGTTTATGGACATGTGGCGTGACTTTTTAGAACGCAGCATGTCTGTTTACCTTGCGGCGATTCTCCGTCGCCGCAAAGTAAATAACAGGGTCCTATGTATAGGGTGCGGCGATTCCGGATGAGTGCAATGAACACATCCAGAATCACCGCGCATACAGAAGGGGGCGGCGCTTTGGGCGGAGCGGATTTTCCACTCTGTCCAAAGCGCCAACAATCCAGACCGTGGACACGCACCCTAAATAGCTCAACACAGAGACATTAATGTCTAAACCGCTAGCAACAAAAGTGAGTACACACATACTGTAAGTGAAAATGGCCAAATTGAGCCTAATTAACCATTTGCCAACCCACTGTAACCCAATCATTAATGCTACAAGGCCTAAGGTATGAATGTAGGTAGGTGTGTAAAATGTGGTGTTATCGTTCTTGCTTTCTCTCATACTCGTCAGTGGAAGTTCAATATGGCACCTCATGGCAAATATCTCTCTGAGGATCTGAAAAAAAGAATTGTTACTCTACATAAAGATGGCCTAGGGCATAAGATAAGAAGATTGCACACATCTGGAATCTGCGCACCATGTGCATTTACCTTGTGGCGACGGAGTCTAAAAAAATGCTCCTGCTGGGTGTGTGTTCGCACGCATAGTGGAGACGGGATTTCATAAAATCCCCTCCACTATGCTGTAACATTTGGACGCTGCGGGTTGAACGCTGCGGTTGTATGCAGTGTTCAATCCGCAGCTAATCCGGATGTAAACTGGCCCGTGGACACATACCCTAAGAAGGATTGCCCACCATACTCATACATACAAATAGCAGGGATTCCAAGGAATAAAACACAGGTCTTTTTCAACCAACCAACATATCATTCTGCTCTGCTTTTCCCTCTCTACACCATGTTGTAACAGTGTCCAGGGTGGTTGCCATGGGCAAGTATCATGAGTCCAATACTCCAGCACATTACAAAAAAAACCAAGAGTACTGTGTGTGTGTGTGTGTGTGTGTGTGTGTGTGTGTACTGGCAGTGTTGCTATGGGTACTTTCACCTTCAGACCGATCCCATTCCACTCCTCACCAAGTTCATTAGACTTCAACACAAGGTCACCATGTGGGTTCACAAAAACAAGGCACTTAAGTACGCAAGGCAGCAGGCAGTACATTTTACAACTTCTGACTCATACAGAGGTACATTCTTATCAGTTTCAAGTGATGGCATTTTACATGTGCACAGTAAATAAGCAGAGCAAATCAGATAAATCTCCATATTTCTGCTGTAGTGACTAGAGTTGAGCGACTTTTGCTTTTTTCGGATCGAGTCGGGTTTCGCAAAACTCGACTTTGTCAAAAGTCGGGTCAGGTGAAATCGGCCGATTATTGCGAAAAGTCAGGGGCCGACTGAAACATGAAACCCAATGCAAGTCAATAGGGAATCAAAGTTGGCAGTGAGTGGAGCACAGGAAAACACCTACAGTGCCCATTTTAATGCCAAAAACATCAATTCTTATTACTGAAGCTTGTCAATCTTAATTTACTTTATAATAATAGTTAGGCATTGAATACTGGGGGTCATTTGCCTAAAGTTGTGGGGGGGGGGGTAGGGCTGGCTCAAGATTTTTGTGGGCCCAGGAAACGTGGAATATGTTACGGCGGTGGAGCAGGGTGAGGTAAGTATTTCAACTTTGCAAGTGCTGTGATCCTGAGCAAGCAGGGGGGGCCCACTCATTGGCATTGGCACTGGCACAGGGTCCCTCATAGTACGGTGGTGTGTTTGACGGCGGGTGGAGCCTCACACAGGCAGAGACACTTTTGCGTACTATGAGGGGCCCTGTGCCAATGATGTCGCAAACGAGTATGCCCCCCACCTGATGCAGGAACCTGCACTTTCATCTGCACATTCCTCTTTATCCCCGTGTAAGGTGGTATAGTATGTGGGAAGGGGAACCTGACTTGCAGCAGGGTCAGATTCTGGCTGTGTAGAGTGCAAGGAGAATGTAGTGGTCTGGGTCAATGTACCAGCAGACTCATCTAGCAGCGGCTGGGCAATGGGTAGGATGAGGAGGAAACACAGATATAGGCCCAAATAATAATGTAGGCTAAATGCAGGTCAGAACTGGTAACAGGACTAAACAGGCGGCATTGCTTTGTTCAGCGGAGGACAATTGTAAGGAGTGGCAGACACAGTTAGTAGGCCCAAATAATTAAGTGGGCTAAATGCAGTTCAAAATTGGTAACAGGACTAAACAGGCAGCATTGCTTTGTTCAGCGGAGGAAAACTGTAATGAGCAACATACACAGTTAGTAGGCCCCAATATTAAAGTAGGCTAAATGCAGTTCAAAACAGGTAACAGGACTAAACAGGCGGCATAGCTTTGTGCAGTGGAGGACAATTGTAAGGAGTGGCAGACACAGTTAGTAGGCCCAAATATTAAAGTAGGCTAAATGCAGTTCAAAACCGGTAACAGGACTAAACAGGCGGCATAGCTTTGTGCAGTGGAGGACAATTGTAAGGAGTGGCAGACACAGTTAGTAGGCCCAAATAATTAAGAGGGCTAAATGCAGTTCAAAATTGGTAACAGGACTAAACAGGTGGCCTTGCTTTGTTCAGCGTAAGACAATTGTAAGGAGTGGCAGACACAGTTAGGAGGCCCAAATAATTAAGTGGGCTAAATGCAGTTCAAAATTGGTAACAGGACTAAACTGGCGGCATTGCTTTGTTCAGCGGAGGACAGTTTTAAGTAGTGGCAGACACAGTTAGTAGGCCCAAATAATTAAGTGGGCTAAATGCAGTTCAAAATTGGTAACAGGACTAAACAGGCGGCATTGCTTTGTTCAGTGGAGGAAAACTGTAATGAGCAACATACACAGTTAGTAGGCCCAAATATTAAAGTAGGCTAAATGCAGTTCAAAACAGGTAACAGGACTAAACAGGCGGCATAGCTTTGTGCAGTGGAGGACAACTGTAATGAGTGGCAGACACAGTTAGTAGGCCCCATATTAAAGTAGGCTAAATGCAGTTCAAAACAGGTAACAGGACTAAACAGGCGGCATAGCTTTGTGCAGTGGAGGACAACTGTAATGAGTGGCAGACACAGTTAGTAGGCCCCAATATTAAAGTAGGCTAAATGCAGTTCAAAACAGGTAACAGGACTAAACAGGCGGCATAGCTTTGTGCAGTGGAGGACAATTGTAAGGAGTGGCAGACACAGTTAGCAGGCCCAAATAATTAAGTGGGCTAAATGCAGTTCAAAATTGGTAACAGGACTAAACAGGCGGCATTGCTTTGTTCAGTGGAGGACAACTGTAATGAGCGACAGACACAGTTAGTAGGCCCAAATATTAAAGTAGGCTAAATGCAGTTAAAAATTGGTAACAGAACTAAACAGGTGGCATTGCTTTGTTCAGTGGAGGAGAATTGTAAGGAGTGGCAGACACAGTTGGTAGGCCCAATATTAAAGTAGGCTAAATGCAGTTCAAAACTGGTAAAAGGACTAAACAGGCGGCATAGCTTTGTGCAGTGGAAGACAACTGTAATGAGCGGCAGACACAGTTAGTAGGCCCAAATATTAAAGTAAGCTAAATGCAGTTCAAAACTGGTAACAGGACTAAACAGGTGGCATTGCTTTGTTCAGTGGAGGACAACTGTAATGAGCGGCAGACACAGTTAGTAGGCCCAAATATTAAAGTAGGCTAATTGCAGTTCAAAACTGGTAACAGGACTAAACAGGCAGCATTGCCTTGCTCAGTGGAGGACAACTGTAATGAGTGGCAGACACAGTTAGTAGGCCCAAATATTAAAGTAGGCTAAATGCAGTTCAAAATTATAACAGGACTAAACAGGCAGCATTGCTTTGTTCAGCGGAGTACAATTGTAAGGAGTGGCAAACTCAGTTAGTAGGCCCAAATAATTAAGTAGGCTAAATGCAGTTCAAAATTGGTAACAGGACTAAACAGGTGGCATTGCTTTGTTCAGTGGAGGACAACTGTAATAAGCAGCAGACACAGTTAGTAGGCCCAATTATTAAAGTAGGCTAAATGCAGTTCAAAACTGGAAACAGGACTAAACAGGCTGCATAGCTTTGTGCAATGGAGGACAACTGTAATGAGTGGCAGACAAAGTTAGTAAGCCCAAATATTAAAGTAAGCTAAATGCAGTTCAAAACAGGCAACAGGACTAAACAGGCGGCATAGCTTTGTGCAGTGGAGGACAATTGTAAGGAGTGGCAGACACACTTAGAAGGCCCAAATAATTAAGTGGGCTAAATGCAGTTCAAAATTGGTAACAGGACTAAACTGGTGGCATTGCTTTGTTCAGCAGAGGACAATTGTAAGGAGTGGCAGACACAGTTAGTAGGCCCAAATATTACAGTAGGCTAAATTCAGTTCAAAATTGGTAACAGGACTAAACTGGCGGCATTGCTTTGTTCAGCGGAGGACAATTTTAAGGAGTGGCAGACACAGTTAGTAGGCCCAAATAATTAAGTGGGCTAAATGCAGTTCAAAATTGGTAACAGGACTAAACTGGCGGCATTGCTTTGTTCAGCGGAGGACAATTGTAAGGAGTGGCAGACACAGTTAGTAGGCCCAAATAATTAAGTGGGCTAAATGCAGTTCAAAATTGGTAACAGGACTAAACTGGCGGCATTGCTTTGTTCAGCGTAAGACAATTGTAAGGAGTGGCAGACACAGTTAGAAAGCCCAAATATTACAGTAGTCTAAATGCAGTTCAAAATTGGTAACAGGACTAAACTGGCGGCATTGCTTTGTTCAGCAGAGGACAATTGTAAGGAGTGGCAAACACAGTTAGTAGGCCCAAATAATTAAGTGGGCTAAATGCAGTTAAAAATTGGTAACAGAACTAAACAGGTGGCATTGCTTTGTTCAGTGGAGGAGAATTGTAAGGAGTAGCAGACACAGTTGGTAGGCCCAAATATTAAAGTAGGCTAAATGCAGTTCAAAACTGGTAAAAGGACTAAACAGGCGGCATAGCTTTGTGCAGTGGAGGACAACTGTAATGAGCGGCAGACACAGTTAGTAGGCCCAAGTATTAAAGTAGGCTAAATGCAGTTCAAAATTTGTAACAGGACTAAACAGGCAGCATTGCTTTGTTCAGCGGAGTACAATTGTAAGGAGTGGCAGACACAGTTAGTAGGCCCAAATATTACAGTAGGCTAAATTCAGTTCAAAATTGGTAACAGGACTAAACTGGTGGCATTGCTTTGTTCAGCGGAGGACAATTTAAGGAGTGGCAGACACAGTTAGTAGGTCCAAATAATTAAGTGGGCTAAATGCAGTTCAAAATTGGTAACAGGACTAAACTGGCGGCATTGCAATAGCAAGGTGACATTAACCCCTTAATAAAACATGCACACGTTAGGAAAAAGTATTTTAATATTCTTCATTTCACCATACTTGTCAGGTGTCAAGTTCCCGCCTCTGCATAGGGGGAATCTCGAACCATCTCCGCTGCGGTCTCCTATTCTTCTCCAGCCGCAGTGGAGTCTGCTCAGCGGAGACGTCGGTCCCAGCGTCTTGCTCAGTCCCACTCTGTACAAAGAGTTACTGCTGCTTTTCTGGCTTCTGCCATTGAAGTCAGTGCTGGGCAGCGGCGAGCAGACGCTTCTGGGACTAAGTCCTGCTTTTCTCGTTCTGAGCGTGCCCTGAGTAAGATCTCTCAGTGGAGATCGAGGGTCACATGGTCAGATACTGCAGCTAAGTCCATTGGTCCTTTCAGGAAGGTCCTTTAAGTGCTAAGGCTAAGTCTTGCTTTGCACACACTGAGCATGCCCAGGGCAAGATCTCTCAGTGGAGATTTAGGGTCACATGCTCAGGTATGGCAGTCTCTCATTGGTCCTTTTAGGAAGGTCTTTTACTTGCTGCAGCTATATACAGGTCCTTCTCAAAAAATTAGCATATAGTGTTAAATTTCATTATTTACCATAATGTAATGATTACAATTAAACTTTCATATATTATAGATTCATTATCCACCAACTGAAATTTGTCAGGTCTTTTATTGTTTTAATACTGATGATTTTGGCGGCATACAACTCCTGATAACCCAAAAAACCTGTCTCAATAAATTAGCATATCAAGAAAAGGTTCTCTAAGGTTCTCTTTTTGTAATAATTGCACAAGAGCCCTCTGGTACTGCACCATTTTAGTACACCTGTCTGCCTCTGGAATGGCATGCAAGATCCAGCCCTATGGGAATTGTTTGCGGTAGTAGCAGCATTGGAGATATGGGCCAATCAGTTGAGAAACATGAACATTCGTTTACAAACAAAAAATGTGAAAACAGCAAGGAGTCTGAACCACATGTCTTCTTCATCCTTGCCCATACTTGCTCTCTTGCGCCGGCTAGCGCTAATATGCCTTGAAAACAATATTTGGTGTAGAGCCACCGTGGTGGCGGAAGTTGACGATAATATCATTAACCCACTGTTATTTTCCATTTGGCAGGCCTTCAGAATCCAGCAGCCCAACGCGCAACCCCAGGGTATTCACTGTCCACTGTCCCTGTGGGACACTGTGGCCAATCATTGATGCCCTTAATCCGGGCCTCTGTTTCGCCAGCTACCTGGTAGGTGTATGGTAAGGCTTGGGAGGAGTGGTGCTCACTAATTCAGGGGAGGCCAGTCGATGAATGCGACGGAGCACGAAGCGCGGTGACGACCGATTTTCTATTACGGATGAGGGAAGGCGGGGCGTCGGGTACCTCGGCACAACGGAAATTATCGGGGCTAGCATTTTTCTTTCAATTATTGGAATGGGTAGACGTTAGGGTTGAGCGAAACGGATCGGTCATTTTCATAAGTCGCCGACTTTTGGCATAGTCGGCGTCTCATGAAACCCGACCCAATCCCTGTGTGGGGTCGGCCATGCGGTACGCGACTTTCGCGCCAAAGTCGCATTTCAATGACGCTAAAAGCGCCATTTCTCAGCCAATGAAGGTGGACGCAGAGTGTGGGCAGCGTGATGACATAGATCTCAGTCCCCACCATCTTAGAGAAGGGCATTGCAGTGATTGGCTTGCTTTCTGCGGCGTCACAGGGGCTATAAAGGGGCGTTCCTGCCGACCGCCATCTTACTGCTGCTGATCTGAGCGTAGGGAGAGGTTGCTGCCGCTTCGTCAGAAGCAGGGATAGTGTTAGGCAGGGTACATTCACCCCCAAACCGCTTGTGCTGTAGCGATTTCCACTGTCCAACACCACCTTTTGTTTGCAGGGACAGTGGAAGCTACATTTTTTTTTCCTCAGCGCTGTAGCTCATTGGGCTGCCGTAGAAGGCTCCCTGATAGCTGCGTTGCTGTGTGTGTATGCCGCTGTGCAAACCAACTGCTTTTTTCAAAGCACAAATCCTGTTGTTCCTTCCTTTCTGCACAGCTATCTTGTTTGTTTGTCCACACTTTTGTGTGCAGCAGTCCTTTTTGTTATGGTTCTCAATGGCAAGAGAACATAGCCCAGCATACATAGGAACTAGCTCTTGGAAGGATGGAAACTTAAACTGACCATGAACTAAACCTGCCGCACAACTAACAGTAGCCGGGTAGCGTAGCCTGCGTTTTATCCCTAGACGCCCAGCGCCGGCCGGAGGACTAACTAATCCTGGCAGAGGAAAATATAGTCCTGGCTCACCTCTAGAGAAATTTCCCCGAAAGGCAGACAGAGGCCCCCACATATATTGGCGGTGATTTAAGATGAAAATGACAAACGTAGTATGAAAATAGGTCTAGCAAAATCGAGGTCCGCTTACTAGATAGCAGGAAGACAGAAAGGGTACTTTCATGGTCAGCTGAAAACCCTATCAATACACCATCCTGAAATTACTTTAAGACTCCAGTATTAACTCATAACATCAGAGTGGCAATTTCAGATCACAAGAGCTTTCCAGACACAGAAACGAAACTGCAGCTGTGAACTGGAACAAAATGCAAAAAACAAACAAGGACAAAAGTCCGACTTAGCTGGAAGTTGTCTGGTAGCAGGAACATGCACAGAAAGGCTTCTGATTACAATGTTGACCGGCATGGAAGTGACAGAGGAGCAAGGTTAAATAGCGACTCCCACATCCTGATGGGAACAGGTGAACAGAGGGGATGATGCACACAAGTTCAATTCCACCAGTGGCCACCGGGGGAGCCCAAAATCCAATTTCACAACAGTACCCCCCCCTCAAGGAGGGGGCACCGAACCCTCACCAGAACCACCAGGGCGATCAGGATGAGCCCTATGAAAGGCACGGACCAGATCGGAGGCATGAACATCAGAGGCAGTCACCCAAGAATTATCCTCCTGACCGTATCCCTTCCATTTGACCAGATACTGGAGTTTCCGTCTGGAAACACGGGAGTCCAAGATTTTTCCACAACGTACTCCAACTCGCCCTCAACCAACACCGGAGCAGGAGGCTCAACGGAAGGCACAACCGGTACCTCATACCTGCGCAACAATGACCGATGAAAAACATTATGAATAGAAAAAGATGCAGGGAGGTCCAAACGGAAGGACACAGGGTTAAGAATCTCCAATATCTTGTACGGGCCGATGAACCGAGGCTTAAACTTAGGAGAAGAAACCCTCATAGGGACAAAACGAGAAGACAACCACACCAAGTCCCCGACACAAAGCCGAGGACCAACCCGACGCCGGCGGTTGGCAAAAAGCTGAGTCTTCTCCTGGGACAACTTCAAATTGTCCACCACCTGCCCCCAAATCTGATGCAACCTCTCCACCACAGCATCCACTCCAGGACAATCCGAAGATTCCACCTGACCGGAGGAAAATCGAGGATGAAACCCCGAATTACAGAAAAAAGGAGACACCAAGGTGGCAGAGCTGGCCCGATTATTGAGGGCAAACTCCGCTAAAGGCAAAAAAGCAACCCAATCATCCCGATCTGCAGACACAAAACACCTCAAATATGTCTCCAAAGTCTGATTCGTCCGCTCGGTCTGGCCATTAGTCTGAGGATGGAAAGCAGACGAGAAAGACAAATCTATGCCCATCCTAGCACAGAATGCCCGCCAAAATCTAGACACGAATTGGGTTCCTCTGTCAGAAACGATATTCTCCGGAATACCATGCAAACGAACCACATTTTGAAAAAACAGAGGAACCAACTCGGAAGAAGAAGGCAACTTAGGCAGGGGAACCAAATGGACCATCTTAGAGAAACGGTCACACACCACCCAGATGACAGACATCTTCTGAGAAACAGGAAGATCCGAAATAAAATCCATCGAGATGTGCGTCCAAGGCCTCTTCGGGATAGGCAAGGGCAACAACAATCCACTAGCCCGAGAACAACAAGGCTTGGCCCGAGCACAAACGTCACAAGACTGCACAAAGCCTCGTACATCTCGTGACAGGGAAGGCCACCAGAAGGACCTTGCCACCAAATCCCTGGTACCAAAGATTCCAGGATGACCTGCCAACGCAGAAGAATGAACCTCAGAAATGACTTTACTGGTCCAATCATCAGGAACAAACAGTCTACCAGGTGGGCAACGATCAGGTCTATCCGCCTGAAAATCCTGCAAGGCCCGCCGCAGGTCTGGAGAAACGGCAGACAATATCACTCCATCCTTAAGGATACCTGTAGGTTCAGAATTACCAGGGGAGTCAGGCTCAAAACTCCTAGAAAGGGCATCCGCCTTAACATTCTTAGAACCCGGTAGGTATGACACCACAAAATTAAACCGAGAGAAAAACAACGACCAGCGCGCCTGTCTAGGATTCAGGCGTCTGGCGGACTCAAGATAAATTAAATTTTTGTGGTCGGTCAATACCACCACCTGATGTCTAGCCCCCTCAAGCCAATGACGCCACTCCTCAAAAGCCCACTTCATGGCCAAAAGCTCTCGATTCCCAATATCATAATTCCGCTCGGCGGGCGAAAATTTACAAGAAAAAAAAGCACAAGGTTTCATCACGGAGCAGTCGGAACTTCTTTGCGACAAAACCGCCCCAGCTCCGATTTCAGAAGCGTCGACCTCAACCTGAAAAGGAAGAGCAACATCAGGCTGACGCAACACAGGGGCGGAAGAAAAGCGGCGCTTAAGCTCCCGAAAGGCCTCCACAGCAGCAGGGGACCAATCAGCAACATCAGCACCCTTCTTAGTCAAATCAGTCAATGGTTTAACAACATCAGAAAAACCAGCAATAAATCGACGATAAAAGTTAGCAAAACCCCAAAATTTCTGAAGACTCTTAAGAGAAAAGGGTTGCGTCCAATCACAAATAGCCCGAACCTTGACAGGATCCATCTCGATGGAAGAGGGGGAAAAAATGTATCCCAAGAAGGAAATCTTTTGAACCCCAAAAACGCACTTAGAACCCTTCACACACAAGGAATTAGACCGCAAAACCTGAAAAACCCTCCTGACCTGCTGGACATGAGAGTCCCAGTCATCCGAAAAAATCAGAATATCATCCAGATACACGATCATAAATTTATCCAAATAATCACGGAAAATGTCATGCATAAAGGACTGAAAGACTGAAGGGGCATTTGAAAGGCCAAAAGGCATCACCAAATACTCAAAGTGGCCCTCGGGCGTATTAAATGCGGTTTTCCACTCATCCCCCTGCTTAATTCGCACCAAATTATACGCCCCACGGAGATCTATCTTAGAGAACCACTTGGCCCCCTTTATGCGAGCAAACAAATCAGTCAGCAGTGGCAACGGATATTGATATTTAACCGTGATTTTATTCAAAAGCCGATAATCAATACACGGCCTCAAAGAGCCATCTTTCTTAGACACAAAGAAAAAACCGGCTCCTAAGGGAGATGACGAAGGACGAATATGTCCCTTTTCCAAGGACTCCTTTATATATTCTCGCATAGCAGCATGTTCAGGCACAGACAGATTAAATAAACGACCCTTAGGGTATTTACTACCCGGAATCAAATCTATGGCACAATCGCACTCCCGGTGCGGAGGTAATGAACCAAGCTTAGGTTCTTCAAAAACGTCACGATAGTCAGACAAGAATTCAGGAATCTCAGAGGGAATAGATGACGAAATGGAAACCAAAGGTACGTCCCCATGCATCCCCCTACATCCCCAGCTTAACACAGACATAGCGTTCCAGTCGAGGACTGGGTTATGAGATTGCAGCCATGGCAATCCAAGCACCAACACATCATGTAGATTATACAGCACAAGAAAGCGAATAATCTCCTGATGATCCGGATTAATTCGCATAGTTACTTGTGTCCAGTATTGTGGTTTATTACTAGCCAATGCGGTGGAGTCAATCCCCTTCAGAGGTATAGGAGTTTCAAGAGGCTCTAAATCATACCCACAGCGTTTGGCAAAGGACCAATCCATAAGACTCAAAGCGGCGCCAGAGTCGACATAGGCATCCGCGGTAATAGATGATAAAGAACAAATCAGGGTCACAGATAGAATAAACTTAGACTGAAAAGTGCCAATTGAAACTGACTTATCAAGCTTCTTAGTACGCTTAGAGCATGCTGATATAACATGAGTTGAATCACCACAATAAAAGCACAACCCATTTTTTCGTCTAAAATTCTGCCGTTCGCTTCTGGACAGAATTCTATCACATTGCATATTCTCTGGCGTCTTCTCAGTAGACACCGCCAAATGGTGCACAGGTTTGCGCTCCCGCAGACGTCTATCGATCTGGATAGCCATTGTCATGGACTCATTCAGACCCGCAGGCACAGGGAACCCCACCATAACATCCTTAACGGCATCAGAGAGACCCTCTCTGAAATTCGCCGCCAGGGCGCACTCATTCCACTGAGTAAGCACAGACCATTTACGGAATTTTTGGCAGTATATTTCAACTTCATCTTGCCCCTGAGATAGGGACATCAAGGCTTTTTCCGCCTGAAGCTCTAAATGAGGTTCCTCATAAAGCAACCCCAAGGCCAGAAAAAACGCATCCACATTGAGCAACGCAGGATCCCCTGGAGCCAATGCAAAAGCCCAATCTTGAGGGTCGCCCCGGAGCAAGGAAATCACAATCCTGACCTGCTGAGCAGGATCTCCAGCAGAGCGAGATTTCAGGGACAAAAACAACTTGCAATTATTTTTGAAATTTTGAAAGCAAGATCTATTCCCCGAGAAAAATTCAGGCAAAGGAATTCTAGGTTCAGATATAGGAACATGAACAACAAAATCTTGTAAATTTTGAACTTTCGTGGTGAGATTATTCAAACCTGCAGCTAAACTCTGAATATCCATTTTAAACAGGTGAACACAGAGCCATTCCAGGATTAGAAGGAGAGAGAGAGAGGAAGGCTGCAATATAGGCAGACTTGCAAGTGATTCAATTGAAAGCACACTCAGAACTGAAGGAAAAAAAAAAAAAAAAATTTTCAGCAGACTTCTTTTTTCTCTCCTTTCTCTGCCAATTAATTTAACCCTTTGTGGGCCGGTCAAACTGTTATGGTTCTCAATGGCAAGAGAACATAGCCCAGCATACATAGGAACTAGCTCTTGGAAGGATGGAAACTTAAACTGACCATGAACTAAACCTGCCGCACAACTAACAGTAGCCGGGTAGCGTAGCCTGCGTTTTATCCCTAGACGCCCAGCGCCGGCCGGAGGACTAACTAATCCTGGCAGAGGAAAATATAGTCCTGGCTCACCTCTAGAGAAATTTCCCCGAAAGGCAGACAGAGGCCCCCACATATATTGGCGGTGATTTAAGATGAAAATGACAAACGTAGTATGAAAATAGGTCTAGCAAAATCGAGGTCCGCTTACTAGATAGCAGGAAGACAGAAAGGGTACTTTCATGGTCAGCTGAAAACCCTATCAATACACCATCCTGAAATTACTTTAAGACTCCAGTATTAACTCATAACATCAGAGTGGCAATTTCAGATCACAAGAGCTTTCCAGACACAGAAACGAAACTGCAGCTGTGAACTGGAACAAAATGCAAAAAACAAACAAGGACAAAAGTCCGACTTAGCTGGAAGTTGTCTGGTAGCAGGAACATGCACAGAAAGGCTTCTGATTACAATGTTGACCGGCATGGAAGTGACAGAGGAGCAAGGTTAAATAGCGACTCCCACATCCTGATGGGAACAGGTGAACAGAGGGGATGATGCACACAAGTTCAATTCCACCAGTGGCCACCGGGGGAGCCCAAAATCCAATTTCACAACACCTTTTTATAGCTGCCTGCCATACTTTTCTGAGATTACTGCAGGGAGATAAAGATTGGCAAGTCTGCCTCTGTGCCAGTGCTGTGTGTGGCATCTGTCTCTCATTGTGTGCCACAGAAAACCTAGTGTGTAATACTGGGCCATTTTTTTTTTATTCTCCCTGAAAAAAATAAATAAAAAGTGGGAGATAAAGATTGGCAAGTCTGCCTCTGTGCCAGTGCTGTGTGTGGCATCTGTCTCTCATTGTGTGCCACAGAAAACCTAGTGTGTAATACTGGGCCATTTTTTTTTTATTTCTCCCTGAAAAAAAAAAAATAAATAGTGGGAGATAAAGATTGGCAAGTCTGCCTCTGTGCCAGTGCTGTGTGTGGCATCTGTCTCTCATTGTGTGCCACAGAAAACCTAGTGTGTAATACTGGGCCATTTTTTTGTTTTTAATTCTCCCTGAAAAAAATAAATAAATAGTGGGAGATAAAGATTGGCAAGTCTGTCTCTGTGCCAGTGCTGTGTGTGGCATGTGTCTCTCATTGTGTGCCACAGAAAACCTAGTGTGTAATAGTGGGCCATTTATTTTTTTTTAATTCTCCCTGAAAATAAATAAATAAATAGTGGGAGATAAAGATTGGCAAGTCTGCCTCTGTGCCAGTGCTGTGTGTGGCATCTGTCTCTCATTGTGTGCCACAGAAAACCTAGTGTGTAATACTGGGCCATTTTTATTTATTTTTTTAATTCTCCCTGAAAAAAAAAAAAATAGTGGGAGATAAAGATTGGCAAGTCTGCCTCTCTGCCAGTGCTGTGTGTGGCATCTGTCTCTCATTGTGTGCCACAGAAAACCTAGTGTGTAATACTAGGCCATTTTTTTTTTTTTTTTTTTTTTTTTTTTTATTCTCCCTGAAAAAAAAATAAAAATAGTGGGAGATTAAGATTGGCATTTCTGCTTGAGTGCCGGTCCTGTGTGTGCCATCTGTCTCAAATTATTGGGGCACAGAAAACCTAGTGTGTCATACTGTTATTTTATTTTTTTTTTTTTAAATTCTCCCTGAAAACAAAAAATAGTGGAAGATTAAGATTGGCATTTCTGCTTGAGTGCCGGTCCTGTGTGTGCCATCTGTCTCAAATTATTGGGGCACAGAAAACCTAGTGTGTAACATTGGGCCTGATTTTCCTTTCAGTGTCAGCCACCTATAAAGGTATATATAAATCCTACAGAAGTTTGAGTTCACCTTATAAGTTGTTTTACAGTAACAAATACCGTTACTTTGGTTATGTTTTGCAAACAATGAGGAAGTCTGGTGGAAGAGGTTGTTGCCGTGGGCGGTCATTGTCAGCTGGTAATGATGGTAGTGGTGGTGGAGCATCAGGTGGTTGTGGTAAAAGCAGTACAGCACCTAAGTCTCGAGTTGTTGAGCCAGGTTCGTCGTCTGGCTACACAAGGCCTCGAACGCTCCCTTTTCTGGGAGTAGGAAAACCGCTTTTAAAGCCGGAGCAGCAAGAACAAGTTTTGGCTTTCCTTGCTGACTCAGCCTCTAGCTCTATTGCCTCCTCTTCTGAAAGCGCTAAATGTAAAAGCAGCGCGTCGTTAGTGGATGTTCATGGTCAGGGACAAGTCGCTTCCTTGTCTTCTTCACCCAGAGCAAGAGAGAAGGATGCGTCAGGAGATACAACGGGTTACTCCATGGAGCTCTTTACACATACCGTTCCTGGGTTAGACAGTGAAACAGTTAACAGGCCATGCCCATTAGAAGTTGAATCGGACATGGAGTGCACTGATGCACAGCCACAGCCAGATTACTATGCTGTTCCTTTGACTCAGACCAGAACATTGCCCTCGCAGTGTACTGAGCCAGAATCAAACCTAGCTGAGACTATGGTGCCCCGTCACGAACGCTATACCACCGGCTTACACGGTGACACAGACGAAGTTGCACACGAGATAGAAGAGGAGGTCATAGATGACCCAGTTGTTGACCCCGATTGGCAGCCATTGGGGGAACAGGGTGCAGGCGGCAGTAGTTCTGAAGTGGAGGAGGAGCCGCAGCAGGCATCAACATCACAACAGGTTCCATCTGCCGGGCCCGTATCTGGCCAAAAACGCGTGGCAAAACCAAAACCAGTTGGAGGACAGCGTGGCCATCCGGTTAAAGAAGCTCAGTCTGCAATGCCTGAAAAGGTATCCGATAGTAGAAAGAGTGCAGTCTGGCATTTTTTTAAACAACATCCAAATGATCAGCGCAAAGTCATCTGTCAAAAATGTTCAACTACCTTAAGCAGAGGTCAGAATCTTAAAAGTCTAAATACAAGTTGCATGCATAGACATTTAACCACCATGCATTTGCAAGCCTGGACTAACTACCAAACGTCCCTAAAGGTTGCAGCACCCTCGGCCAATGAAGCTAGTCAGCAACGCTACATCCCTTCCCTCACTGTAAGCCCACCATTTCCCGCAACACCTGCAGTATCTGTGCAGCTTTTGTCTCCAGGCCAAAGCAGTCAGGGAATCACCAGGTTCATAGTAGGAAACACTGCATGTAGGGCACCGGCAAGAATACCATCTCCAACCCTCTCTCAGTCTGCCATGTCCACCGGCACCACCGCTAGTTCCACGATCTCCAGCTCTCCATTCCAGCTCACCCTACATGAGACTCCTGTTAGGAAAAGGAAGTACTCATCCTCGCATCCGCGTACACAGGGTTTGAACACCCACATTGCTAGACTAATCTCATTAGAGATGATGCCCTACCGGTTAGTTGAAAGCGAAGCTTTCAAAGCGCTGATGGACTACGCTGTACCACGCTACGAGCTACCCAGTCGACACTTCTTTTCTAGAAAAGCCATCCCAGCCCTCCAACAGCATGTTAAAGACCGCATCGTCCATGCACTCAGGCAGTCTGTGACTACAAAGGTGCACCTGACAACAGATGCATGGACCAGTAGGCATGGCCAGGGACGTTACGTGTCCATCACGGCACACTGGGTGAATGTGGTGGATGCAGGGTCCACAGGGGACAGCAATATTGGGACAGTACTGCCTAGCCCACGGTCAAGGAAACAGTTGGCTGTAGGCGTTCGCCCCCCCTCCTCCTCTTCCTCCTCCTCCTGCAGAAGCGAGAGCTCATCCACAGACCGCAGTCGCACATCCACTCCATCCGCAGCTGCCACTGTTGCACACCAGGTGTGCCATTATGGGACAGCTAGTGGCAAGCATCAGCAGGCTGTATTGGCAATGAAGTGTTTGGGCGACAACAGACACACCGCGGAAGTTCTGTCTGAGTTCTTGCAGAAAGAAACTCAGTCATGGCTGGGCACTGTACATCTTGAGGCAGGCAAGGTAGTGAGTGATAACGGAAGGAATTTCATGGCTGCCATAGCACTTTCCCAACTGAAACACATTCCTTGCCTGGCTCAGACCTTAAACCTGGTGGTGCAGTGCTTCCTGAAAAGTTATCCGGGGTTACCCGACCTGCTCCTCAAAATGCGCAGACTTTGCTCGCATATCCGCCGTTCGCCCGTACACTCCAGCCGTATGCTGAACTATCAGTGGTCTTTGAACCTTCCCCAGCATCGCCTAATCATCGACGTTGCAACAAGGTGGAACTCCACACTGCACATGCTTCAGAGACTGTGCGAACAGAGGCGTGCTGTTATGTATTTGTGGGAAGATACATGGGCAGGCAGTTGGATGGCAGACATGGAGTTGTCAGGTGTGCAGTGGTCGAAGCTACAAGACGTGTGTCAAGTCCTTCAGTGTTTTGAGGAATGCACATGGCTGCTTAGTGCAGACAACGTCATTATAAGCATGAGCATCCCCGTAATGCGTCTGCTGATGCAAAGTTTGACGCACATAAAGGAGCAGGCGTCTGCAGCCGAGGAAGAGGAAAGCCTTGATGACAGTCAGCCATTGTCTGGTCAGGGTCGTGTAGAGGATGCGGTAGCGGGCGAAGAGGAGGAGGAGGACGAGGAGGATGATGGGGATGAGTACTTTTTTAATGAGGAAGCTTCTCCTGGGCCAACAGGAGACAAGTGACGTAGATTTGCCTGTAACTGCCCCTCAAACCAGCACAACCGCAGATTTGACAACTGGAACTTTGGCCCACATGGCGGATTATGCCTTACGTATCCTCAAAAGGGACCCACTCATTATTAAAATGATGACCGATGATGATTACTGGTTGGCCTGCATCCTTGACCCTCGCTATAAAGGCAAATTGCAAAATATTATGCCACATGAGAACCTCAAACAAATATTAGCAACCAAACAAGCAACTCTTGTAGACCATTTGATTCAGGCATTCCCAGCACACAGCGGCGGTGATGGTTCTCACACGAGCTGCAGGGGGCTACAGGGCAGAGGTGTTGGAGGTGCACAAATCAGAAGTGGCGTTGGACAGAGGGGTTTTCTGACCAGGTTGTGGAGTGATTTCGCAATGACCGCAGACAGGACAGGTACTGCAGCATCTATTCAAAGTGACAGGAGACAACATTTGTCCAGTATGGTTACTAACTATTTTTCATCCCTTATCGATGTTCTCCCTCAACCGTCATTCCCATTTGATTACTGGGCATCCAAATTAGACACCTGGCCTGAATGGGCAGAATATGCATTGCAGGAGCTTGCTTGCCCAGCAGCTAGTGTGCTATCAGAAAGAGTATTCAGTGCTGCTGGTTCAATATTAACCGAAAAAAGGACTCGTCTGGCTACCCAAAATGTGGATGATCTAACCTTCATTAAAATGCACTACTCCTGGATTTCAAATTATTTTGCCCCACCTTTCCCGGCTGACACCTAGCTTTCCTATAAAAAGGTCTTGCTTGTGGACTGGTCTTACTGAGTGTTCCAATCTCTTAATTTGCAGCAGCTGTTTGTCCAGCATACGACATGTTTACACCTCCCTCAATGGGAAAACTCCCCCCACGGGGCCGTGGTCTCGCCACTTGGCGCAAGCACCCGTTAGAGTGCCGTTTGTCTGAAGAGGTGGGTGTGCCCGCTTTTGGTCGACGGCACTGCCACTGGGTCCCTCATAGTACAATAAAGTGTCTCTGGCGGTGGTGGCGCGCACCCAACGTCAGACACACTGTTGTAACATGAGGGGCCCTGGGACGGTACCACCGGCCACAAGAGAGTTCACCCCCCCAGCTCAAACTGTGCTCTACCACGTGCAAAATTATCTCTCACAGCTCCACCAATGTTTAGTCTATGCGCTGACATCATTCAATGCCTGGCACTGACAATACCAATTTGTTGACATCTATGATGCTAGTTAAAATAGTCTGGGTCAGTGTCCTATATTGACACCAGTAAATACTGCCAAATTACTAAGTCAGAAACTCAGCAGATGAGCCCACCCCTGTACCTAAGTATGCCACACTTTTGTTTTTTTGTTTTGTTGTTTTGCGAGACATTAACATCTATTTATTTTTTGGGAGTACTAACTGTGTCAGACACTCCTTGCAATCGTCCTCCGCTGACCACACCAATGCTGCCTGTGTACCCATGTCACCTATTTTAAAGTGCATATAGCCTATTTTTATTTATTTTAGGCCCAGTAAGCCTGTCTGCGGTCCCTCCTCGCAATCGTCCTCCGCTGACCACACCAATGCTGCCTGTGTACCCATGTAACCTATTTAAAACTGCATAGAGCCTATTTTTATTTATTTTAGGCCCAGTAAGCCTGTCTGCGGTCCCTCCTCGCAATCGTCCTCCGCTGACCACACCAATGCTGCCTGTGTACCCATGTAACCTATTTAAAACTGCATAGAGCCTATTTTTATTTATTTTAGGCCCAGTAAGCCTGTCTGCGGTCCCTCCTCGCAATCGTCCTCCGCTGACCACACCAATGCTGCCTGTGTTCCCATGTAACCTATTTAAAACTGCATAGAGCCTATTTTTATTTATTTTAGGCCCAGTAAGCCTGTCTGCGGTACCTCCTCGCAATCGTCCTCCGCTGACCACACCAATGCTGCCTGTGTACCCATGTAACCTATTTAAAACTGCATAGAGCCTATTTTTATTTATTTTAGGCCCAGTAAGCCTGTCTGCGGTACCTCCTCGCAATCGTCCTCCGCTGACCACACCAATGCTGCCCGTGTACCCCTGGAACCTATTTAAAAGTTCATAGAGCCTATTTATATATTTTATTTAATATTAATAAAGCCATGATGGACTACGCTGTACCACGCTACAAGCTAACCAGTCGACACTTCTTTTGCGAGAAAAGCCATCCCAACCCTCCACCAGCATGTAAAAGACCGCATTGTCCATGCACTCTGGCAATCTGTGAGTACAAAGGTGCACCTGACAACAGACGCATGGACCTGTAGGCATGGCCACGGAAGGTTACGTGTCCATTACGGCGCAATGGGTTAATGTGGTGGATGCATGGTCCACAGGGGACAGCCTACTAAGTCTGTCTGCAGTCCCTAATTAAAATTGTCCTCAATTCAGGTTTTTGGGCTTTTTTAAAAATTAGGAAACTGCATTTGGGCTACTAGTTTGGTTGGGGCCTACTACTGATGTCTGCCGCTCCTGGGTGTTCTCCTCCTCCTGAGTGTTCTCCTCCTCCTTGGTGTTCTCCTCCAGGTTTCCTTGTCTGAGCTTCAACCTTCAGGCTCTCATTAAGTATTTTTAAATGTAACACTACAGTTGCCATACTACTTGGGTTGGGGCCTAGTAATGGTGTTCTCCTCCTCCTTGGTGTTCTCCTCCTCCTTGGTGTTCTCCTCCAGGTTTCCTTGTCTGAGCTTCAACCTTCTGGCTCTCATTAAGAATTTGTTGGTAAAAATTGGTGGTTGGGGCCTACTAACGGTGTCTGCCGCTCCCTGGTGTTGTCCTCCACTGTATAAAGCTTAGCTTC